>NC_138311.1:50822500-51215000 GCF_965601325.2 Salmo salar | reverse complement strand
AGCGTTGGTGACTGTAACTGACTAGGTATCCCCCCTTATCCTAGCAGAGCTGGTTAGGCTGTTTTCATGTTATCTAGAGCGTTGGTGACTGTAACTGACTAGGTATCCCCCCTTATCCTAGCAGAGCTGGTTAGGCTGTTTTCATGTTATCTAGAGCGTTGGTGACTGTAACTGACTAGGTATCTCCCCTTATCCTAGCAGAGCTGGTTAGGCTGTTTTCATGTTATCTAGAGCGTTGGTGACTGTAACTGACTAGGTATCTCCCCTTATCCTAGCAGAGCTGGTTAGGCTGTTTTCATGTTATCTAGAGCGTTGGTGACTGTAACTGACTAGGTATCTCCCCTTATCCTAGCAGAGCTGGTTAGGCTGTTTTCATGTTATCTAGAGCGTTGGTGACTGTAACTGACTAGGTGTCTCCCCTTATCCTAGCAGAGCTGGTTAGGCTGTTTTCATGTTATCTAGAGCGTTGGTGACTGTAACTGACTAGGTATCCCCCCCTTATCCTAGCAGAGCTGGTTAGGCTGTTTTCATGTTATCTAGAGTGTTGGTGACTGTAACTGACTAGGTATCCCCCCTTATCCTAGCAGAGCTGGTTAGGCTGTTTTCATGTTATCTAGAGCGTTGGTGACTGTAACTGACTAGGTATCCCCCCTTATCCTAGCAGAGCTGGTTAGGCTGTTTTCATGTTATCTAGAGCGTTGGTGACTGTAACTGACTAGGTATCTCCCCTTATCCTAGCAGAGCTGGTTAGGCTGTTTTCATGTTATCTAGAGCGTTGGTGACTAACTGACTAGGTATCTCCCCTTATCCTAGCAGAGCTGGTTAGGCTGTTTTCATGTTATCTAGAGCGTTGGTGACTGTAACTGACTAGGTATCTCCCCTTATCCTAGCAGAGCTGGTTAGGCTGTTTTCATGTTATCTAGAGCGTTGGTGACTGTAACTGACTAGGTATCCCCCCTTATCCTAGCAGAGCTGGTTAGGCTGTTTTCATGTTATCTAGAGCGTTGGTGACTGTAACTGACTAGGTATCCCCCCTTATCCTAGCAGAGCTGGTTAGGCTGTTTTCATGTTATCTAGAGCGTTGGTGACTGTAACTGACTAGGTATCCCCCCTTATCCTAGCAGAGCTGGTTAGGCTGTTTTCATGTTATCTAGAGCGTTGGTGACTGTAACTGACTAGGTATCCCCCCTTATCCTAGCAGAGCTGGTTAGGCTGTTTTCATGTTATCTAGAGCGTTGGTGACTGTAACTGACTAGGTATCCCCCCTTATCCTAGCAGAGCTGGTTAGGCTGTTTTCATGTTATCTAGAGCGTTGGTGACTGTAACTGACTAGGTATCCCCCCTTATCCTAGCAGAGCTGGTTAGGCTGTTTTCATGTTATCTAGAGCGTTGGTGACTGTAACTGACTAGGTATCCCCCTTATCCTAGCAGAGCTGGTTAGGCTGTTTTCATGTTATCTAGAGCGTTGGTGACTGTAACTGACTAGGTATCTCCCCTTATCCTAGCAGAGCTGGTTAGGCTGTTTTCATGTTATCTAGAGCGTTGGTGACTGTAACTGACTAGGTATCCCCCCTTATCCTAGCAGAGCTGGTTAGGCTGTTTTCATGTTATCTAGAGCGTTGGTGACTGTAACTGACTAGGTATCCCCCCTTATCCTAGCAGAGCTGGTTAGGCTGTTTTCATGTTATCTAGAGCGTTGGTGACTAACTGACTAGGTATCTCCCCTTATCCTAGCAGAGCTGGTTAGGCTGTTTTCATGTTATCTAGAGCGTTGGTGACTAACTGACTAGGTATCTCCCCTTATCCTAGCAGAGCTGGTTAGGCTGTTTTCATGTTATCTAGAGCGTTGGTGACTGTAACTGACTAGGTATCCCCCTCATCCTAGCAGAGCTGGTTAGGCTGTTTTCATGTTATCTAGAGCGTTGGTGACTGTAACTGACTAGGTATCTCCCCTTATCCTAGCAGAGCTGGTTAGGCTGTTTTCATGTTATCTAGAGCGTTGGTGACTAACTGACTAGGTATCCCCCCTTATCCTAGCAGAGCTGGTTAGGCTGTTTTCATGTTATCTAGAGCGTTGGTGACTGTAACTGACTAGGTATCTCCCCTTATCCTAGCAGAGCTGGTTAGGCTGTTTTCATGTTATCTAGAGCGTTGGTGACTGTAACTGACTAGGTATCCCCCCTTATCCTAGCAGAGCTGGTTAGGCTGTTTTCATGTTATCTAGAGCGTTGGTGACTAACTGACTAGGTATCTCCCCTTATCCTAGCAGAGCTGGTTAGGCTGTTTTCATGTTATCTAGAGCGTTGGTGACTGTAACTGACTAGGTATCTCCCCTTATCCTAGCAGAGCTGGTTAGGCTGTTTTCATGTTATCTAGAGCGTTGGTGACTGTAACTGACTAGGTATCTCCCCTTATCCTAGCAGAGCTGGTTAGGCTGTTTTCATGTTATCTAGAGCGTTGGTGACTGTAACTGACTAGGTATCCCCCCTTATCCTAGCAGAGCTGGTTAGGCTGTTTTCAAGTTATCTAGAGTGTTGGTGACTGTACCTGTGCTGCTGATAACAACGTGACTACATATTTTCCGCCGACAAATACTGACAGTGGTCATATTCAACGGGTGTTGAGCGTTTGTAAATTCTTCAGTTATTCTGCACTCTGGCACACTCAGACCAGAGTCCTATGAAATTGGAGTAGATGACCAGAGTGAATTTACGAACGCACCCACAGTCTATTATGTCCTACAATTCTAATGATTTTCACACAGGGGGTGGAACATACATGGAAACCAAAAGGGTTCGAATGTATCTGTCACGTCTCAGCATCACTCTATTAGGCCATGGCTCAAGCCCAAATCATAGCAAATATCCGGGCAACACTGGTTAACAGACAGCCTAAATGATTTCATTAGAGTCTTTAATTTAGATTTCATTCAGCCAGGGTAGGGGACAGGGACAGGGGACAGAGGACAGGGGAGGAGTAGGAGGTGTATGGTGACAGGGGAGGAGGAGGAGGTGTATGGTGACAGGGGAGGAGGAGGAGGTGTATGGTGACAGGGGAGGAGGAGGAGGTGTATGGTGACAGGGGAGGAGGAGGAGGTGTATGGTGACAGGGGAGGATGAGGAGGTGTATGGTGACAGGGGAGGATGAGGAGGTGTATGGTGACGGGAGGAGGAGGAGGTGTAGTATGGTGACAGGGGAGGAGGAGGAGGTGTATGGTGACAGGGGAGGAGGAGGAGGTGTATGGTGACAGGGGAGGAGGTGTATGGTGACAGGGGAGGAGGAGGAGGTGTATGGTGACAGGGGAGGAGGAGGAGGTGTATGGTGACAGGGGAGGAGGAGGAGGTGTATGGTGACAGAGGAGGAGGAGGAGGTGTATGGTGACAGGGGAGGAGGAGGTGTATGGTGACAGGGGAGGAGGAGGAGGTGTATGGTGACAGGGGAGGAGGTGTATGGTGACAGGGAAGGAGGAGGTGGTGTATGGTGACAGGGGAGGAGATGGAGGTGTATGGTGACAGGGGAGGAGGAGGTGGTGTATTGTGACAGGGGAGAAGGAGGAGGTCTATGGTGACAGGGGAGGAGGAGGAGGTGTATGGTGACAGGGGAGGATGTGTATGGGGACAGGGGAGGAGAAGGTGGTGTATGGTGACAGGGGAGGAGAAGGTGGTGTATGGGGACAGCACAGACATGCTGAAGGGTTAGGGCTGCCTGCCTCTGCCTGGCCATGGAAGGGTTTGAAGTGGGTAAGTACAGAGCGCAAGTGCAGGTCTCTATCTGAGACTGGCTAGTGAGCTGGCTAGTGAGCTAAATGATTAACCGTGCCAAATAACAGCTCATTAGGAATCAGCATGTCCCATCCGGAAGAGCAATGAGAGGCGCCAGCCCCCGCCTACCAGAATAGTATGCCTCATTAGAAACCTTTTTGTCTTGGGTGCAAATGCCAACTCAGATCATCTGGTTACAGTTTGAGCCAATTCAGAATATGAAGACCCACCAGCCATACTCTCTAACCCTTGTGTGTATCCACAAACAGCTAACTACCGTACAACCCAGTGTTAATTCACTTTGGCTAATAAGTAGCAATTAATGAGGTGGTAAGTAGTGAAAATGTCTTTAAATGTAATCTATTACTAGATGACAGTGTAGTTGGAAGCGCGTCTGTGGATGGAAATTCTACACTGAATGAGCAAAAGTTGCCATCTGTCATTGCTATTTGGGATTACTGCAGCGTGACAGTCACTAAATACTGCAAACTGGGAGCCTTCTGTTCATAAACAACATCCATCTATTTGTCTTATGGTCCAAGATAATGAAAGCCTGTTTTTTCTACATTTTAATAAAAACATGACAGGTCAAGTCCCAGTTAGAAAGATCAATTATGGTAAAAAAAGAACTAGTATTTTTGCTCAGAGACAATAATGCTCAGGTAATTATAAAATACACGACAAATCTGTCTCCACTTCTAAACAACCTTGACAGACAGCCGTAAGGATGGCACCTCTGCAAGCCTTGTAAACACCCCAGCTGTCAACCGAATCACTGAAAAAATGGCCCACTTCTGCTTTAATGCAGGAAAATGATAACGCTACCTAAATAATGAACATCGGCTTGAACTACAAAACTGCTTGAAATATTCAGTATTTTGTAAAACGTAATAAAAGGTCTATATTGGCCTCATGTTATTTAGCCGTGACCAATGGAATGAGAGCATCCTCATTAACAATAGCCTAGATGGATTTTAATGGATTTATTTCTATTCATTTCAAGTGATTGACAGATGAGAAACCATCTATGGCCTCTATAAGTGGTCTTAATAACACGGTCCACATAGCCCTCTGTTTTCTGCCTCAGTGGCTTCATTGTTTTTGGGATCCTATAAAAGGGATGTGAGATGATCCAGAGAAGATGGAGGCATGCCTCTTTACACATGGAAATAGAACAGAAGTCTATATCTGTCAGAACGGTTATACGTGTGGACTCTCAGAATCAGTGGACAATTGAAGGCTAGAATGTGTGACAGATGAAAGGGGAGAAACAGACAGACCTACAGTGAAAAAATTCAGCACAAGCAATTGTCATTCTCTAACATCCCTGTTCAAAACTGAATATTTTGAGTTGTTTGATGGTAATTTCATAGTTGAGTGTTGTTACTAGTGTAATAACAGTGTTACTACAGATATATAACCGGTATAAAGTTACCTGTCAAACAGTCAAATTGAAGTTACCTTCTCATCATCTTAAGTGAAGAGAAACCCCCTCTCCCCTAGACTCTTGTTGATGGCCTGGGCCACTCCAATGATATCCCTGTCACTGTTAAGAATGGGCATATACACAGGAGGGACTTGGTTTTGTATCCTGACAGCTCGTCAATCTCATCACTGAAACCGACGGTCCTGCAAACCATGGGAGACGGAAGGACATAAGCGCACATAAAAATGTTTAGTAAATGAATGTTTTTAGGCAGATAAAAAAGTATACTCGTCGTAACTTCCTGTTAGATCCTGTGGTAAGGCCGTAACTCACCGTGGAGTGTAGACATTTTGTTGCATGCCACAATGCTGTGGGCAAAACTTGTTGACAAGACATCTTCAACCTTTGCTCACTGAGGGATGGATATGTCAACCTAACCCTCCTGCTTCACCATACCTTTAATATGGTTTTGTGTTTCATTTGAGAATCTTCAAGTGGGAATAACTATATGATATTTTTGCTTGGCACACAACACATTATTCAAACACTAACTATACTTGGATGAGTTGTGCATCCAATGTCTGCAAACTGAATTGTAAATCAAGACTACTTTGCTTGGTCAATAAAATCAGTGTGAGGTCCTGGGGGCGCTGGGGAGTCAGCTTGGCAGTAGTCCACGTTATCCCTGGTGGTTGAGCCCACGTTATCCCTGGTGGGTGAGTCCACGTTTCCCTGGTGGGTGAGCCCACCTTTTCCCTGGTGGTTGAGCCCACCTTTTCCCTGGTGGTTGAGCCCACATTATCCCTGGTGGTTGAGCCCACATTATCCCTGGTGGTTGAGCCCACATTATCCCTGGTGGGTGAGCCCACGTTATCCCTGGTGGGTGAGCCCACGTTACCCCTGGTGGGTGAGTCCACGTTTCCCTGGTGGGTGAGTCCACGTTACCCCTGGTGGGTGAGTCCACGTAGTCCCTGGTGGGTTAGTCCACGTAAACATTTAAACATTTTAGTCATTTAGCAGACGCTCTTATCCAGAGCGACTTACAGTAGTGAATGCATACATTTCAAACATTTTTTCTCGGTACTGGTCCCCCGTGGGAATCGAACCCACAACCCTGGCGTTGCAAACACCATGCTCTACCAACTGAGCCACACGTAGTCCCTGGTGGGTGAGTCCACGTATTCCCTGGTGGGTGAGTCCACATTAGCCCTGGTGGGTGAGTCCACATTATCCCTGGTGGGTGACTCCACGTATTCCCTGGTGGGTGAGTCCACGTTGTCCCTGGTGGGTGAGTCCACGTTGTCCCTGGTGGGTGAGTCCACGTTGTCCCTGGTGGGTGAGTCCACATTATCCCTGGTGGGTGAGTCCACGTTATCCCTGGTGGGTGAGTCCACGTTATCCCTGGTGGGTGAGTCCACGTTATCCCTGGTGGGTGAGTCCACGTTGTCCCTGGTGGGTGAGTCCACGTTGTCCCTGGTGGGTGAGTCCACGTATTCCCTGGTGGTTGAGCCCACCTTTTCCCTGGTGGTTGAGCCCACCTTTTCCCTGGTGGGTGAGCCCACCTTTTCCCTGGTGGGTGAGCCCACCTTTTCCCTGGTGGGTGAGCCCACCTTTTCCCTGGTGGGTGAGCCCACATTATCCCTGGTGGGTGAGCCCACGTTATCCCTGGTGGGTGAGTCCACGTTTCCCTGGTGGGTGAGTCCACGTTAACCCTGGTGGGTGAGTCCACGTTATCCCTGGTGGGTGATGCAGCAGCACAGCACCACTGAGGTATAAACACGCACTTCTTTTTACATTTCTTTACAGTAGGTTTTCTTTACTTTATGTGGTGATACCAATTTTCTGTTGATTAATCAAGTCATCAGTCAGTGATGGAGGTAAGAATGCAAATATCAAAAAGCCTAAGCTGTGTTGATGTGTCACATGATCTCCTCTGTTGCATAGACAAACACACTCAAAGGTGGGCGTGCTCTTGCTCTCTCTCACACACACAACCACAGAAACACACACACACACACCTGATAGGCATCTGGGATATTGACTGTCTCTCAATGCTCAGCAACATATCCAATGATTCCCTTTCCCCAAGGAACTTGAACTTCATCTGAGTTACTCATGGAGGCTAAAACTGTGATACCTGCATGCCTCGCTCAAAACAACTGTTGACTAGGAACTGCAAAATCTGACTTTAGTGAGTTCAAGACAACTGGGAACTTGGGAAAAACAAGCTACGACTGGGAAAATACATTTTGAACTTTCATCCAACTCTGAATTTTCATTCCGGAACTCGGGCCTCTTTCTAGAGCTACAACCTGAAGATCACTGACGTCATGATTCTACCTTTTTTTTCTCTCTTGAGTTCCCAGTTGTCTTGAAAGCACAATAAATCCAGAGAATGGCAGACTTTCATGACAAAGTTTGATGACAAAATATGCCCACGAAGGACCGCCGTGCCACCTTCCTGTTCAAGGGAACACAGCACAACAAGGTGAGTCCAAAAATGTCTTGTATGCTGCTGCATAAATTATGTAATATGCCAGGGAGATATGTATACTGTAGCTCAGAAAGTAATACTAAGTGTATGTTGTGTAGTAAGCTGTTAGTAGCCCGTATACATCACCCTAATAATTTTGCCACAGTTCTGACTTGGTGGTAGCCTATAACCTGTTTTTGAGAAATGTAATCATCGAATATTGTAAGAGCTTCATTGTCTGCTTATATGCCCCCTTAATTGATCCTATGGTTCTGACTTGGTGTACAGGGAGAACACTAAGAACATGTTCTGAATTATGTACATTTCAAAAGTGCTGAACAAATAGTTATATTGACTATGTCCATCCTAGCTCGCTCATTAATGTCTTAATCAAAATTACGGATTGCCTCTTATCTGCTTGTCGTCCCCTTATGCCATAGTTTGTACATCTCAATTGTCAGTAGAAGCCACATTTGTTTAAGCAAGTCAGCCATATCAGCTATGTTTTTTTTTAAAGGCAGTAAATGAGGCTGAATGAACTGTTTTGCTGCCAGACAAGGCTCCACTGATAGCCAGGTGTAGCAGTGGTAAGGTGTTGGGACAGCTTTATGTAGGCCCTAACGGTTTGTGGGCACTGTTATAGTGCAATTAATGTGTTGTTTAGTATCGTGTTGTGTAGTGGCTTTGCTGGCATGCATCCCACAATGTTTTGTTTTGTTTGCCCCACCAAGATTTAATGGCTAAAATCACCACTGAAAATGAAAGTAAGTATGAATGCTGATTACCAGCAGCTGCTGGCTGATTGTGAGTAGACATTGATTGAAATAAAATCATCCCTTCCATCCCTCTTCGGAAGCGCAAATTATCCAAAGCTTATTTACAGGACTAGCATAGTATATTTCTTTTACATTTATATTTTACATATAATTTGGTTGAAATGACATTACCCCACGTGGGCACCAGTGAAAATTGTTGGCTTTCGGTTTCCACCTCTGACCGTGCCTATTCCAACTCTTTTAGCCTCTTTCTGACATACCAAAGGTGAGGTGAAATCCTGGTAGAGGCTATTCATTGGCAGATCTCTCCTGATGACCCGGATGGAATTATGTGATCCTTCTTTAACCCGTAGGATGTCCCACCCAGTAGACTACTTCAAAAATAGTGAAAGTCCTCAATGGCGCTACCCATGCTAAAACTGGCTTTTGGAAACTAGTGTCCTTTATCTAGCTCTATCGTTTGGCCATTACATTCAACTTTGACCTTCTCCCATGTAACAACCCATGGATTGTGTAACTCTATTGGGCACTTCCCATTTGGTTATGAATGCAGGGTAAGGTGGAATTTACTTGAACACCCCTTCAACTGGTATTTACTAGTTGGGAACTGGTCTATCACCGGGTGCTAGTTGGAACTAGGAAACTGAAATGTCAGACTTCCTAACAGGTTGTAGTTTTACACGTGTCACGCAATATGCCGTTCAATCAGTTAGCAAGTTAAACATTTCAGAGTTCCCTAGTTCCAACTAGCACATGAATGTGGCATATCCCTGAGCGCCAACTCCCACGTCACCTAAAGAAATGACCTCAATAAGAGCATTTTTGGCAGTTAAATACAAAACGCAATCTATATATTTTTTTAAGCATGATTGCTGTACTTTGTCTATGGTTGACAGAACTTGGCCATTAACCAAATCTGGTTTCGCAACGCACGTAAATGCATACAACTGGTAATCTCCACCTTCCCACTCGGTTATGCAGCATTACTCTCTCACATACTTTAATGGCATGACAAGGTCATTCAAGTGACCTGAAACTCTTCCAATGTGATGTATAAACTAAGAAACAAACATTCACAGGGGCCTTATATTTACCTGACGACTCAAACAGAATAATTTCGCTTCGTACTTCAGACTGCCATCGTTGAAGTAGTTTGTGGTGAGGTCTAGTCATCAGCGATTGGATCATATCTAACCAGATTATCAAAGCAAATGACAAAGGTTCAAAACTGCATTAACCACGTGTTCTGGCTCTGACCCAACCCGTTTCTGGGACCAATCAGATTAGTTAGATTGCCAGCTCTTGCCTTTAAGCCTTCAGGGTTTTTTCTCAATTCCTGCACCTTGGTTAGAGAGGGAGGAAGTAGCAGTGTTGCCTTCCTGATCCTTGACCACAAAACAATTGGGATACTTGTTTAGCATGTAATTTATTAAATTAACAAACCTACATAAAGAAATATGAAGTATTAGCAACATGAAGACATTACCAGGGATCACTTTCAAGGTAACCCTTTGAAATTTAGAAACCTTTCCAAATCTGATTGACCGCTTGCATTAGCCATGCAAGTATTTAAACCAGTAACCATACAATGTGTAATTTAGACTATTTGTTGTTTCAAAGCATTTAGTCACACAGCTTTGACTCAATACATTCTGGAACACTTAGTCTATGGCTCAATAATTGATGTATATTAGCACCTGTTAAACCAGGGGATATAATATACGCCATCAAAATGGAGAAACAAAGACACAGCTGTGATCAATATGGCAACTGATCATGCAAATGCCATTGAGTCCCAGCAGTTATGTCATGCAGGCTATTGAAAGCCACAACAAATCACCAGACATAAGGCATAACTGTTATGAATACGAGTCTAAGCTTCTTGAAAGATCCCCCCCCTCCTCTGAACAGTTGATATTTCTCGAAGACAAAAATAATAATAACGTTGAACAAAATGTAGACATTAGTCTACGAAGTTGCAGACTTCAAATATGCTATGAGATCTGCACGTTCTCCCTTCTTCTTGATGCCAGCAAAGATCATCTTTGTTCCTGGAATGTATTTCTTGGGGTTCTCCAAGTAAGTCATGAGGGTATCAGTGTCCCAGACAATGCCTGAAATCACATGTGAAGGGACAGGTTAGGATGAGAATGAAATGTGTCACGTTGTCAGACTCCATTTATTTCCTGTAGAATGGGGACAATCTCACGCGTACCTTTGGCTTTGTTGGCATCCGTGTAGGAAAAGCCTTCAGCCTGTCCAGTCTTGCGTCCAAACAGACCCCAGAGGTTTGGCCCGACCTTGTGCTTTCCTCCATTTTCAACAGTATGGCACTGGGCACACTTCTGGACAAAAGCCTTCTTTCCCTTTTCAATGTCACCCATGTTTCCTATTGGACAATAAGTCAGAAGAGGTCAGCTACAGTACCTATAACAGTAGAAGACCTGCATTAGTAGTAATGCTGAGCGATTTAACCAACATGGTTTAATAACACCGAATAAACAACAATTCAATAAGTGGAATTCCATTTAGTTCAGGTTGTGTGAGCCCAGTATGCCTCATCTTTGTGAATACAGTGTCAGACATCTCAGCAGTTGGCTTTGCTTAAATAGCATGACTAAAGACAGAACAGTACAGGAGTACAGAGCAGGATTTGCATTAGACCGGCAGCATTTTTTAAATTTACCGGACCTATATGCATTGGGTGCGTAACCGAAATAGGTGTCCACCCATGGGTGCTCAGAATGACAGAAATACCATTTAGATTATGGAACATGCAAGTCAAGGATGCAACAATATGCAGTCCTTCATACCAAATTCTGATATGTTAGAATAACTGTCCACATTTGTCCAAATTAACTTTTCCTCAGCCAACAATACCATGGTAGAAAAGTTGACCTACTCTATTCTAAAACAGACTCTGGGACAGTTTTGGGATAATAAATCACAAATTCATAACCAGGAGGCCTATGCAACAAAAGTTAAAAAGCAAATAATATAGCACCCAAACCTAGTTGGTAATATGACTAGGATTGTACCTCTGACTAATGGACAAGGAAAGAAAGTTGATTAAAATAATTGCCTCTGCGGATCCCAAATTAGGGCTGGGCAATATGGCCAAAATATCTTAACTTCTCTAGGGTAGGGGGCAGTATTTTGACGTCCGGATGAAAGGCGTGTCCGTAGTAAACTGCCTGCTACTCAGTCTCAGAAGGTAGGATATGCATATTATTAGTAGATTTGGATAGAAAACTCTAAAGTTTCTAAAACGGTTTGAATGATGTCTGAGTATAACAGAACTCATATGGCAGGCAAAAACCAGAGAAAAATTTCCACACTTCCTGGTTGGATTTAAGGTTTGTAGTTTAAGTGATTGCCTATACAGTGACTTAGGGTTCATTTTGCACTTCCTAAGGTTTCCACTAGATGTCAACAGTCTTTAGAACGTTGTTTCATGCTTCTACTGTAAATAGGGAGAGAATAAGAGCTCCTGGAAGTAGATGAGTGAGAAAAGGCCATGAGCTCAGAGGCACGCACTCATGTGAGAGTTAGCTGTGTTCCTTTTCTTTTTTGAAGACATTGGAATTGTCCGGTTGGAATATTACTGAAGGTTTATGATAAAAACATCCTGAAGATTGATGCTATACATCGTTTGACAATGTTTCTACGAACGTAAATATAACTTGAACTTTTCGTTGTGACATTTTGCGCGCTTCCTGCATTTGGAGTAGTGGACTATACGCGCGAACAAAAAGCAGGTATTTGGACAAATTATGGACTTTATCGAACAAAACAAACATTTATTCTGGAACTGGGATTCCTGGGAGTGCATTCCGATGAAGATCAAAAGGTAAGCGAATATTTGTAACTTTTTGTCATTTCTGTTGACTCAAATGGCGGGTATCTGTATGGCTTGTTTAGATATGAGCGCTGTACTCAGATTATTGCAAAATCTGCTTTCGCCGTAAAGCTTTTTTGAAATCTGACACAGCGGTTGCATTAAGGAGAAGTGTATCTATAATTCTTTGAATAACTGTTGAATATTTTATCAACGTTTATGATGAGTATCTGTAAATTGATGTGCTCATTCACCGGAAGTTTTGGGAGGCAAAACATTTCTGCACATTACACGCCAATGTAAAATGGGGTTTTTGGATATAAATATGAACTTTATCGAGCAAAACATACATGTATTGTGTAACATGAAGTCCTATGAGTGCCATCTGATGAAGATCAAAGGTTAGTGATTAATTTTAGCTGTATTTTGTGACGCCTCTCCTTGCTTGGAAAATGGCTGTGTGTCTTGTCTAGGCGCTGTCTTAACATGTTATGCTTTCGCCGTAAAGCCTTTTTGAAATTGGACAATGTGGTTGGATTAACGAGAAGTAGTGTGTCCCGCAGGTGGGCGTCCCACATACCCCAGAGAGGTTAATGTATTTTTAAGTTTTTAATAACATTCAAAATTCTCAATTCAATTGAGTCCTTCTCCATTCTGATTGTTCACCCCCCCCCCCCACACACACACAAAAAAATGTTTTCGGTCTACACCATCACTGGTATAGTTAGGCTGATTAGCCAATTAGGTTTGCGCCGAATCAGTACATGTACTAACTAGCTAGCGAGAAATGAGCAACTAACAAAATTTTGTTGCAACTTGCTAAATAAACAATAGAAACAAAGTGTAATTATAGAATGCTCGTGGTTTTATATTAAGCAGCAAAGTGAAAACAGCATTGTCACATGTGCTGCATCGACCATGCAGACTGAACCCAATAGTCTCGTGGTCGAGGAACAAAAAAAAAAAATATGCTCCTTGAGTGAGTGTGGGGCTAGGTCTGTGCTGAAAGCAGCAGAGGGTGGAGACTCAAGTAGCGAACTAATATATATATATAAATAAATAAGACATTACACAGCATCATAACATTCAAATGCCTTAAAGTTCAAATAAAAACCTAAGCAGTCCACACATCAATACATCTTAAAATATGGAATACCGCCCGGCCCTAACGCTCATCGCAAAGTGGTGTGACGCGCTGATGACGCAACAGCTCTTGCGGCTCTGTATGCGTGTGATAAGATGCATAAGGAATATACTATACACGCGCCAATTTAATTCCACTAAACTATGCAAATTAACTCAGACTAATAAGCATGACCAGTCAAATACATTTCCATCGACTGGTATTTCCAATGAAAAAGCTAAAAATAATTATGTGATTTAACCCCTCTTCTCCCAGACAGTTGGCCAGGTCCAATTACATTTGCCTTTTCTATTTATTTTAATTAGCCAAAAGACTGATTTTACCAGCTAACAGAAACCATGTTACAGAGAATGTCTGGCCACTGTCTGAGAAGAGATGACTAACATGGTGACTAGACCGGGCACGCGCATGTTGATTTTGTACATCCACACAAGATGCAATAAGAACACGCAGGTTAAAATATCAAAACAAACTGAACCAACTATATTAATTTGAGAACAGGTTGGTACACATGAAGCACTCTTGTCCATTTAGCAAGCTTGCAGTTGCTAGCTAGTTTGTCCTGGGATATAAACATTGGGTTATTATTTTTATCTGAAATGCACGAGGTCCTTTACTGAGTCACAAAATAGTGTGCTCTACAGCATCTCAGTCCAAGAGGCAGCACTACAGTACGCTGTATCACATCCGGCATACAATTGGCCCAGCGTCGTCCAGGCCCCGGCATTGTAAATAATAATTTGTTCTTAACCGACTTTCCTAGTTAAATACATAAACTAGTTCGTTTCTAGTGATTTCTTCTGTGGACTTTATATGGCCGTCAGCAACCAACTTTAAGGTGCATTACCACCACCAACTGGACTGGAGTTTGGTCCTCAGTTCATCTTTCAAATCAGCCAAGTGGGTATATGCTCCTAAAACCCAGAGGAGATGGGAGAGGAGGGACTTGCAGCGCATTAAATACAGGACCAAGTTCTATTTTAGCACCTGGCTACACAGACACCTGTTGACACATGCAAGAAGTTTGGATGAAATGATTGAACATGCATAAGTACATTCATGCTGTCGACCCAATGTGGACCTGACAGGAATATTTTCAATGTTTTGGCAATTGAACATTCACCATTGTTGGCTTTGAAATTTCCTATATTGTTGAACTTTAATTGTGATGTCATTATTTCTAAATGCATTTAATGTTCAAAGTTAGTTGCGCTAAAATAAACTCACCTTTGCAATGGAGAATGTCATCTTTACAAAACTGGTTGAACAGTTATTTTAATCCATGTAGCCACCTGCAACTTTCCATTAATATTTGAATTCTGAACAATTCAGTGTAGGACATTTTTACCTTCAATAGAAACAATTTTTTTTTTTTTAAATGGTCCTGTGCAGTTTGAACCCCCCCCAAAAAAAATACTAATTACCACCAACAAGTTCTCCATAGCAAATTATTTTTGAATCAATAGTGTATCATGCCAGTATATATCTGCAGTAGTAGTTAGTTTAGTAGCTAGCTACACCAGTAGGTGTGTAGCGGAAATAAATCAATGGAAGGCAGGCACAGGTTAAGTCGTGGTCACCTTGGGGTTCATAATTCCTCATGAAACCCTGATAATCTCCACATAAAATAGCTTGTTAGCTAGGGGTGAGTCGAATGACTGAACGTACCGGCATTTGGGTGTAGCAACGTAAACTAAGCTTGGGTAGTATAGCCATCAAACGACGGGCAGATTAGGCTGTATTTGAATGATAGCTAGCTAACTGTGTAGTTAACTTCGTTATCTCGCTGTTGCCGTGGCCAAGGTTAGTTAGCTAGCTCGCTGTTGCCGTGGCCAAGGTTAGCTAGCTAGCTCGCTGTTGCCGTGGCCAAGGTTAGCTAGCTAGCTCGCTGTTGCCGTGGCCAAGGTTAGCTAGCTAGCTCGCTGTTGCCGTGGCCAAGGTTAGCTAGCTAGCTCGCTGTTGCCGTGGCCAAGGTTAGCTAGTTAGCTCGCTGTTGCCGTGGCCAAGGTTAGCTAGCTAGCTCGCTGTTGCCGTGGCCAAGGTTAGCTAGCTAGCTCGCTGTTGCCGTGGCCAAGGTTAGCTAGCTAGCTCGCTGTTGCCGTGGCCAAGGTTAACTAGCTAGCTCGCTGTTGCCGTGGCCAAGGTTAGCTAGCTAGCTCGCTGTTGCCGTGGCCAAGGTTAGCTAGCTAGCTCGCTGTTGCCGTGGCCAAGGTTAGCTAGCTCGTTAAAAGGCAATACCATAGTAATAACTACGACGTTACAAAACGGCTGATTTAAGCAGTCTAGCTAACGTTAGCTATTCACTCAAGTCACCACAACTGTTTGCTGATGTACCATTTCTTCACAGTTATGGCTTTTCAGTTATCGGTTTGATTTTAGATGTTAGCGGGCTAACAAGGTCGTAAAATTACCACGTTTCAACAACGGATACAGAATCAGGCAAAACGTTCCTTTAGATAAAATGTAAAAATAAAAAAAAACGAACCAATGCAATGTTCACAATTCAAGAAATTGACTACAAGTTAAACTACTAAAACGTATTTAATCAATGTTACCTGTTCAAATAAACTATATTCCTTACAGGTGTTCAACTTCAGAGCTTTTAGTCTTCAGTTCCGATCAGCTTTCTCCTCGCCGGTAGCCGACTCACTGGATCTAATAGTATTGAGAGCGAGTTCCTTTTTCTTCCCTCCAGATTTTATTACGTCATCCAGACTGGCCAGTCACATGCTTCTAGCGTCATTATGACGAACACGGCTGTTTTGCATTCAAGCCCTAGATGGAGTTGAGAACATGATGTAGGCCTACTACACAAATGGAAATAGCATACTACACAACATTTCAGTGGAAATGCCGTTGTTTGTATTCACACTACACCACAACAAATATATATATATATATATATATATATATATATATATATATATTTTTTTTTTAACCACTTAATCATCATTGGAAAGATCAGTGAACAGTTGGAATGTTCAAGATTGTTGTGGGGAATTCCACCACTGTATTTCATTGTCAAGAGGGTTTGTTGCATCCTTGTAACCATACATCGACCTAACACCAGGTAGTTATTTTGAGAAGAAGATCTAGCTACACATAGCTAGCCAAAGTATATACTATACCAGAGGGGAAGAGGCGAAGCATATACGGAGAAAAATTTGGCGAAGCGGATGATGAAGTGGATTTGGAATCTAATGGCGGTATTATCAAGGAGAATTGTAGCATTGTCCAAAATAATGGAAAATGGAGCAAATTAGTGTACAGTGATGAGAATGTCACTTCGTATCTTGTTGGAGTACGGTTTATTAACGAGAAGCAGCTGATCAAATTACCAATCTTGAGGAATCCATTTGAGATATCCAAACTGGTGGAGAGAGCTCTGGGTAGAGTGAAAGCTGTGAGGATCACGAGAGGCAGGCAAAGGGAACACCCCGCTATCCACATCAACGGGACAGCAGTGGAGAAGGTGGAAAGTTTTAAGTTCCTCGGTGTACATGTCACCGACAAAACTGAAATGGTCCACGCACACAGACAGTGTGGTGAAGAAGGTGCAACAGCGCCTCTTCAACCTCAGGAGGCTGAAAAAATGTGGCTTATCACCGAAAACCCTCACTAACTTTTACAGGTGCACAATTGAGAGCATCTTGTAACACCGAACCCAAACCGTCTGCGAGCGTGCGCTATCGTGCATCAATTTATTTTGTCCCCCTACACCGAACGTGGTCACGACACGCAGGTTAAAATATCAAAACAAACTTTGAACCAAAGACATTAATTTGGTGACAGGTCGAAAAGCATTAAACATGTATGGCTAGTTAGCTTGCACTTGCTAGCTCATTTGTCCTATTTAGCAGGCTTGCTGTTGATAGCTAATTTGTCCTGGGATATAAACATTGAGTTGTTATTTTACCTGAAATGTACAAGGTCCTCTACTTCAACAATTCATCAACACATAAAACGGCCAACCGAATCATTTCTAGTCGTCTCTCCTCCTTCCAGGCTTTTTCATCTTTGAATTTCTATGGTGATCCATCTACACTTTCATAGTATTACCACGACAACCTGCAAAACAGTTAGTCTTTCAATCACCCACGTGGGTATAACCAATGAGGAGATGGCACGTGGGTACCTGCTTCTATAAACCAATGAGGAGATGGGAGAGGCAGAAACTTGCACCCACACTGCTCGCGCGCGCCAACGAGCGTCTGCGTTGCCAAGGGCTAAAATAGAAGTCATTCCTATTTCTGATGCAGATCGTGCTGCAAGTCCTGCCTCTCCCATCTCCTCATTGGTTTATAGAAGCAGGTACCCACGTACCATCTCCTCATTGGTTATACCCACGTGAGTGATTGAAAGACGAACTGTTTTTATCAGTTGTGATAATTGTAAAGCTTTTGGTCATGTTTCAAGTGTTTGCAGAAGGGCGAAGTTGAGATGTCCAAGTTGTGGAAAAGATCACATTATATGTTATAAAAGTGATGAAAATGTGACATGTTGCAATTGTGGAGGGAACCATGAAGCCACTTCTTTCAAATGCCCCACAAGGGTGAAAGAGAATGAGGTGGCCAAAGTCAGGGTTGTACAGAGTATTTCATGTACAGCAGCTGTTAAAAGGGTTGAGGGTTTGAATGGTGCACCTGAAGAGTCCATGGTGGAGGATAGACCTTCACTGCAGGCTGCAGGGGTTGCCTTTCACCAGCAGGATCCTGACATTTTAAAGGTTAAGAAGGTGGACTTTGTGGGCTTTATTGCTATGGGGATTAATGGCACTGCCAAGGTGGAGAAAAGGTCCAGGAAGATCAAAATCATTGTGGACGCGGCAGAGCGGTTACATGGAATATTGTCACAAGCCTTACCACCCTCTCAGGTTTCTTTTTTTGAGTCAACTACTCACCACATTTTATACACTGCACTCCTAGCTAGCTGTAGCTTATGCTTTCAGTACTAGATTAATTATCTGATCTTTTGATTGGGTGGACAACATGTCAGTTCATGCTCCAAGGGCTCTGATAGACTGGAGGACGTCCTCCGGAAGTTGTCATAATTAAGTCTATGGAAAGGGGTGAGAACCATAAGCCTCCTAGGTTTTGTATTGAAGTCAATGTTCCCAGAGGAGGATGGAAACTAGCTGTCCTCCGACTACACCATGGTGCTACCTTACAGAGTGCTGGTGAGGCTACTGTAGACCTTCATTGCAAAATGTGTTTTCAGTTATTTGGTGACATTTGGTAACGTGATTATATTTAGTATAGTTTTATCTAAAAGGGCAAACTTTTTAAATGTTTAAAATGTTTAACAATTTTCCTCCTCTGAGGAGCCTCCACTGGTATGCACCCATCCACATCAAGGGGGCCGTAGTGGAGAGGGTCAAAAGTTTCAAGATCCTCGGCGTGCACATCACTGACGACCTGAAACGGTCCCATCACACAGACGGTGTCGTGAAGAAGTTTTGGGTTTGCCACAATACCAGTATCGCAATACTCGGAAGTATCGTGGCAAGGAAACAAAACATTTATTTTCTTGAGGAACATTTTTTGAAACAAACAGCATTATGTTGTCACATTTGTTAATTTTAGAAGCTATAACACCCAACATTTTACATAAGTAGGTTTTTATAGGACCATAGTTTTGTGTAATTCGTGTTTTATTTTTTGCCATGGAAAATCTGGTATCGTAGTATTGCAATATTGCTATCGTGACAACCCTACAAGGCAGGAGGTTTAAGAAATTCAGTTTGGCCCCTAAGACCCTTACAAACTCTACAGATGCACTATTGAGAGCATCCTGCTGGGCAGTATCACCACCTGGTACAGCAATTGCAACGTCCACAACCGCAATGCTCTTGAGAGGGTGGTGGGGTCTGCCTGCCTGCCCTCCAGGACATCTACATTACCCAGTGTCACAGAAAGGCAAGAAAATCATCAAGGACAGAGTTTATTTTTTATTTTTTTTCTGTGTGTGGCCACTGCTCATGCTCTCAAAATATTGGCGATTATGAGATGGAGTTACGTTGGGATACCACCGGGCACCAAGCAAAGTCGGGAGAAGAGGAATATTGGCACATAGACACAGAAAGTGAGATATCTGGGGAGGAATGGAGGGGAAAAAAGAGGGAAGAAGAGGTAGAAGAGAATGAGGAAAGCAGAGGTTTTATTTGAATTTGAGGAAGATAGCGATAATGTAGATGGGTTGTCAAGTGCAAACAGAGTGAGCTGTGCACCTGACCGATTTCTGGAGGTGAAGTGGAAGTGAATGAGGACGAGTTAAGTGAGATGGAAGATGTGGGAAGAACTCAGAACTCGAGCCTGGCATCAATGAATATGATAAAGAGAATCTGGTCCAGTAGGAGGGAAATTTGGGGAGAAAGTGGATCCTTGCCTTTTGGGGGATCTTTTTGTGGTTTCAGAGTGGGTGGGAAAGGAGTTGGGTGTAGTTGAATCAGTGAAGGTAACCTGTAGTAGACTTGTGATGTTTGTTTGTGTTTCTTCTGACTAGAGGGAGAAGGTGCTCCATGTCCCACAACTTGGGTCAAGATCTGTTTCTTGCTTTACTCCTAGGAACAGGGGTAGTGGGGTAGCGTTAAGTGTGGAGGTGGAGCAATTAAACCTGAAGATTCCTGGTGTTTGTGATGCCTGCCGTTTTTTAAATTTATTTTTAACTTTATGGACCACAAAGAATTTCGCTATACCACAAGCATTTCGCAACACCCGCAATAACATCTGCTAAACATGTGTATGTGACGAATAAAATGTTATTTGATTTGAAAGTATCATGCATTTATAGTATAGTCCAGTTGGGGGCTGTATTGCAACATATCGGATGCCAACCTTCGTTAAACTCAAAAGAAGAAGGAAGAGCTTGCTTGTAGTCCTAAAGCCCGCAAATGATTTACCTCTGGTTCGTGGCTTTTGGAATAAAGGTTTAGGAGATCTTACGTTTTTTTCTGTAAGATAATAGCAGTCAGATAACATGACCTTTATGAATTATGAAGCCTTTGTGGTTTATGTGCTTTTTATTTTTTTAAATAACATAAATTCTTATACATTCACAAAATGTGACGTTAGCTGATGAATATTATCTCATAGAACAGAACGTTTAAGATCTCCTAAGTCTTGTGTTTATCCAAAAACCCTACCAAAATGCCATTCATTTTGTCCATTGGCATTGTCCAACGATCCATAGCGGAGTCAGTACGTACAAAAAGACGCCATTACGATCTATCTCTGTTCTAAACCAATCAGGTGGTTGTTCGACGAAACGAATCTTTGGACGTCGTTGATCACGTGCTTCTTCCTGAAAAGGAGATACAGTCATTTGTACGTTGCTGCGATTTCGACGCATTTCCTCGGAGTTTCAGTATCAAACGTAATATCACTAGCTACTATATACACGATACAGAAAATATATAATTAATTGTTGTTGTTTTTAAACGGTGGTAGACAGAGCAAGTGAAACCGTAACTATCGATAACTATTTACGGATCATCGTCGACTCCACTTCGCAAGTGTGTGTGTGTCTTGTTAGCTAACGTTAGCTTAGCAAGATAGTTTTCAGGGTGGTAAAATGGAGGATGCATTTAGGCCGTCGACGGATCTCGATGATCCCCCAAATAGTCGCTTGTTTCTAGTTACAAGTAAGTCCATCACCGAGGACATGATCCGGGAGCAGTTTTCTCTTTTTGGAGAAATTCAGGATGTTTGGGTAGTCAAAGACAAGCAGACAAAGGAGTCAAAAGGAGTGTCCTTTGTAAAATTTACTAAATCGTCCGAGGCATGTACGGCAATGGAAGAAATGCATGGAAAATGCTTGGTCGAAGGAACCAAACCGATCAAGGTATGTACTCTGGCTTCAGTGACTTTGCTCATGTTATTAACACTATTGTAACTAGTGCTTCTTCATTTGGTTTTCCGGCAATTTTTTTTGTAGTATCAGGCTGGGTGAAGGAGTTAGGCCTACGTATTGCTGCCTTTCGAAGTTCGGAAAGTGCGTTACACATTTTGTTAACCAAAAAAGGGACACAGGGTGTGGTAAGAAATTGCACCGGCATCTTATCCCTATTGTCTATTATATTGACAAGATAGTCGATTGACCACTATTGGAAATGCATGTCTTTTAAGATGTGGAGGGGGGAGGGGTGTAGATCAGGTGGGACCATTCTAGCCAATGAGGGCAGATAAGCGTGTGAACAGGAGGACTCATTTTTGTATCTGTACCGTTTATAAAGCGTTTGTGACAGTATGGGTAGCGTCATTGAGGCTACATTTGTTTTAAAATACTCCATTCTCTTCTTCATTGGCGAATTGCTCCCAGCTCATAGGAATCCCCACCCAGTTGACTACTTTAAAATGGTGGATGCTGTCAAATAAAATAATTGTATATGTCACATGTGCCGAATACAACAGTGAAATGTTTACTTACACGCCCTTAACCAACAATGCAGTTTTAAGAAAAATAGGTGTTAAAAGTATTTACTAAAATATGTTACAACGGCTTATGTCCATTTTAAAACGGGTTAGATCCATGATGAGTCTTATATCCAGCCCTCTGACAACAGGCACAACTCCCGATATAAAGTTTTTTTTGTGTGTGTATTTATTTATCATGCTAAGTTATCTCTTCTGCCAGGTGTTTATTGCCCAGGCGAGGTCCTCCGGAAGCCACCGAGATGTGGAGGATGAGGAGCTCACCAGAATATTTGTGATGATTCCCAAAACCTTTACAGAGGACGACTTGAAAGAAACATTCAAGGTAGTTCATCACCCCCATGTTGTATTTGGCTCAGTTGGTAGAGCATGGTGTTTGCAACGCCAGGGTTGTGGGTTCGATTCCCACGGGGGGCCAGTACAAAAAAATAAAAAATGCATGAAATGAAATGTATGCATTCACTACTGTAAGTCGCTCTGGATAAGAGCGTCTGCTAAATGACAAAAACGTAAATGTAAATGCAATTCCAATATGGTTTATCATTCATTTGTTCTCACAGGAATATGGTGACATTGAGTATTGCATCATCGTAAAGAATAAAACTACAGGAGAAAGTAAGGGCCTGGGGTATGTGAGATATCACAAACCCTCACAGGCAGCCACTGCCATAGAGAACTGTGAGAAGAGTAAGTTGTCTCTTTTTGTTCATATCACGTCTGTGAAAACTCAAACTATCAATCTAGTAATCCATGTTTTGCCGTTTTTGTTTACAACAGCATATAGGGCCATTCTTGCAGAGCCAAGGAACAAAACGCCAGCCCCAGACAACGACTACTTTAGCCCTGCCAGAGCAGAGCATGTCCAGGGTGACCCAGGAATGACTTCCTATCCATTTGGTATGTACCTGCCATTGGTGTGTTAGGCCTACAATTTCTACAGACCCATTATTGTTTTTCTGCAAATGCTAAGCCATTCTATTTCCTCCCATTGAAGTGGACTCTGGTTTTCATACCAGAGGAGACATGCGGGGCACAGACATCATCACCAGGTGCTTAATGGTGTCATCAAGGGCGAGCATCACACAAGATCAAGTCTATAGCCTCTTTGACCTGATCCCAGGGATGGATTATTGCGAGATGCAGCAGGATTCATATGGTTTCAGTACAGGTAGCCACAAAACACAGTTACTCCCTCAGATGCAACACCTGACGTATTGCATAGGAATTAGTGGCTAGTAGTTTTTGTTGTATTTTTTTTACCCTTTCAGGGCAAGCTATGATTCGCTACAACAACCTTGGATCAGCTGTCTATGCGAAAAACAAACTGGATGGCTTTGAGTACCCACCTGGGAACCGGCTAGCAGTCACTCACATTGATGATGGGCAGGACAGAAGAAGGTAAGATGCAATGTAATTTTATGGTATTTTCCATCGAATCTAATTTTATTTGTCAGATACAAATGTTTAGCAGATGTTATTGCGGGTGTGTTAGGTTGTTGTTTGGTCCTTATTTACCCTCTTGTTGTCTCCAGCCCAGTGGGAAGGATGGCCATGCAGCTGGTAGCAGCCCAGATGATGTCTATCGTGTGCAATGCTCCTACTGGACCACCACCACTTAGGAAGACGAGCACTGTAAGTTACTGACTTGGTTAACCTTGAGGGAAAGAGGCCTTTTCTAGTACTTTCTAGAGCTAACCAAGATTAAAAAAAAAAAATAAAAAAATATCACATGATGATTGAACTTCCTAACAAACTTTGTCTTTGTCAGGGCTATCCATCACCTGCTGTTCCCCAGAGCCCCCGGGTACAGACAGATGTTGCCCTCCCACCTCTCCAGAAGTTGGCCCCCTCAGACAGCCGGGTGAAAGAACGCCTATTTGTGGTCTTCAAACCTTTGCCTCTGCCCATGGATGTGCTTGAAGATGTGTTCTGGTATGAGAGACCATTATTTTCATCAATACACTGTTTATTAACACTTACTACTGATAAACTGTTAGTTTAGAGATTTTAATTGTTTCTAAAGTTTTCCGTAATGTGCTACTGATTCCCTTTTTAACTTTGGGCAAGAGGGATAGTTGCGATCTTGTGTGAGTATTGATGATTGGGGGGAGGTCAAAATTCCTGCAGATCAGTTATCCCCCTATCTTTCTGTTTCTACAGCCGTTTTGGTTCTCTGGTTGAGGTTTTCCTTGTGCCTGGACGGAATGTGGGCTACATGAAGTACGCAGAGAGAAAGAGTGCAGATGATGCCATGGCGACCCTACATGGTCAAATGGTGAATGGCGTTAAAATGAAGGTGATGCGGGCTGACCCGCCCAAAGAGGAGTCTCACAAACGTCAACGCACCTATTAGGGGGACACAGAACAAGGTAAGTGTCTCCAAGGGTTAAGACTAAATTCTGTAGCGATCAATGACAGCGAGTGTCCACAAGCTGTTTTTTTTCTTTATACATACTTGAATTACCAGAGACGTATGTTGAGTTACCAGCAGACATAAGGTAAGCATATAGCAGGACTAAACAATATACTTTTATTTTTTATTTTTTTTATCATAACCTGACTCTGGGCAACACGTTAGGAGAGACCAACACAGTTTAATGCATATTTAAAGTGCTGATGTTTTTGTTCCTACAGAGATGACCTAAGTGACATGACCTCCAACATGACTGAACCGACATAAATGATGACAGGACCAAATTACGACCACACTACGGACAGTGATCTCTGTACCTTACTTTGATGTTTCTTTGTACTAACGCTGAAGGTGATGACAGTGGTGGTCCTTTTCTCCTCAAGATTGATATTTTGATGTTAAGGAATAGAGTTTGAATCTGCATTGGTCCTAATATGTTCTCAATAAAAAAACACCCAATGCATTTTGTGTGTGAATTTATTTTTGTTTTTATTGAGTGTCAAATATTGTCGTTTTTCCTCAGTTATTAGCAGACTAGATTTTGTTGTATTATGCCCAAGTTTGTATTTTCTTAATGCAGCCTACTTGTTGTTTCCAGTGGGCTGAAGGGCATAACAGGGCCGCAAATTCAGAATGTTGCTGGAGAAACAGGACAGCAAATGCAGAATGTTGCTGGAGAGACTTGAGTTAAGGGCATTGGGGGTGGTTTACACATTTAGCAAAAATTATGTTTGTGGAGCAAAGGCTAAAAATACATTAAGAACCAGCTAGGGTTGGGTGGGGTCTAAAATAGGACCAGGAAAGTAAGGGTCAGACTTCAGATATAAAATGGATATGCTTTTATTATGACCAGTGAGGGGTGAAAGCTGTGTGTGTGTGTAAAATATATATATCGTGCCAGAGTCATGTATTAATAATAAATCACCTGAGTTACTACACTGATAACTAGTATATATGCCTCATGGTGTCAACTAGCAAATACTCGGTGCTTTGCTGTTGAACAGCGTCACGTTCTGTAATAGAGACGGCGTTGAATATTGGCGACGTGAACATAAACTAGATGATAATTCTACATTAAGTACAATTGATGTTACTTGCTTTCTCTTTTAAGTATTTTTGTGGTTATAGTTTTAAAGTATGTATGGTTTTGAAAAACGTTATGTTAGTCTGCAGTAGTAATGGTGGTGGCTGGTTGTAGGTACATTTCGGATGGTCACTAAACAAACGTATATGTTCAGGCTATAAAACTTGTCACAAAATGACGTTTGCCTTGTTGAGGGCTTTGGTTAACAGTACAACCACAAGATGGCAGTCTAATTCTTGGGAGAGACTGCTGCATTGCTTTATACTCTTCCACAACGAGAGAGAGGTGGAATGAGGTGACTCATTCATCCTGGACAAATGGCAACTTTACATTTTTACCAATTTGTGGGTTCAGTTTAACCCCCCCCCACACACTGTTTAATGGAGCAAAGATTCTAGCTCAAACCAGAAACCCTAGTGTAAACGGTACCACCTGTGTCATGAGGACCCAGACCTTTTTGGCAGAGGCAGTACTATGCCCTCATACGAGACTATTACCCCAATCGTAAAATGCCTCCGGCACAAACCCCAGTACGACCATGGGAACGCTTCTAACAGGTCTGACATACCACAGGGTTATCCCACTGCTGCATCAATCTGCAGTTATTGATCCCTCTACATATGCGCTAGAGTAGAACTTATAGTACCGTCACATACAGGGACCTATAATAACGAACATGTTCTTAGCCAGCATCACTAAAATATAACATTCTGACGTGAAACTGTTTCAATATGTTTGTTTCTATAAAGATACTAATCTAAAAATTAAAAAAAGTCCCTGCGTTTCAAGTAGGCTTGAATTTAGTACAAGCCGTCTAACCCCAAATATGATCATTTTGAAAATGTCTTTATCCGTCTTGTTGTGACTAGTTTACTGCGCTGAGGTAAATGAATCCAGTGCCAGGATTTGTGAAAGCGCCATTGGTCCATCTCGCGTGCGGATCCAGTCCGGTCATTTCTTCCCTCCAAAACTCATCCTTGCTGCAGGGAGGAGCATTGAGCATCCGTCTCACTGTATTCAAGAACACGGATATATACAGTACTTTTTTGACTTTCCATTGCTTATGTGCAAAACCTTTTTATATCATGTATTATATTCACAAGGGGTTTCAACGCGGAACCTTCTAGCTATCATCTGCCTCAAGAAGGGCGCGGGTTTTTCAGTTGCATAGGGAAGTCGTCTCATTTTATTTCCTGCGCCAAAAAAAATGCAATGGCATGGTCAATACAATAAAACCTCGGTAAGCTATGTTTTCCGTACTTGATCAAACTGTACTTTATGTGAATTGTGACCCTGCGCTTTGTAATTGATGTCAAATTGTTTCTAGAAAAGCCTTTCCAGTCAAGTGTTAACTAGACATCCTCAGACACTAGGGAAGGCTACTCCTGTTTATGCCCCACCTGACCAATGCCTACCTGAGAAACCGATGACAGTAATTCTGCTGCATTTGAATGGCCTGACTTCTAGCCTGAAACAGGCTACTAACTACTAGTGCCTGCATAATGGACTACAATGATTTCATGTCTTCATTTCAAATGGTTGTCTTAGTTGTACAATGTCAGACTATCCTTCGATTAAGTGAAGTAGTCTATATGAGGAAGAAATGAGTTGGTGAGTGACGTACACAAGATGCATCATCACGCTGTCACTATATACCTTCTCGCATGTGATTGTCATGCACCGTGTACAATACCTTTTCCCACCCAGCAGTAGCCTACAATGATATTCTGCATGAGGATCCATCCCATAAGGGAATTTAGCCAGATACAATGAAGGTCAGAATGTGACATTGCAGTGAGGTTTAAACACAGACTTGAATTAACCAAAAGGGCATAGCCTGGAGGGAGGGATTCACAATCACAATGTTGTAATTATCTGCCTGTCACTACATGGTATTAGATTAGGATCCCCATTAGCTGCAAAAGCAGCAGCTACTCTTCCTGGGGTCCACACAAAACATGAAACATAATACAGAATGACATAATACAGAACATCAATAGACAAGAACAGCTCAAATACAGAACTACATTTTTTTTTTTCAAAGGCACATGTAGCCTACATATCAATACATACACACAAACTATCTAGGTTAAATAGGGGAGAGGTGTTGTGCTGCGAGGTGTTGCTTTATCTGTTTAAAAATAATAATAATAGGTTTGCTGTTTATCTGAGCAATATGAGATGGAAGGAGGTTCCATGCAATTAGGGCTCTATATAATACTGTACACTTTCTTGAATTTGTTCTGGATTTGGGGACTATGAAAAGACCCCTGGTGGCATGTCTGGTGGGATAAGTCTGTGTGTCAGAGCTGTGTGTAGGTTCAGGCATTCACATCCCTGAACAGATTAAGCTTTGGTAGCACTAGACATTGATTTTCATTTTTTGGGGACTGAGGAGAGGAGACCTGCTCAAGGTGTCCTCATTTCATGATGGTTAAGTGTCAGGTCTCCCTTCTCATTCATGTGATTTAGAAGGCAAAACTGATCCCAGACCAGCTCTCTTATTAAACACAGATATCTTTTCATCTTTCTGATGACTTGTTTCATTAAAAATTGTGACACAATTGGAACCCTTGAGCTGTGTTTTTAATTAGTCAATTATAGTAGTTTGCTGAGAGCCTGTGGATCTGAAGGACCCTGTTTAACGTCAGGTTTAATGAGACGGTACGTTAATGAAATGTTCAGTCCATTCTACGATTGTAAACACAATATTCAGGGTTCAATAGTAATCTTTTTGTATTGTTTTATTGTAGTAGACCTTCACAATGAACTACCTTTAGCTCCACCGGCCTTTCACTGTCAAATCACACTGACGGTACAGGCCTAGTTACAACGCACATCCACATCACATGATTGCCTTCCCATTTAAGTTCTATTGTCCAACTGAGTGAATATTGGAAGACTGTTTGCTCAATGACTGTTACAATGTGCCAGTGGAAGCGAATGCAATACTTTTGTCATCACATATGAAGGTGATGCCATATGAAATTGAGTCTCATCTGTATTAACCTCATTGCCAGTAGTTCAGTTCATCTAACCTTCTTCACCCCTCCCAGTCATCCAATCACTATGCGCTTATTACCCGTTAATAGCACGCAATAGTTGTTCCCTGATAGGAATGAAGCCCCTGTGTTCTCTTCCTGTAATGTGATCTACATGGGTCTGTTATCCACCTGCTTAATTATGGAACAGGAATGGTGATTAGCAGCACCCTCGGAGCAGCAGACCATCAATAACACTGTGATAATGATGACTGACAGTCATATACTGAACCAAAATATAAACGCAACACTTTCAAAGATTTGACTGAGTATACATTTCCTTATATAAACTGTAAAACTGGTGGTCTATGGTTGTGAGGCCGGTTGGACGTACTGCTAAATTCTCTAAGATGGCGTTGGAGGCGGCTTATGGTAGAGAAATGAACATTCAATTTTCAGACAACAGCTCTGGTGGACATTCCTTCAGTCAGCATGCCAATTGCATCCTCCCTCAACTTGAGACATCTGTGGCATTGTGTTGTGTGTCAAAACGGCACATTTTAGAGTGGCCTTTTATTGTCTCCAGCACAAGGTGCACCTGTGTAATGACCATGCTGTTTAATCAGCTTCTTGATATGCCACACCTGTCAGGTGGCTGGATTATCTTGACAAAGGAGAAATGCTCACTAACAGGGATGTAACCAAATGTGTGCACAATCTGAGAGAAATAAGCTTTTTGTGAGAATGGATGTTTTCTGGGATCTTTTATTTCAGCTTATGAAACATGGGACCAACAATTTCCATGTTGCGTATATATGTCTCCTCTGTAGGGCTGTGATTTGTCCTGCGGATGTTGTTCCTTTTCCAGAACATGTGTAGGCTATTTAGCTAGTCGTGCTTTTGCATGTACATTTGGACCACTCAACAACAGTGATGCAAGTAAAATAGACAAGACATCAGACTGTTGTCCTCATGTATCAATAGAAAATCCCTGGTTCAGTGGGCTAGGGCTGTAAGCTGCTTAATGTGATTGAGGGAGGCACTCCGGGGCACTTGACTAGTCTAAGTGAGCTTCCTCCTCCTCAACCCCTCCCAAATCTATTGGGGGCAGGCGGGAAAAGTAAAGTTTAATCCATGGATTTCAACTGGGCTGAAGGAGACAGCATGGGCCACTACTGTCCTACTACTATCCTGGTGTAGATATTTAGGGCTATTACTGAAATGGACTAGGCTATTGGATCTGCTGTTGTCACATTTCCTTGACATTTTAACTCCTAACCAGGCCTGCCATACTGGACGGTCAACAGCCTTTTGGCTAAACCTCACAGAGGTCTCTGGTATGTATGCACTTTCTTCTCTCTGTGGCAGTTTAGTACCAGTTTAGTTTAGTACCAGTTTAGTTTAGTACCAGTTTAGTTTAGTACCAGTTTAGTACCAGTTTAGTACCAGTTTAGTTTAGTACCAGTTTAGTACCGGTTTAGTTTAGTACCGGTTTAGTTGAGTACCAGTTTAGTTTAGTACCAGTTTAGTTTAGTACCAGTTTAGTACCAGTTTAGTTTAGTACCGGTTTAGTTTAGTACCGGTTTAGTTTAGTACCAGTTTAGTTTAGTACCAGTTTAGTACCAGTTTAGTTTAGTACCAGTTTAGTACCAGTTTAGTTTAGTACCAGTTTAGTTTAGTACCAGTTTAGTTTAGTACCGGTTTAGTTTAGTACCGGTTTAGTTTAGTACCATGGAGAATTGCTTGGTTGGCTGGCGGACATTCCTGTCAGAGGCCCTTTTTGGAAAATGCTCAGTGGTGGTTCTGAGGCCAGAAGAGGGAAAGAAATGACACAACCGCTCACTAAACATTGACTTTAATCCACTGCTCGACTAATATTAGCCAGATGTTGCCCAGTGGGCTTCTACTAGCCACTGACGTCTCTCATCTACACTCGCATCTCGGCATATTCTCATAATGCTCCGTAATGGATGGACTTTTATAATGTCGTGTTCAAATCAACGGTTTATTGGGCGCAACTCGCGGACACCGCATCTCGCGGACTCGCAGATGTTATAGCGGGTGGAGCTAAATGCTTGTGTTACTAGCTCCTAACAGTGCAGCTAAATGCTTGTGTTACTAGCTCCTAACAGTGCAGCTAAATGCTTGTGTTACTAGCTCCTAACAGTGCAGCTAAATGCTTGTGTTACTATCTCCTAACAGTGCAGCTAAATGCTTGTGTTAATAGTTCCTAATAGTGCAGCTAAATGCTTGTGTTACTAGCGCCTAACAGTGCAGCTAAATGCTTGTGTTACTAGCGCCTAACAGTGCAGCTAAATGCTTGTGTTACTAGCTCCTAATAGTGCAGCTAAATGCTTGTGTTAATAGCTCCTAACAGTGTAGCTAAATGCTTGTGTTAATAGCTCCTAACAGAGCAGCTAAATGCTTGTGTTAATAGCTCCTAACAGTGGAGCTAAATGCTTGTGTTACTAGCTCCTAACAGTGCAGCTAAATGCTTGTGTTACTAGCTCCTAACAGTGCAGCTAAATGCTTGTGTTACTATCTCCTAACGGTGCAGCTAAATGCTTGTGTTAATAGCTCCTAACAGAGCAGCTAAATGCTTGTGTTAATAGCTCCTAACAGTGCAGCTAAATGCTTGTGTTAATAGCTCCTAACAGTGGAGCTGAATGCTTGTGTTAATAGCTCCTAACAGTGCAGCTGAATGCTTGTGTTAATAGCTCCTAACAGTGCAGCTAAATGCTTGTGTTACTCGCTCCTAACAGTGCAGCTAAATGCTTGTGTTACTCGCTCCTAACAGTGCAGCTAAATGCTTGTGTTACTCGCTCCTAACAGTGCAGCTAAATGCTTGTGTTAATAGTTCCTAACAGTGCAGCTAAATGCTTGTGTTACTCGCTCCTAACAGTGCAGCTAAATGCTTGTGTTAATAGTTCCTAACAGTGCAGCTGAATGCTTGTGTTACTAGCGCCTAACAGTGCAGCTAAATGCTTGTGTTACTATCTCCTAACAGTGCAGCTAAATGCTTGTGTTAATAGCTCCTAACAGAGCAGCTAAATGCTTGTGTTAATAGCTCCTAACAGTGCAGCTGAATGCTTGTGTTAATAGCTCCTAACAGTGCAGCTAAATGCTTGTGTTACTCGCTCCTAACAGTGCAGCTAAATGCTTGTGTTACTCGCTCCTAACAGTGCAGCTAAATGCTTGTGTTAATAGTTCCTAACAGTGCAGCTAAATGCTTGTGTTACTCGCTCCTAACAGTGCAGCTAAATGCTTGTGTTAATAGTTCCTAACAGTGCAGCTACATGCTTGTGTTAATAGTTCCTAACAGTGCAGCTAAATGCTTGTGTTACTAGCTCCTAACAGTGTAGCTAAATGCTTGTGTTACTAGCTCCTAACAGTGCAGCTAAATACTTGTGTTAATAGCTCCTAACAGTGCAGCTGAATGCTTGTGTTAATAGCTCCTAACAGTGCAGCTAAATGCTTGTGTTACTCGCTCCTAACAGTGCAGCTAAATGCTTGTGTTACTCGCTCCTAACAGTGCAGCTAAATGCTTGTGTTAATAGTTCCTAACAGTGCAGCTAAATGCTTGTGTTACTCGCTCCTAACAGTGCAGCTAAATGCTTGTGTTACTAGCGCCTAACAGTGTAGCTAAATGCTTGTGTTACTAGCTCCTAACAGTGCAGCTAAATGCTTGTGTTAATAGCTCCTAACAGTGCAGCTGAATGCTTGTGTTACTAGCTCCTAACAGTGCAGCTAAATGCTTGTGTTAATAGCTCCTAACAGTGCAGCTAAATGCTTGTGTTAATAGCTCCTAACAGTGCAGCTGAATGCTTGTGTTACTAGCTCCTAACAGTGCAGCTGAATGCTTGTGTTACTAGCTCCTAACAATGCAGCTAAATGCTTGTGTTAATAGCTCCTAACAGAGCAGCTAAATGCTTGTGTTACTAGCTCCTAACAGTGCAGCTAAATGCTTGTGTTACTAGCTCCTAACAGTGCAGCTGAATGCTTGTGTTAATAGCTCCTAACAGAGCAGCTAAATGCTTGTGTTACTATCTCCTAACAGTGCAGCTGAATGCTTGTGTTAATAGCTCCTAACAGTGCAGCTAAATGCTTGTGTTAATAGCTCCTAACAATGCAGCTAAATGCTTATGTTACTAGCTCCTAACAGTGCAGCTAAATGCTTGTGTTACTAGCTCCTAACAGTGCAGCTAAATGCTTGTGTTAATAGCTCCTAACAGAGCAGCTGAATGCTTGTGTTAATAGCTCCTAACAGTGCAGCTAAATGCTTGTGTTACTAGCTCCTAACAGTGCAGCTAAATGCTTGTGTTACTAGCTCCTAACAGTGCAGCTAAATGCTTGTGTTAATAGCTCCTAACAGTGCAGCAGAAATGTCAAACAAGTACACAGATAATAATAAAAATACAAAAAATCATGAATGTCAGAAGGAATCCAGTTAACAACCCAATAACACAATCTGCAACCCAAATGCAATCTGTGTTTATACACCAAAAAGGTATACTAAGAATATCTATAGCAGTAGATACATTAGAGTGAGCTATGTTGAGAATCCAGTGTATAGAACAAATGCAATGTACAGTCGTAGACATTTCATTCTAATATGTGTGAAGAATACATAATATGAATACACAGTGTATTTTCTAAGTGTTTAATGTCTATATACATAGGACAGCAGCATTGGCTGTGTGTATATGTGAGCACAGGAGTTTGCGTGTGTGTGGTGGGGGGGTGAGTCTCTTTCTCTTACTACAGGAGATGCGATGGCTGTTCAACAGTCTGATGGTCTGATGATAGAAGCTGTTCAACAGTCTGATGGTCTGATGATAGAAGCTGTTCAACAGTCTGATGGTAATAGAAGCTGTTCAACAGTCTGATGGTAATAGAAGCTGTTCAACAGTCTGATGGTAATAGAAGCTGTTCAACAGTCTGATGGTAATAGAAGCTGTTCAACAGTCTGATGGTCTGGTAATAGAAGCTGTTCAACAGTCTGATGGTCTGGTAATAGAAGCTGTTCAACAGTCTGATGGTCTGGTAATAGAAGCTGTTCAACAGTCTGATGGTAATAGAAGCTGTTCAACAGTCTGATGGTCTGATGATAGAAGCTGTTCAACAGTCTGATGATAATAGAAGCTGTTCAACAGTCTGATGGTAATAGAAGCTGTTCAACAGTCTGATGGTAATAGAAGCTGTTCAACAGTCTGATGGTCTGGTAATAGAAGCTGTTCATCAACAGTCTGATGGTAATAGAAGCTGTTCAACAGTCTGATGGTCTGGTAATAGAAGCTGTTCAACAGTCTGATGGTAATAGAATCTGTTCAACAGTCTGATGGTAATAGAAGCTGTTCAACAGTCTGATGGTAATAGAAGCTGTTTAACAGTCTGATGGTAATAGAAGCTGTTCAACAGTCTGATGGTCTAGTAATAGAAGCTGTTCAACAGTCTGATGGTAATAGAAGCTGTTCAACAGTCTGATGGTAATAGAAGCTGTTCAACAGTCTGATGGTAATAGAAGCTGTTCAACAGTCTCAGTCTTTGCTTTGATGCATCTGTACTGTCTCTGTCTGCTAGATGGTAGAAGAATGAACAGACCGTGACTCGGGTGGTTGAGGTCCTGTTTTGCAGTCTTTCATTGGTTACCCATTTGTTAGCTTGATTCGTTGCAACTTAGGCTACTGCAAATGAGCAAGCTTTCCAGCCAGTCATTTTTACATTCCTTGGTAACGATACATTTCTGGGGAGGACTATGATTTAGTATTTCACTGAGCTGAACACTAATAACGACATGTGACCAATGTTTAGTCTTTCTATCACCCTCTTGTCTAATGATTAGTGTTGTTTACTCAGTGCTCCTGCTTTACTGTCTGCAGGCGGGCTGGACTGGCTCCATAGTTCAATTTAATGAACCTTGATAAGTCAAGAAACAGATGTCTGCACAGATGGCTCTAATTTAGATTTATTTTAATTATACAATGAATTCTCTCCCTTGATAGTGTATAGCAGTTTGAAACCTCATACTGTTGAATCCATATTGTGTCATCCATACAAAACAATGCTACAGTGTATCCTGCTGAATTCTCTGCCGTAGCCACTCACAGAGACCGTTATTGACAAGTCTCCAAGTGCTGGATCCAAACTGGATTCTGGACGAAAAACAAAAACCATCTGACATTCTTGAGCTTTGCTGGATGGTGAAATCATGATAAGATAGGACAGAGTTGAGGTTGGTAGGACAGAGTTGAGGTTGGTAGGACAGAGTTGAGGTTGGTAGGACAGAGTTGAGGTTGGTAGGACAGAGTTGAGGTTGGTAGGACAGAGTAGAGGTTGGTAGGACAGAGTTGAGGTTGGTAGGACAGAGTAGAGGTTGGTAGGACAGAGTAGAGGTTGGTAGGACAGAGTAGAGGTTGGTAGGACAGAGTTGAGGTTGGTAGGACGGGGTTGAGGTTGATAGGACGAGGTTGAGGTTGATAGGACAGAGCTGAGGATTAATGTTCATGGTTGATAGGACAGGGCTGAGGTTGATAGGACAGGGTTGAGGATTAATGTTCATGGTTGATAGGACAGAGTTGAGGTTTCATGTGTGAGGTTGATTGGACAGGGCTGAGGTTGATAGGACAGAGCTGAGGTTGATAGGACAGAGCTGCGGTTTCATGGGCGTGGTTGATAGGAATAGGTTGAGGTTTCATGTGTGAGGTTGATAGGACAGCATTGAGGTTGATATGACAGCGTTGAGGTTGATAGGACAGAGCTGAGGATTCATGTTCATGGTTGATAAGACAGAGTTGAGGTTTCATGTGCGTGGTTGATAGGACAGTTGAGGTTGATAAGACAGAGTTGAGTTTGATAGGACAGCGTTGAGGTTGATAGGACATAGTTGAGGATTCATGTGCGTGGTTGATAGGACAGAGTAGAGGTTGATAGGACCGCGTTGAGGTTGATAGGACAGCGTTGAGGTTGATAGGACAGCGTTGAGGTTGATAGGACAGAGTTGAGGTTGATAGGACAGCGTTGAGGTTGATAGGACAGAGTTGAGGTTTCATGTGCGTGGTTGATAGGACAGAGTTGAGGATTCATTTGCGTGGTTGATAGGACAGAGTTGAGATTTCATGTGTGAGGTTGATAGGACAGCGTAGAGGTTGATAGGACAGAGTTGAGATTTCATGTGCGAGGTTGATAGGACAGAGTTGGGGTTGATAGGACAGAGTTGAGGTTTCATGTGTGAGGTTGATAGGACAGCGTAGAGGTTGATAGGACAGAGTTGATGTTGATAGGACAGTGTTGAGGTTGATAGGACAGAGCTGAGGTTTCATGTGCGTGGTTTATATGACAGTTGAGGTTGATAAGACAGAGTTGAGTTTGATAGGACAGCGTTGAGGTTGATAGGACAGAGTTGAGGATTCATGTGCGTGGTTGATAGGACAGAGTTGAGGATTCATTTGCGTGGTTGATAGGACAGAGTTGAGATTTCATGTGTGAGGTTGATAGGACAGCGTAGAGGTTGATAGGACAGAGTTGAGGTTTCATGTGTGAGGTTGATAGGACAGCGTTGAGGTTGATAGGACATAGTTGAGGATTCATGTGCGTGGTTGATAGGACAGAGTAGAGGTTGATAGGACAGCGTTGAGGTTGATAGGACAGAGTTGAGGTTTCATGTGCGTGGTTGATAGGACAGAGCTGAGGTTTCATGTGTGAGGTTGATAGGACAGAGTAGAGGTTGATAGGACAGAGTGGAGGTTGATAGGACAGAGTTGAGGTTTCATGTGTGAGGTTGATAGGACAGCGTTGAGGTTGATAGGACAGAGTTGAGATTTCATGTGCGAGGTTGATAGGACAGAGTTGGGGTTGATAGGACAGAGTTGGGGTTGATAGGACAGAGTTGGGGTTGATAGGACAGAGTTGGGGTTGATAGGACAGAGTAGAGGTTGATAGGACAGAGTAGAGGTTGATAGGACAGAGTAGAGGTTTCATGTGCGAGGTTGATAGGACAGAGTTGGGGTTGATAGGACAGAGTTGAGGTTGATAGGACAGAGTTGAGATTTCATGTGCGAGGTTGATAGGACAGAGTTGGGGTTGATAGGACAGAGTTGAGGTTGATAGGACAGAGTTGAGGTTGATAGGACAGAGTTGAGGTTGATAGGACAGAGTTGAGGTTGATAGGACAGAGTTGAGGTTGATAGGACAGAGTTGAGGTTGATAGGACAGAGTTGAGGTTGATAAGACAGAGTTGAGGTTGATAGGACAGAGTAGAGGTTGATAGGACAGAGTTGAGGTTTCAGGTGCGAGGTTGATAGGACAGAGTTGAGGTTGATAGGACAGAGTTGAGGTTGATAGGACAGAGTTGAGGTTGATAAGACAGAGTTGAGGTTTCATGTGTGAGGTTGATAGGACAGGGCTGAGGTTGATAGGACAGGGTTGAGGATTAATGTTCATGGTTGATAGGACAGAGTTGAGGTTTCATGTGTGAGGTTGATAGGACAGGGCTGAGGTTGATAGGACAGGGTTGAGGATTAATGTTCATGGTTGATAGGACAGAGTTGAGGTTTCATGTGTGAGGTTGATTGGACAGGGCTGAGGTTGATTGGACAGGGCTGAGGTTGATTGGACAGAGCTGAGGTTGATAGGACATTTTAACATCTTGACCATGTTCTGTTATAATATCCACCCTGCACAGCCAGAAGAGGACTGGCCACCCCTCATAGCCTGGTTCCTCTCTAGGTTTCTTCCTAGGTTTTTGGCCTTTCTAGGGAGTTTTTCCTAGGGAGTTTTTCCTAGCCACCGTGCTTCTTTCACATGCATTGCTTGCTGTTTGGGGTTTTAGGCTGGGTTTCTGTACAGCACTTTGAGATATCAGCTGATGTACGAAGGGCTATATAAATAAATTTGATTTGATTTGATAGGACAGAGCTGCGGTTTCATGTGTGAGGTTGATAGGCCAGCGTTGAGGTTGATAGGCCAGCGTTGAGGTTGATAGGCCAGCGTTGAGGTTGATAGGACAGCGTTGAGGTTTGATAGGACAGCGTTGAGGTTGATAGGACAGCGTTGAGGTTGATAGGACAGAGTAGAGGTTTCATGTGCGAGGTTGATAGGCCAGCGTTGAGGTTGATAGGCCAGCGTTGAGGTTGATAGGACAGCGTTGAGGTTTGATAGGACAGTGTTGAGGTTGATAGGACAGAGCTGAGGTTTCATGTGCGTGGTTGATAGGACAGCGTTGAGGTTGATAGGACAGAGCTGAGGTTGATAGGACAGCGTTGAGGTTGATAGGACAGAGTTGAGGTTGATAGGACAGAGCTGAGGTTGATAGGACAGAGCTGAGGTTTCATTTGCGTGGTTGATAGGACAGAGCTGAGGATTAATGTTCATGGTTGATAAGACAGAGTTGAGGTTTCATGTGCGTGGTTTATATGACAGTTGAGGTTGATAGGACAGGGTTGAGGATTAATGTTCATGGTTGATAGGACAGAGTTGAGGTTTCATGTGTGAGGTTGATTGGACAGCATTGAGGTTGATATGACAGCGTTGAGGTTGATAGGACAGAGTTGAGGTTTCATGTGCGTGGTTGATAGGACAGAGTTGAGGATTCATGTTCATGGTTGACAGGACAGAGTTGATGATTAATGTTCATGGTTGGTAAGACAGAGTTGAGGTTTCATGTGCGTGGTTTATATGACAGTTGAGGTTGATAAGACAGAGTTGAGTTTGATAGGACAGCGTTAAGGTTGATAGGATAAAGTAGAGGTTGATAGGACAGGGTTGAGGTTGATAGGACAGGGTTGAGGTTTTATAGGACAGAGCTAAGGTTGATAGGACAGAGCTGAGGTTTCATGTCCGTGGTTTATATGACAGTTGAGGTTGATAAGACAGAGTTGAGTTTGATAGGACAGCGTTGAGGTTGTTAGGACATAGTTGAGGATTAATGTTCATAATTGAAAGGACAGAGTTGAGGTTTCATGTGTGAGGTTGATAAGACAGCGTTGAGGTTGATAGGACAGAGTTGAGGATTCATGTGTGAGGTTGATAGGACAGAGTTTAGGTTGATAGGACAGAGTTGAGGATTAATGTTCATGGTTGAAAGGACAGAGTTGAGGTTTCATGTGTGAGGTTGATAAGACAGCGTTGAGGTTGAGGTTGATCAGACAGCATTGAGGTTGATAGGACAGCGTTGAGGTTGATAGGACAGAGTTGAGGATTCATGTGCGTGGTTGATAGGACAGAGTTTAGGTTGATAGGACAGAGTTGAGGATTCATGTGTGAGGTTGATAAGACAGCGTTGAGTTTGATCAGACAGCATTGAGGTTGATCAGACAGCATTGAGGTTGATCAGACAGCATTGAGGTTGATCAGACAGCATTGAGGTTGATCAGACAGCATTGAGGTTGATAGGACAGCGTTGAGGTTGATAGGACAGAGTTGAGGATTCATGTGCGTGGTTGATAGGACAGCGTTGAGTTTGATCAGACAGCATTGAGGTTGATCAGACAGCATTGAGGTTGATCAGACAGCATTGAGGTTGATCAGACAGCATTGAGGTTGATCAGACAGCATTGAGGTTGATAGGACAGCGTTGAGGTTGATAGGACAGAGTTGAGGATTCATGTGCGTGGTTGATAGGACAGAGTTTAGGTTGATAGGACAGAGTTGAGGTTTCATGTAGGGATGTGACCAATGTAACATTTTTCTTAACTTTTATGCTGCCATTTTTTTTATTTGATTGCTTAAACATTAAAATGAACATAAAATTACGTGATTCACAATTCAGATATGGTCCTGCGTATGCCCATAAGTGGCAATGCAGTTCAATCTACCGCAGTCCTGGCAACCTGCCAGACGACACTCACGTTACTACTGTCCTCCACCCACTCAAGAAACGATGGTATTAATACCGTTTTACGTTCTCTGTTGTCTCTCTCCTCCATGTACTCTGTTTTCAGTACATGGGACTTCATGGCTCACTTCTCATCAATGTGATGGCTCATTGCAGAGATGTACGACTGTGTGTTCGTAGACGTCCAACAATCCGGTGTTAACACCATGTATGGTGTTTGAGAGCTCGTGTGGGGTAGTTTTACAACAGTGAACATTTGGTAGTATAGTAGCCTGTTTGGGAAGAATGAGGAAGAATGATGAGGTCATTGTTTTAGTGTTCTCCATTGTTTATCAGAAGGTCCTCAAGGCAAAAGGATACCTTACAGAATCCCTGGCGTTAGTGTTATTTTTTTATTACACAGTCACATGGCCAATAAAATATCAGAGATGAAAATGTAATGTAGTGCGTTGTATTACATTTACATTGTAGTCATTTAGCTGCAGACTCTGTTATCCAGAGCGACTTACAGAAGCAATAAGGGTTAAGTGCCTAGCTCAAGGGCACATCTACAGATTTTTCACCGTGTCGGCGCTGGGATTCGAACCAGAGACCTTTCGGTTACTGGCCCAACTTTCTAACCGCTAAGCTGCGTGGCGCACCATTGAGTGTTGAATTTAGTAATCCATTTCCATCTTGCATTTCTGCAAACCTACGATTGTGCAGATGTTGTTCATAGTTTACTTATTCACCAAGTTTGATAGGACAGAGTAGAGGTTGATAGGACAGAGTAGAGGTTGATATCAACTTTACCATAAAGGCCTGATTTGGTGGAGTGCTTCAGAGATGGTTGTCCTTCTGGAAGTTTCTCCCATTTCCAAAGAGGATCTCTGGAGCTCTGTCAGAGTAACCATCAGGTTATTGGTCACCTCCCTGACCAAGGCCCTTCTCCCACCAATTGCTCAGTTTGGCCGGGCGGCCAACTCTACATAAGTATTCAGACTCTTTGCAATGAGACTTGAAATGGAGCTCAGGTGCATCCTGTTTCCATTGATCATCCTTGAGATATTTCTACAACTTGATTGGAGTCCTCTGACATGATTTGGAAAGACACACACCTGTCTATATAAAGTCCCACTGTTGACAGTGCATGTCAGAGCAAAAACCAAGCCATGAGGTCGATGAAATTGTTCGTAGAGCTCAGAGACTGTATTGTGTCGAGGCACAGATCTGGGGAAGAGTACCAAAACATTTCTGCAGCATTGAAGGTCACCAAGAACACAGTGAATTCCATCATTTTTAAACGGAAGAAGCTTAGAACCACCAAGACTATTCCAGTATCATGCTGTGGAGATGTTTTTCAGCGGCAGGGACTGGGAGACTAGTCAGATGAACGGAGCAAAGGATAGAGAGATCCTTGATGAAAACCTACTCCAGAGCGCTCAGGACCTCAGACTGGAGTGAAGGTTCACTTTCCAACAGGACAACAACCCTAAGTACACAGCCAAGACAACGCAGGAGTGGCTTCTGGACAAGTCTCTGAATGTCTTTGAGAGGCCCAGCCAGAGCCCGGACTTGAACCCGATCGAACATCTCTGGAGAGACCTGAATATCGATGTATCCAACCTGACAGAACTTGAGAGGATCTGCAGAGAAGAATGTGAGAAATGCCCCAAATACAGGTGTGCCAAGCTTGTAGTGTCATACCCAAGAAGGCTCGAGGCTGTAATCACTGCCAAAGGTGCTTCAACAAAGTATTGAGTAAAGGGTCTGAATACTTATGTAAATTATATGTTTCAGTTTTTTTTATTATTATTAATTTGCAAAAAATGTGAAAAAGTTTTTTTTGTTGCTTTGTCATTATGGGGTATTGTGTGTAGATTGATGAGAAAAAACAAACTGTTTAATCAATTTTAGGATAAAGCTGTAACGTAACAAAATGTGGCAAAGGTGAAAGGGTCTGAATACTTTCCGAATGCACTGTATACGGCTACAATGTTGTTTGGTTATTGTTTGAACAGTCGCTGGGATTTATGTTTGGTTATCAATGCAAAATAGGCTACATTGATGAGAAATGCATTTCAGCATAGGGCGAGCAATATGGCAAATAAATTATCACGATATCTATATATTTTTTCATTCGATAATGATAATTATCACGATATTAATCAAATAATGTTTAAAAGGTGCATATCTGCTTCAGACTCAAGAATGCCTGAACAAACCACTAGGTTAGAGCGTTGGGCCAGTAAACAAAAGAATGCTAGATCGAATCCCTGAGCTGACAAGGTGAAAATCTGTCCTACCCCTGAACAAGGCAGTTAATCCACTGTTCCTAGGCCGTCATTGTAAATAACAAATTGTTCTTAACTGACTTGCCTAGTTAAATAAAGGTTAAATTTTTTTATTTATTATGTGAGCTACACATAAAATTATACTTTAAGGAAAATTGTTCCATGTTTGCGGCCAGGGAGCACGTACCTGGGGTCAATTAAATTGATAAGCCTCTTGAAACCTTCCTTTTCGACTGTGCTATTTGGTAGCATGTCCTTAGCAATGCAATGCATAATGGCATTTGTGATATCTTTGTCTTTTCGATGTTTGCTTGTAGGGTATAAACGCTGTCAGTGTTGACTGCTTCGGGCAAACATCCCTAGATTGGCTGGTGCTTGAGGGGCGTTTATAAATACCGTGGCGCAAACTCAAACTTCCTGCATGTTCCAGAGTGATTTTGCTTCAGATGTTGAAAAAAGTTTGTCGTATTACCAGACTTCGTAGCTACCTGTCTAGGGCACAATTTGCACCGGACATTGCTCTGCTGTTTGTCGGACTTCAAAAAGCCAAACCACTTCCAAATGACTGAAACAGTTTAACCCTTTTTATCAATCATTTCTTTTGTTGGAAGCTGCTCCTTCTCCATGGCTATATTTTTCATATTTTTTTTTTTACTTAACACTTATTTGTCTTAAAACTGCATTGTTGCTTAAGGGCTTGTAAGTAAGCATTTCACTGTAATGTCTACACCTGTTGTATTCGGTGCATGTGACAAATACAATTTGATTTGATTTTATATCATAACGCTGAAAATGGATACAAACATTGGAAAAGGAGACACCAATTATAGGCCATATAAAACCTTGATGAAAGTTAGCTTTACAGAGAAAGTTTCAAGATGATCCGATAGGAGGTGTATGTTTTACAAAAACTTTTCTTAGAAAACGTTATGGATGTTACATTTGACCCCCTGTCTTTACAAGACTGTAGAAGATACAAACAAAATTCAAGACACTTCAATTTGGTCTGTAATGTGTCATTAACATCTCATCCTCATAACTAACACTGGGGGGAAAACTCTGTGAGCCATGATATATGATTGACTGAAAATGATTTTTTTTAAACTTGGGCCTCTATTTTAACAAACCTAACGCAATGGTAAATCTAAGCGCTGGTGCATTCAGAAAGTATTCATACCCCTTGACTTATTCCACATTTTGTTGTGTTACAGCCTGAATTCAAAATGTATGAAATATATACTGCTCAAAAAAATTAAGGGAACACTTAAACAACACAATGTAACTCCAAGTCAATCACACTTCTGTGAAATCAAACTGTCCACTTAGGAAGCAACACTGATTGACAATACATTTCACATGCTGTTGTGCAAATGGAATAGACAACAGGTGGAAATTATAGGCAATTAGCAAGACACCCCCAATAAAGGAGTGGTTCTGCAGGTGGGGACCACAGACCACTTCTCAGTTCCTATGCTTCCTGGCTGATGTTTTGGTCACTTTTGAATGCTGGCGGTGCTTTCACTCTAGTGGTAGCATGAGACAGAGTCTACAACCCACACAAGTGGCTCAGGTAGTGCAGCTCATCCAGGATGGCACATCAATGCGAGCTGTGGCAAGAAGGTTTGCTGTGTCTGTCAGCGTAGTGTCCAGAGCATGGAGGCGCTACCAGGAGACAGGCCAGTACATCAGGAGACGTGGAGGAGGCCGTAGGAGGGCAACAACCCAGCAGCAGGACCGCTACCTACGCCTTTGTGCAAGGAGGAGCAGGAGACAGACTCCATGAGGGTGGTATGAGGGCCCGGCGTCCACAGGTGGGGGTTGTGCTTACAGCCCAACACCGTGCAGGACGTTTGGCATTTGCCAGAGAACACCAAGATTGGCAAATTCGCCACTGGCGCCCTGTGCTCTTCACAGATGAAAGCAGGTTCACACTGAGCACATGTGACAGACGTGACAGAGTCTGGAGACGCCGTGGAGAACGTTCTGCTGCCTGCAACATCCTCCAGCATGACCGGTTTGGCGGTGGGTCAGTCATGGTGTGGGGTGGCATTTCTTTGGGGGGCCGCACAGCCCTCCATGTGCTCGCCAGAGGTAGCCTGACTGCCATTAGGTACCGAGATGAGATCCTCAGACCCCTTGTGAGACCGTATGCTGGTGCGGTTGGCCCTGGGTTCCTCCTAATGCAAGACAATGCTAGACCTCATGTGGCTGGAGTGTGTCAGCAGTTCCTGCAAGAGGAAGGCATTGATGCTATGGACTGGCCCGCCCGTTCCCCAAACCTGAATCCAATTGAGGACATCTGGGACATCATGTCTCGCTCCATCCACCAACGCCACGTTGCACCACAGACTGTACAGGAGTTGGCGGATGCTTTAGTCCAGGTCTGGGAGGAGATCCCTCAGGAGACCATCCGCCACCTCATCAGGAGCATGCCCAGGCGTTGTAGGGAGGTCATACAGGCACGTGGAGGCCACACACACTACTGAGCCTCATTTTGACTTGTTTTAAGGACATTACATCAAAGTTGGATCAGCCTGTAGTGTGGTTTTCCACTTTAATTTTGAGTGTGACTCCAAATCCAGACCTCCATGGGTTGATACATTGCATTTCCATTGATTATTTTTGTGTGATTTTGTTGTCAGCACATTCAACTATCTAAAGAAAAAAGTATTTAATAAGATTATTTCTTTCATTCAGATCTAGGATGTGTTGTTTAAGTGTTCCCTTTATTTTTTTGAGCAGTGTATATTTTTCTCACCCACCTACCTACGCACAATACCCCATAATAATATTCACCCATAATACTATTTTTCCTTCTATAGCTTGTTCTCCATCTTCTTTTTAAATAGGGAGCCAGTTTGTTTTTCAGGACTTTATTTCCATGACTGATCAAAACTAGTTCTCATGGTTCTCTCTTGTCCCTCTGCAGCAGACATATGGTGAGCAATATGTTTGGAACTCCGAATTGCTATAGAATTGCAGTATCTAATCACAATGGCATACATATAGAATCGTGATACCTATAGAATCGCAACACATATCGTCGTATTGGCACCTAAGTATCGTGAGGTCCCTGGCAATTCCCAGCCCTACTAGTATATCTCTCAATGTTATAAAACTTAACAATTGTTGAAGAAAGAGATGATCAATCTGAAAGTCTCAATATAGTTTGGAATCATGTACTCTTCCTTTGTTCAGCTCTAATGAAGGAAAATGAAAATGTGACTAACATTAATGGTTAAGCACTGCATCAATCACTTTTTTATTTGTGTTTCTTTTGTCCTTGGGTGTCTTGTCTTGGCTAATTAAGTCTGTCCCATTAAGGGGATTTAACCATCACATTTTATAATGGACCTATTGGATTTGACAGCCTTGGAGCAGGCAGCATCAACATCTTTTCAACAGTTGGAGAGAGAGAGGGTATTTACACTGATTTATTACTGTCCTCTATCAATCCTTGACACAGGAAAGACATGATGATTTGACTATAATCTAATTTTACTGAATGGTTTTATTCAGTGGTGTAGTGGAGAGTATACACTTAATACCCACTTACTCGCCACTGATACTTATCAAAGTAGTGTAGTGGAGGGTATACGCCTTATCAATTAATAGAGCTGATGGAACCGATTTGGAATGTTAAGCTTACAATGTTGATAAACTATTTTTTGAATGTGCACACGGCAGTAGGCCTATGTGTGAATGTTTCAAAATGCAATTTGCCGAGAAACACTGTTCTAAAATGTGCACAGAGATAGAAATGTCTGTTATAAAGAGGGGAGATCTAAAGATGCAACAACTATTATGGGTTGTTAATATTACTTGGATAATGCCTTTGGCTGCTAGACAATGAAAGGGGGCGGCAAGGTAGCCTAGTGGTTAGAGCGTTGGACTTGTAACCGAAAGGTTGCAAGATCGAATCCCCGAGCTGACAAGGTAAAAAACTGTCACTCTGCCCCTGAACAAGGCAGTTAACCCACTGTTCCTAGGCCGTCATTGTAAATATGAATTTGTTCTTAACTGACTTGCCTAGTTAAATAAAGGTATAATAAAATAAAAAATAAAAGAAAATTGACAGAAGAACAGGAGAACGCATAATGAGGAAGTCTTTATAAAATAATTGCCTCCGTGTTTCTATGGTGGGATTTTGTCTTTAGGCTTGTCTTTAAGCAAAGTAAGATGCCTCATCATATGAAATAAAACGTCCAGGTTTCAAACAATTAAGGAACAGGAAAAATATAGCGACGCTAATGATAGAACCGTCTGGTAGTGTTCCGGCTGTCGAAAGGAGGGGACCAAAGCGCAGCGTGGTGAGTATTCATGATAATTATTTAATGATACGAAACACTTTAACAAAAGAAACAAAACGAAAGCCAACAGTTCTGTCAGGTCACATAATACAAAACAGAAAACAACTACCCGCAAAAACCAGGTGTGAAAATGCTGCCTAAGTATGGCTCCCAATCAGAGACAACGATAGACAGCTGCCTCTGATTGGAAACCATACCCGGCCAAAACATAGAAATAAAATACATAGAATGCCCACCCCATATCACACCCTGACCTAACTAAACCGAGAAAAACGGCTCTCTCAGTTCAGAGCGTGACAGATAGATGGAACGGCTTTCCCAAAAACATTCTCTATTAATTGTTAACTACCTGTCAGAATGATATGATTATTTACATCAATCCAGTGGCTATTTATTTTGCAAACTCCATCTCATGTGCTAGAGAAACACTGCTAATCAAACAGTAGTGCTAGGTGCCTGCACACTTCAATTAAAGGGGAACTACTCTCAGCAATCAAAATGTTTTAGATTTTACTTAGACCTCAAAAGTGGTCTCCCTGATGTGGTTTAATAATGGTTATGGACTTAGAACATACAATTGTGTTGTTTTTCTGTAAAATAAGTAAAATAAAAAAGTGTGACTTTGAGAACACAAATCTGAAAAAATTTGGGGAGAATCTGAAACCTGTGATATTCTGACTCAGTTTATCTGTTTCAATAGTAGGCCTACTATTATCCTACTGCACAGGACAGCTTGGGTTGGCCTGACTGTGGAAGACCAACATGGGCTTCATCATTTTAGATCATTCAGAGTGTATGTCACTGCTTCTCATAGAATTGTTCACAAAGGGCTCCCTTTTTCCTTCACCGGACGGGCCGTTTGGAAATGTTTGGGGCGAAATTAGAGTCCAGGCTCCACGACACCACTGGATTCATCGTAGCTCCATAGTCTAATCGCTTCTACAACATGTTCTTTGTGATTTTAGCTGATTTTAGCCGTTTTGAACTGAGTATAGGACATGTTTGGATATTCAAATGTTAAGAAGTTGAGATTTTCCTCAAGCCATCTAGGACTGTGTGAGGATGAACTCCCACTATTGGTAAAGACGACTAGCCAATCCATGTATTCTGGTTATCTCTCAGTCTGTTCTTATGTGTCAGTGTAAACACCTCTAACGTAGCAGTAAGAGACTTGCATGCAAAGGCATTCTTGGGATGTTTTGCATGCCGGTCATCGCAGTGTTATCAATTGGCTTTGTTTGGTGTCATTTCTCCTGGCTGTAAAAAGAACCAAGAGCAAGGTCCTGCTGGGAAACTGATGTTTGACTAGGGTCTGTCACCAATCCGCTGGACACAAGTATCATTCAGTATCCCTACGTGGAGCTGCTCAAGGCATTCTTTAGACCAGTGGCTCAAACTGTAAAAAGTGACAATGTGCTACTGTTCAGTCAATGTGAATCAAACAGTCAATATTCAGATTCAACCTCAAACAGGAACCAGCTATTTGAAATGTCCTAATTTTATATTTTTCTCTGAATGATGCTAATACTTAGAATTTTGTGAGAAGTTGAGCTACAAGGATTAGATGGGAAGAATTCAACTTCCCTTTCAAGCTAAACATAACATAGCTAGCTTTCTGTATGCATTAGCTAAGCGCTTGATGATTACAACAGTTCTCAGTAGAGAGGAAGTGTTGACTTCTGTTGTTTCATCAACATTAGCCTAGTCAGCTCACAACTTCTGTCTCCAGACTAGCCTATAGTGAGTGGCCTAATATACAGTCAGGTCCGTAATTGTTGGCACCCTTGATCATAGCTGCGGGAAGTGCTGGTGCTGAAGGTGTTGCAGCACCCCCTGGTGGTGAGGTGGCAAAACGCAAGCATCTGTGCTGCAATTTAAAAAAACGAATACATCATTTTTCTGTTAAATTATTATTGTGAATAATAATGAGATTGGGGAGACTGAAAATGGCATTTTATTACACCTTCACTTATACATATTAAATGTGTGATCTTGTTACTTTTGTGTTAATTGGGCTCAAAAACGGTTTGATTATTCAAACCATTCCACATATGTATACACAACAGTCAGCAGTTTGTCTTGTCAATTTGACTGTGTTCAGGTGTGTTAGTATTGGTTTGGGTCTTGGAAGGTGGTCTGTTTTGAATAGTGGGAGAGGAATGCTTGGAAGAGGTAGACATGCTATATGCTCTGCCGGGAAAAGTTTGTTTGTTTTAATAACCTTTTAGCATGGTCTGTTTTAACCTCTTTAAAACCATCAGTTTTATAGCCTAATAAATATTTATTTAATTCTGACAATTGTCAGTCCAGTTATTCTTGTTTAAGCTCTTGATTTGTATGGGGTATGGCCAGCTGTGTCACAGGGAGAGAAACAAATCATGGGATATTTATATATGGGACCCATTGTGCATGTAGAGCTCACAGCTCTGTTCTGTAAGCTGTGCTCTCATGATATGTTCTTATATATTCAGTTGTGGGGGTTTGGATTCGGACACGCACTCTGCTGTACAATAGACAGTTCGGTTTGTGTTAAGTCAGGTGTCTCTGTCTCTCTCGCTCTTCCCCCTCTCTCTGTCCCTCTCCCCCAGGGCCTAAAATTAACACCCGCCAAATGCGGATAGATTTTGGCATTTCATCAGCCACGCTGGGGGGGGGGGGGGGTTCAGGGCTCCAGTAAAAAGTGAAGTATGATCATAGCAAAATTAAACACTGCAGTAGCTGTTTTCACAGTATTTCTGCCTGCCGCTGCAACACTGCATGGCTGGGGACTGTGTGCACCTAAAGAGCTGAGTGACAGATTCATTTTTAGAAGCGCTGCGTGGAGGCATAAAGGTTGTTCTAGTTTACTCAAAACAAAAGTTTACTGAAGTGAAACTTTGTCGTTGTGTTACTTGGCTATTTACATTGTTTTGTTCACAAGCTAGGTTGTTTTTCAATGTTTGAGTTTCAACTGCTAGGGAAGAGAAGCAATGGGGATACTAGTCAGACTCTCAATCTCACAGACATAAACAGGGTTGCCAGGTCTAGCTAAAATGTATAGGCCATGACCTCGCGAAACCTGCCCACAAGGAAAACTAGCCCTATTTATTATTTTGCAGCAAGAGATGCCTTGCCACATTTATCCAATAATCCCTTTTTCCATAACGTTATCGAGCAAATTAAGGAATATCGACTTCATTTGTAACGACGTAGACTAAGATGCAAAATTAGTTTTTCCATCAAAATAATAATTATTGCAAGCTTAAGAATATGTCCCAAGACAAAATATAAGTTGCCCTTATTAAACTTGCAGGATCATTTTCCATCAATGGATGTCGATCTAACTTGTTTGACTGCAATGATTAAGCAATAAGGCCCGAGGAGGTGTGTGTAGTAGGGCTATATGGCCAGTATAGCATGGCTAAGGGCTGTTCTTAGGACACAAACCCCTGAGGTGCCTTATTGCTATTTTAAACTGGTTACCAACATAATTAAAACAGAAAAAGTATATTTTTTTGTCATACCCATGGTATACGGTCTGATATACCGTGGCTTTCAACCAATCAGCATTCAGGGCTCAAACCACCCAGTTTATAATTGTGAATAAATCCAGATTGCTCGTGTGCATAACTATAGATAAATCCGACAGGAGAGTTTGAGTGATGAAAGTTGGACAGAGGATCTCTGTGCAAGAAACACTTGGACAAACTTTTTTAACCCCCTAAAAAATGTATAATATTAATAATATAAAAAAAACACTTGGACTAATTTCTAAAAACGATTTTTAGGCTATTTTCTGGGAATTATGCAGTTATTATGTGCCAGATGTTAAGACTACAAACCGTTATAAATGGCCTATTTGCAAGATTGACTTGTTATTTCAATATACATAGGCTAATGACTAAAATCTGGGTTTATAACTGCATTTCAACTTTATTTATTTTTTATTTAACCTTTATTTAACTAGACAAGTCAGTTAAGAACAAATTCTTGACGGCCTACCAAAAGGCAAAAGGCCTCCTGCGGGAACGTGGGCTGGGATTAAAAATAAAAATGAATTAAAATAAAATATAGGACAAAACACACATCACGACAAGAGAGACAACACTACATAATTGCCATGGTTTTCTGAGCTAGTAGCCTATAGACCCTGACATCTCATTTCAGGGAAAAGTCCAGAATGAAACTGACATTAAAGGTGGAGCAGTAGATCTGTGACCATGACCACAATTGATAACTTCCAATTTAATGAACTAAACATGGCGTTAATATTTACATAATAACACAAAACAACAATAAACTGAAGCTATCGGCTATTTATTAAATTAGTTTGTCAGCTCCAGGTAGGCTGCACAAGTGACTCCAGCGATATCGTCATTTCAACATATTTATTGTATCAAATGGTAGGCTACAGTAGCCTACATTGGCATATAACTTAATTGCCTATTTGATGTCCAACAGATGCAAATGTATCATTTGCCAGTCAAAAGTTTGGACACACCTATTCATTCCAGGGTTTTTATTTATTTTTTACTATTTTCTACATTGTAAAGTGTCAAACAAATCAAAATTTATTTTTTGAGATTCTTCAAAGTAGCCACCCTTTGCCTTGATGATAGCTTTGCACACTCTTGGCATTCTCTCAACCAGCTTCCTGAGGTAGTCATCTGGAATGCATTTCAATTATCAGGTGTGCCTTGTTAATTTGTGGAATTTCTTTCCTTAATGCGTTTGAGCTAATCAGTTGTGTTGTGACAATGCAGGGGAGGGGTGGTATACAGAAGATAGCCATATTTCATAAAGGGCCAAGTCCATATTATGTCAAGAACAGCTCAAATAAGCAAAGAGAAACAACAGTCCATCATTACCTTAAGACATGAAGGCCAGTCAATCCGGAAAATGTCAAGAACTTTGAAAGTTTCTTCAAATGCAGTTGCAAAAACCATCAAGCTCTATGATGAAACTGTCTCTCATGAGGACCGCCACAAGAAAGGAAGACCCAGAGTTACCTCTGCTGCAGAGGATACGTTCATTAGAGTTACCAGCCTCAGAAATTGCATCCCAAATAAATGCTTTTGAGTTCAAATAACAGCCACATCTCAAAATCAACAGTTCAGAGGCCTTCATGGTCGCATTGCTGCAAGGAAACCACTACTAAAGGACACCAATAAGAAGAGACTTGCTTTGGCCAAGAAACACGAGCAATGGACATTAGACCGGTGGAAATCTTTTCTTTGGTCTGATGAGTCCAAATTTGAGATTTTTGGTTCCAACCACCGTGTCTTTGTGAGACGCAGAGTAGATGAACGGATGATATCTGCATGTGTGGTTCTCACCGTGAAGCATGGAGGAGGAGGTGTTATGTCGTGGGAGTGCTTTGCTGGTGACCCTGTCAGTGATTTATTTAGAATTCAAGGCACACTTAACCAGCATGGCTACCACAGCATTCTGCAGTGATACGTCATCCCATCTGGTGTGCACTTAATGGGACTATCATTTGTTTTTCAAAAGGACAATGACTCAACAAACCTTCAGGCTGTGTAAGGGCTATTTCAAATCAAATTATATTGGTCACATACACATGGTTAGCAGATGTTAATGCGAGTGTAGCGAAATGCTTGTGCTTCTAGTTCCGACCATGCAGTAATATCTAACAAGTAATCTAACAATTTCACAACAACTATCTTATACACACACATCTAAGTAAAGGAATGAATAAGAATATGTACATATAAATATATGGATGAGCGATGGCCGTGCGGCATAGGCAAGGTGCAATAAATGGTATAGAGTACAGTATATACATATGAGATGAGTAATGTAGGATATGTTAACATTATATAAAGTGGCATTGTTTAAAGTGACTAGTGATACATTTATTACATCCACTTTTTAATTATTAAAGTGGCTAGAGATTTGAGTCAGTATGTTGGCAGCAGCCACTCTCCTTGATTTGACCAAGAAGGAGAGTGATCAGATGACCTGACTTCCACAATCACCCAACCTCAACCCAATTGAGATGGTTTGGGATGAGTTGGACCGCATAGTGAATTAAAAGCAGCCAACAAGTGCTCAGCATATGTGGCAACTCCTTCAAGACTGTTGGAAAAGCATTCCAGGTGAAGCTGGTTGAGAGAATGCCAAGAGTGTGCAAAGCTGTCATCAAGGCAAAGGGTGGCTACTTTGAAGAATCTCAAATATAAAATATATTTCGATTTGTTTAACACTTATTTGGTTACTACATGATTCCCTACGTGTTATTTCATAGTTTTGATGTCTTCTACAATGTTTTCTCAAAAACATTATCACGTGATTAATAATACAAATTAGAATTAAAATGTAAAAAATCTAAAAGTTTAAATTCCACTGATGCGACAGCACCAGCCTCTGCCATGTGGACACACTGATTCACCGTGGGCCATTGGCAGCTGAATAAATGAGCACATTGAATAAAGAGAAAGACTTGGTCAATGTAGCACTTCTTTGACTTACTGTTTTGAGGTGAAGAAAAAATGACTAAGAAGTTCAGTCAAATAGTGGTGGCGAGTTAAGACAATCAGAATTCAGACATCCTCAAATGGCCACTTTCCTTCATTGGCGCGCAGCAGGCCAGTTAGCCTACTTGTACGCCTGCTCAGGCACTCACGCTCAGTCAACATTAAGAGGACAGAGAAACCAGACACATGCTCATTGCTAACATGAAGCGCTACAAACAAAATACAATGAAAACATTTACAAAACTCAAATGATGGTTTGAAAACTTGTTTCTCACGAGGTAACAGGTTGTGAACTCTACAAACAACGTTTCCACTCCAATAATGAGAAAAGTAAATGACTGTAGGCCTAATTAATCCATGGATGAACATAAATTCATGTAACCAAATGACGGGGATTAACAGTATATTTACGACTATGTAATGGGGAATTGATAATAAATCAAAGGGCAAACAATTAACACAACAATGAATGTACAAGAATTGACGGGCGACAGCTCAGCGCATTCTGGAGATAGACGTGCCAATATCTTCGCCACACCACCCCTCCCCTTCTTGTCTCAGTATTTGAAATTATACTCAAGAGACATCATTTTAACACATATTTGAGATTAGCCTAGTTAGTGCTTGGGGTTATTGTCTTGCTGGATGATCCACTTGCGGCCAAGTGGCAGCCTCCTGGCAGAGGCAACCAGGTTTTTGGCTAAAATGTCCAAGTACTTGGTAAAGTTCATGATGCTGTTGACCTTAAAATAACAAGGGCCATAGGACCAGTGGAAGCAAAATAGCCCCATAGGATCAAAGATCCACCACCATATTCTTCCATAGATATGAGGTACTTATCTGCATATGCTTCTGTTTTTCAACCCCAAACCCACCACTGGTGTGCCTGGCCAAGGAGCTCTATATTCATGTCACCTGACCATAGCACCGCCTGGAGTTAGCACCGCCTGGAGTTTATGTGTCTGTAGCTCTGGTTCCAACCCAAGTGTCATTTAAGGCATTTCCATCTTAAAGAAGCCATGAGCACCAACATGTGAAGTTCATAGAGACGTGTCAAATTGGGACTGGCGCAGCCGTCTAAGGCACTACATCGCAGTGCTAGAGGCGTCACTACAGACACCCTGGTTCGATTCCAGGCTGTTTCACAACTGGCCGTGATTGGCCCAGCGTGGTCCGGGTTCGGCCGTCATTGTAAATAAGAATTTGTTCTTCACTGACTTGCCTAGTTAAATAAAGGTTAAATAAAAATAAATATATACATTTTTCAACCAATTTTCAAATTGGTCAAATTTGGAATAAGCAAAGGCTTTGATTTCTGGTCTTTTCTAATTTCTGTCCCTAATGAGGGAGGATAATGAATGTTCACAGGAGTAACAAGTAGAGGTAGACCTACCAGTAGTTATGTTTTTACTGATATCAAGTTTGTTTAGGAATTATTAAGGGATTAAAACTCATAATTCTGTTACCAAATCGGTAACGGAATTAGTCCTAATGCAAATGAATTGTCCAGAATGGGAAATAATAGTAGTTAGAAACCACAGTTGGGTCACCTGCTACTGTCGTCCCTTCCACTGGCATACTGTTATACTCAGCTCATATTAGGGCCGGGATGATACCAGTATCACCATACTCTTTAGTACCCTTGCAAGGAAACTAAACATCAAGAGGATTTAACTTAGGGAAATCAGCCCTAATGTTGGAAAAAATATATATATTTTGTCATCTGGGTTTTCACATTTATTTATTTTCTAAAACTAAAGCACACTATATTTTATATACAGCAGGTTTTTAAAGGACCAAAGAGTTTGGTCTGCTTTGTGTTTTATTTTTTTCCATGGAAAAAAAATCAAAGATACTGGTATCGTCCCGGCCGTAGCTCATAACTGTTTTTTCTCTTTCTGTCGTCTGGTGGTCAAAGCAGACTGTGAAAACAGTCTGGACAACCTCTCCCTTCCACTCTCTCTCTTTTCTCTCCCTCCAGTTAATTTCATCTCTCCTGGCTCTTACTGAAACCTACCACCTCTTTCCATTTACTGTAACAAACCTCCTCACCCATGGATAACCGACCGACACCGGACGTCCACAGATGCTGAAATCTGGTCAGTCCGCCCCGGCCGGACCAAATCTGAACCAATCATAGATGTCTATGTTTCGCAAGTTTGGACAAGACAGAACAGTACAGTAAAGAAAAGTACAATACAGCACACTATACTGTATTGTACTGTACTCTACTGAACATATCTACTGTGCTGTACTGAATTGTGCTCTACTGTGCTGTCCAAACTTGAATCGTCTGCTAAATGACTAAAATGTAAATGTACTCATACATACTGAACTCTACTGTAATCAGCTCTACTCTACTGAACTCTATTCTACTGAACTCTACTGTACTGAACTCTACTCTATTGAACTCTACTGAACTCTACTGTAATCTATTCTACTGAACTCTACTGTGCTGAACTCTACTGTACTGAACTCTACTGTGCTGAACTCTACTGTACTGAACTCTACTCTACTGTACTCTACTGAACTCTACTGTACTGAACTCTACTGTACTGTACTCTACTGAACTCTACTGTACTGAACTGTACTCTACTGTACTGTGCTCTAACCACGTTTCTCTTCTTCCTAGACAGAGGAAGTGACCAATAGGCCTATATCTCCATGTTTCCTTCCTTGACAGAGGAAGAGGAAGTGACCTATAGGCCTATATCTCCATGTTTCCTTCCTTGACAGAGGAAGAGGAAGTGACCTATATCTCCATGTTTCCTTCCTTGACAGAGGAAGAGGAAGTGACCTATAGGCCTATATCTCCATGTTTCCTTCCTTGACAGAGGAAAAGGAAGTGAGCTATAGGCCTATATCCCCATGTTTCCTTCCTTGACAGAGGAAGAGGAAGTGACCTATATCTCCATGTTTCCTTCCTAGACAGAGGAAGAGGAGGTGACCTATTAGAAAGCTATAATTATCAGAATGGGCTAAGGGTTTGTCTCAGCTTAGTTCCTAGTTGGTTAAAGACAGGGGCTGGTGACATGCTAAATGGATCTGAATTATAGATGGAAGTGTGTGCGTGCGTGCGTGCGCGCATGGTGCACAGACTGGTACACTCAGGGGTGTGTCGTTAACACTATACCGATGTATCCTGTTATTGAAATAAGGAGTCCTTCCGAATCATCTCTTTCCTGTAAGAACTATAACATGGTGATCAGACGCACAACTAATCATACCCTGTGGGAGGGAGCAGCTTGGAAACAAGCCCCCTGATTCTACCCTATCAACATGTCTACACAGGCCGTTATTCACTCTACCAGACGTAGTGTCAGGTCGCGTCAAGTCGAATCTGGTATCAGAACAAAATAGTCAGCACATAGTAACTTCTGATTTCTTTGTACTTTAATTAATGCAAACACTTGAATGGTAAATATGTGGTTCGTATATACGGGTTTAGACTTATTCCAGCCTATCGTTGGCGTGCAGGTTGGTCCCAACCTCTAGACGCACTCCAGCTTCCTGGCGGATGTCTCAACGTGTGACTGCACAATGCACAGTTCTCTAAAACCCTTACACCCCCCTGCATATACATTTCACCCATATCCTGTTATTGCTGTTGTTCAGCAAAAAGCTCTTGCAAAACCCTGTTTTAAAGCATCAGTATTCTTTCCACATGACCCACCATCACATGAGCCACTTCCTCTTAACATATAGCAGTACTCAATTATCTATAGTTTATATACTTAATATTATAGCATAGCTGCACTGTTATTTTATATAGGTTATGCTAACAAATAGTTGGTCAAACCCTAACAGTAGGCCTGCCACCAGTCAGTTGTCTGTTCCTGTCTTTGGTTTCAGCCACACCAGTGGAATAGACTGCTGTTATGTGTTACGTTGCCTACTGTGAAATTCAGCTCTGGTCCTCAAGGTCCAATGAACCTGCAGTCTCCCTCTCCCTGTACACAGTAGCAGCCTACACTACATTTTATCAGTACACTGAGTCTGGGGGACAGCCAGCTCACACAGTGACTCTGCACTGAGGTGTCAGCCTGCCTGGAAATATGGACTGATTGGCTGACCAATGATTGGCTGACCAATGATGGGCCAGGAACTTTTGGTTTGGTCAGCTGAAGATGCATCAGCGATGCTTCTCTTATACAGTATGATGGTTATATAATGTAACCATTGACTCAGATGACTATAGCGATGTTTCTGGCTATATAATATAACCATTTTTTTAATGTAGTTTTTTATTTAACCTTTGTTTAACCAGGTAGGCCAGTTGAGAACAAGTTCTGATTTACAACTGCGACCTGGCCAAGATAAAGCAAAGCAGTGCGACACAAACAACAACACAGAGTTACACATGGAGTAAAACAAACGTACAGTCAATAATATAGTAGAAAATCTATTTACAGTGTGTGCAAATGTAGAAGGAGTAGGGGGGTAAGGCAATAAATAGGCCATAGAGGCGAAGTAATTACAATTTAGTTTTAACACTGGAGTGATAGATGTGCAGATGATGATGTGCAAGTAGAGATAGTGGGGTGCAAAAGAGCAAGAGGATAAATAACAATATGGGGATGAGGTAGTTGGGTGGGCTATTTACAGATTGGCTGTGTACAGGTACAGTGATTGGTAAGTTGCTCTGACAGCTGATGCTTAAAGTTAGAGAGGGAGATATAAGACTCCAGCTTCAGTGATTTTTGCAGTTCGTTCCAGTCATTGGCAGCAGAGAACTGGAAGGAAAGGCGGCCAAAGTAAGTGTTGGCTTTGGGGATAACCAGTGAAAAATACCTGCAGGAGCGCGTGCTACGGGTGGATGTTGCTATTGTGACCAGTGAGCTGAGATAAGGCGGGGCTTTACCTAGCAAAGACTTATAGATGACCTGGAGCCAGTGGGTTTGGCGATGAGTATGAAGCGAGGGCCAGCCAACGAGAGCATACAGGTCGCAGTGGTGGGTAGTATATGGGGCTCTGGTGACAAAACGGATGGCACTATGATAGACTACATCCAGTTTGCTAAGTACAGAGTTGGAGGCAATTTTGTAAATGACATCGCTGAAGTCAAGGATTGGTAGGATAGTCAGTTTTACGAGGGTATGTTTGGCAGCATGAGTGAAGGAGGCTTTGTTGCGAAATAGGAAGCCGATTCTAGATTTTATTTTGGATTTGAGATGCTTAATGTGAGTCTGGAAGGAGAGTTTACAGTCTAACCAGACACATAGGTATTTGTTGTTGTCCACATATTCTAAGTCAGATCCGTCCAGATTAGTGATGCAAGTCGGGCGGGCAGGTGCTGGCAGCAATCGGTTGAAGAGCATGCACTTAGTTTTACTAGCATTTAAAAGCAGTTGTAGGCCACGGAAGGAGTGTTGTTGTATGGCATTGAAGCTCGTTTGGAGGTTTGTTAACACAGTGTCCAAAGAAGGGCCATATGTATACAGAATGGTGTCGTCTGCGTAGAGGTGGATCAGAGAATCACCAACAGCAAGAGCGACATCATTGATATGTACAGAGAAAAGAGTCGGCCCGAGAATTGAACCCTGTGGCACCCCCATAGAGACTGCCAGAGGTCCAGACAACAGGCCCTCCGATTTGACACACTAAACTCTATCTGAGAAGTAGTTGGTGAACCAGGCGAGGCAGTCATTTGAGAAGCCAAGGCTATTGAGTCTGCCGATAAGAATGCAGTGATTGACAGAGTCGAAAGCCTTGGCCAGGTCGATGAAGACGGCTGCACAGTACTGTCTTTTATCGATGCCAGTTATGATATCGTTTAGGACCTTGAGCGTGGCTGAGGTGACCCATGACCAGCTCAGAAACCAGATTGCATAGTACGGTGGGATTCGAAATGGTCGGTGATCTGTTGACTCAGATGACTATAGCGATGTTTCTCTAATACAGTATGATGGCTATATAATGTAACCACTGACTCATGACTATAGCCATGTTTCTCTAATACAGTATGATGGCTATAGAATGTAACCACTGACTCATGACTATAGCGATGTTTCTCTAATACAGTATGATGGCTATAAAATGTAACCACTGACTCATGACTATAGCAATGTTTCTCTAATACAGTATGATGGCTATATAATGTAACCACTGACTCATGACTATAGCGATGTTTCTCTAATACAGTATGATGGCTATAGAATGTAACCACTGACTCATGACTATAGCGATGTTTCTCTAATACAGTATGATGGCTGTGTAATGTAACCACTGACTCATGACTATAGCGATGTTTCTCTAATACAGTATGATGGCTATAGAATGTAACCACTGACTCATGACTATAGCGATGTTTCTCTAATACAGTATGATGGCTATAGAATGTAACCACTGACTCATGACTATAGCGATGTTTCTCTAATACAGTATGATGGCTGTGTAATGTAACCACTGACTCATGACTATAGCGATGTTTCTCTAATACAGTATGATGGCTATAGAATGTAACCACTGACTCATGACTATAGCGATGTTTCTCTAATACAGTATGATGGCTATAGAATGTAACCACTGACTCATGACTATAGCAATGTTTCTCTAATACAGTATGATGGCTATAGAATGTAACCACTGACTCATGACTATAGCGATGTTTCTCTAATACAGTATGATGGCTATAGAATGTAACCACTGACTCATGACTATAGCGATGTTTCTCTAATACAGTATGATGGCTATAGAATGTAACCACTGACTCATGACTATAGCGACTATTCATTCCATATACATTCAAAACATATCTTTCTCCTAACTCCTAACAATTGAATAATAATATTGATTAATTAGGTGGGTGCTTATAATTGTCCTGTTTTCCACATGTATAAGTGTGTATTATAAGCATGCGGGAATTGGAAATTCGGGGATCGAACTAGCGACCTTTCGGTTACTGGCCCAACTTTCTAAACGCTAGGCTACCTGCCACCTCCTGGGCTACATTAGAGGCAAGCCTGGCATACAGCCTAAACTTGTTGGTGTTCCTGGTACTGCAATGACACTGTGTCTTGTTGGTGTTCCAGGTCCTGGTACTGCATAGACACTGTGTCTTGTTGGTGTTCCAGGTCCTGGTACTGCAATGACACTGTGTCTTGTTGGTGTTCCAGGTCCTGGTACTGCAATGACACTGTGTCTTGTTGGTGTTCCAGGTCCTGGTACTGCATAGACACTGTGTCTTGTTGGTGTTCCAGGTCCTGGTACTGCATAGACACTGTGTCTTGTTGGTGTTCCAGGTCCTGGTACTGCATAGACACCGTGTCTTGTTGGTGTTCCAGGTCCTGGTACTGCATAGACACTGTGTCTTGTTGGTGTTCCAGGTCCTGGTACTGCATAGACACTGTGTCTTGTTGGTGTTCCAGGTCCTGGTACTGCATAGACACTGTCTTGTTGGTGTTCCAGGTTCTGGTACTGCATAGACACTGTGTCTTGTTGGTGTTCCAGGTCCTGGTACTGCATAGACACTGTGTCTTGTTGGTGTTCCAGGTCCTGGTACTGCATAGACACAGTGTCTGTCTTGTATTGATTTGGTATCCTCACCCGATTGGCGTCATTAACTCATTATCATAATGGTAATTAGATGCAGAGGGATTTATGTTGCCTGTGGGATCTGAGATGGCTAGTTTCCCACCTCAATCGAGATGCTGAATACGCTCATGAATTAACTGGACACATGGCGTTCTGCCACACAACAGAACTGGATAATTTACAAGGCTGAGTGGGCAAGAAATGTTAAGTGGGTGTCCTGTGTCTCATCTCTGTCTGAGACAAGGGCGATGATCAAGTTATACTGGGTGGGAGACAGAGACATGCAGAGTAGTGATAGGAGGCCAGACACCACTGCAGTCCAAAGTGGATTATGAGTGACATGTAGAGCACGTCACATTTCTCACCATAACAACATCATTAAAGGCTAAAGGTAACACAAATGGTGATGCAAACTGTAACTAGAGCAGAATAGGGTTGAAAATCCAGGTTTCTAAAAATACCCATTTAATCGAGTCCTGCTGCTGGCTCGGGTAGTGAATTTAGATTGGTGGATGGGTTCAAAAAGTTGGCAGAGGCCCAAACGCTAAATCTTACCGTATGCTTCCCAGTTGACATATATTATGACAACATTTTGTGACGTTTTTGTTCGTTTTGGTGTTCTGCAGGAATTTTTGGGGGGGCTGTTCGTGCGCACACACTTGAGGGAAGTCAAATTTCGATAGTTGAAGTCTACGCCCTTTCATCAGTGATTGGTCAACAGTACTACCCCTAGTAGGGAACTATTGATGGGATTCTTCAATTAAGTGTTTCTGGTCATTCAACGAGACGACTAGTTTTCATGCACATTCTTTCACTTGAAAAGTACTGCACCAAACGTCTTTGTAAATGTAACATTGTGCGACTTAGTCCTCGTTGGCAAAAAGTCAATTAATTGCAGATTTTTTTTATTTATCTTAGATTAATTCAGACTATTTTGACAAGTGTTACTGGCTATGTTGACACAAGCAGTGAGGGGAGGAGGGGTTAACATAACGTAGTCTAACGTCTGTTTCCTGTCTGTATGTCTCTCTGTCTCTTTGTCTGTGCTGCAGATGAGAGGAGCGTGAGCCGGGGGAAGTGTGCTGCATAACTGCCTGAGATAATGCTGTTGACACGCGCAGCCTGGAGCTGCTGCTGAGGGAGGAACAGACAGTCCTGTACAGTCAGGGAGCAACTCACAGAGAGGGAGGGGGACCATGTCCCACCACCACCACAGGAACCCCAGCCAGGGCAGCCACCGCACAATGAGCGCCGAGGAGAGGAGCTCCACGCCCATCCGCCACCACAAGACGCCTACACACAAGAGCGCCTCGTCGTCCTCCTCGTCCCAGCGCGACAGCCGCCAGGTAATTAGTGACCGACCTGCCCACCACCAGACACAGAGTTAGACACAGTCAGCTGCTCTGGGAACAGTGACTAGTGGACTGATTCAGTCCACTCTGGTTCCATGAGAAAGAGTGGGACTGACTGGTTGGTAGTAGCAGCTCCAACAGCACAGCCTGCAGGTGATCTCTCTAGGATTGGACGGTATCTGGATTTTCATACCGTCATACCGTTTCTGTACTATAACAGGGTTTACGGTATTACCGAATGTGCACAATGAGCACTATTTAAAAATAGATAGAATAATTGGGAGCACAAAACGATTTTGGCAACAGGGATCTTGAATCCAGGAGGGGGTTGAATATCTCTATTGTAACCAAGAATCTTGATCTTGACATCTAGCCACTTAGCTAGCAAGTTAGCAAACCAAATGCATAGCTGGAGCCCTGGGCTGGTTATCATTTATTTGACACATCTTATATATTTTTTATAGTTACAACTTAACTTATAGTTAGTTTTAAGCAGTGGCTTTGCACGTACCCTGCAGACCCCGTGAAGCCGGGGTGCCCCCAAACCCCCTATACACACTACCGTTTTAGAACACCTACTCATTCAAGGGTTTTTCTTTATTTTTACTATTTTCTACATTGTAGAATAATAGTGAAGACATCGAAACTATGAAATAACACATATGGAATCCTGTAGTAACCCAAAAAGTTTTCAACAAATCAAAATATATTTTATGTTTGAGATTCTTCAAATAGCCACCTTTTGCCTTGATGACAGCTTTGCACACTCTTGGCATTCTCTCATCCAGCTTCACCTGGAATGCTTTTCCAACAGTCTTGAAGGAGTTCCCACATATGCTGAGCACTTGTTGGCTGCTTTTCCTTCACTCTGCGGTCCGACTCATCCCAAACCATCTCAATTTGCTTGAGGTCGGGGGATTGTGGAGGCCAGGTCATCTGATGCAGCACTCCATCACTCTCCTTCTTGGTAAAATAGCCCTTACACAGCCTGGAGGTGTATTGGGTCATTGTCCTGTTGAAAAACAAATGATAGTCCCACTAAGCCCAAACCAGATGGGATGGCTTATTGCTGCAGAATGCTGTGGTAGCCATGTTGGTTAAGTGTGCCTTGAATTCTAAATAAATCACAGACAGTGTCACCAGCAAAGCACCACCACACCATCACACCTCATCCATGCTTCACGGTGGGAACCACACATGCGGAGATCATCCGTTCACCTACTCTGCATCTCACAAAGACACGGCGGTTGGAACCAAAAATGTCACATTTGGACTCCAGACCAAAGGACAAATTTCCACCAGTCTAATGTCGATTGCTCGTGTTTCTTGGCCCAAGCAAGTCCCTTCTTCTTATTGCTGTTCTTTAGTAGTGGTTTCTTTGCAGCAATTCGACCATGAAGGCCTGATTCATGCAGTCTCCTCTGAACAGTTGATGTTGAGATGTGTCTGTTACTTGAACTCTGTGAAGCATTTATTTGGGTTGCAATTTCTGAGGCTGGTAACTCTAATGAACTTACCTCTGTAGCAGAGGTAACTCTGGGTCTTCCTTTCCTGTGGCGGACCTCATGAGCCAGTTTTTGCGACGCTATTGTAAACAGTGAATTAGAATTCTTATTTAGGGTCAGCTTATGGGGGCTTAAATGTTAGGCCATTTAGTCGTGGTGTGAAGCTGAAGCCTTTAGTCGTGGTGTGAAGCTGAAGCCTTTCATCGTGGTGTGAAGCTGAAGCCTTTAGTCGTGGTGTGAAGCTGAAGCCTTTCATCGTGGTGTGAAGCTGAAGCCTTTAGTCGTGGTGTGAAGCTGAAGCCTTTAGTCGTTGGTGTGAAGCTGAAGCCTTTAGTCGTGGTGTGAAGCTGAAGCCTTTAGTCGTTGGTGTGAAGCTGAAGCCTTTAGTCGTTGGTGTGAAGCTGAAGCCTTTCGTCGTTGGTGTGAAGCTGAAGCCTTTAGTCGTTGGTGTGAAGCTGAAGCTTTTAGTCGTGGTGTGAAGCTGAAGCCTTTAGTCGTTGGTGTGAAGCTGAAGCCTTTAGTCGTTGGTGTGAAGCTGAAGCCTTTAGTCGTTGGTGTGAAGCTGAAGCCTTTAGTCATTGGTGTGAAGCTGAAGCCTTTAGTCGTTGGTGTGAAGCTGAAGCCTTTAGTCGTTGGTGTGAAGCTGAAGCCTTTAGTCGTTGGTGTGACGCTGAAGCCTTTAGTCGTGGTGTGAAGCTGAAGCCTTTAGTCGTTGGTGTGAAGCTGAAGCCTTTAGTCGTTGGTGTGAAGCTGAAGCCTTTAGTCGTTGGTGTGAAGCTGAAGCCTTTAGTCGTTGGTGTGAAGCTGAAGCCTTTAGTCGTTGGTGTGAAGCTGAAGCCTTTAGTCGTTGGTTTGAAGCTGAAGCCTTTAGTCGTTGGTGTGAAGCTGAAGCTTTTAGTTGTTGGTGTGAAGCTGAAGCCTTTTGTCGTGGTGTGAAGCTGAAGCCTTTAGTCGTTGGTGTGAAGCTGAAGCCTTTCTTCTTCTTCTGTCTTGGTCTGTGAACTGAACTGCCGTATCACCGTAGCAACCAAGAAACAGGACATTGCACTGGAGTCTGGAGCTTTTCTGATGGTGGCTCATGAATTATCCATGAGGTAGAGTGAGAAAGCCAAGGCTCTATTGGTTCAGGAAACATGTGGCACGCCCAGGTATGCTGTGCTGTGTAGGAGCTACTGCTGCATTCCCGTAACCATGGGAGATTGCTTTCTGAAGAGGAGTGCTTTGGGGGAGTTGCTGGGGGAATTGCAGACTAGACAGAACACTTGCTGTGGCAGTCAGGCTTGCTGCTAAATGAGAGATGTACCCTCCCTATGGCTCTCTGGTCCCTGTCCTCCTCTGGCCCCTGTCCTACTCTGGTCCCTGTCCTACTCTGGTCCCTGTTCTACTCTGGTCCGTGTCCTACTCTGGTCCCTGTCCTACTCTGATCCCTGTCCTACTCTGGTCCGTGTCCTACTCTGGTCCCTGTCCGTACTCTGGTCCTTCACCTACTCTGGTCCTTCACCTACTCTGGTCCCTGTCCTACTCTGGTCCCTGTCCTACTCTGGTCCCTGTCCTACTCTGGTCCGTCACCACTCTGGTCCCTGTCCTACTCTGGTCCTTCACCTACTCTGGTCCCTGTCCTACTCTGGTCCCTGTCCTACTCTGGTTTGTGTTCTACTCTGGTTTTTGTCCTACTCTGGTCCGTGTCATGTCATACTGGACACTGTGTACAAAAGGTGCCTTGTGAGTTCTGCAGTCTTCTAGCCTATTGTCTGAACTCACTCTGATCTCAATAACATATTGATGTGCCATTACTACTCCTTGAATTTCACAAGTTTAATTAAAGTAGAGAGTGTGGGAGGTAAGAGGCGCTCAACAAATTAGGGACCTGTCCAATTGAATGACTTTAGTCTGTTGTTTGTGAGGCTGCGATACCTAGAGAATGTTATTGGACCATAGTGACTGCTGTTGTATTTGGTTGCTGTGGTGATTTACTGGGCAGGAAAGTCCTAGTGGATTGTCTCCAGTACACAGTATTGTTGTGTTGAGGCTGGAGACGGGGCCATGTGGTGTGATTCATTCATTCAGTCTTATCCTGTGTCCCTATTGGCTCCGAGGTGAACGCCACAGCTAGCTACAGCCCGGCTCAGTGTCGCCATCACCATAGTGATGCATTAACTCAAGCCACAAGACTCACCTTGATAACTCTATGTTGCCTCATTGTCTATGCTGGTTAGTGTGTGCCGTGCCGTGCCGTGTGGTGCCGTATAAGTGGCTATTTGTGGGGGAAGCTTTAATGAGATCCAGCCCCTCTGGGATCAATACATATCACTTCCCCTTATGCTACTGACCACCATTAAACGCTCTGGAGACCCTCACGAGTGCAACTAGACACCACCTGCAGTCTATAGTACACACACACACACACACACACACACACACACACACACACACACACACATACACACACACACACAGCACTACACACACACAGACACTGATTCAGCGTGCATCATACACAGTCATCCCTCTGTGTATCCAGATAATCACACTAACCTTTTCTTTATGCTTTAACAACCACCTGTCATCTCTTGGTTTTTAGACATATTAGATATACTGTGGAAGATTCAACTGAAATAGGAGGTTCCCTGTGTGGAAGATTAATCTGAAATAGTAGGTTCCCTGTGTGGAAGATTAATCTGAAATAGTAGGTTCCCTGTGTGGAAGATTAATCTGAAATAGTAGGTTCCCTGTGTGGAAGATTAATCTGAAACAGTTGGTTCCCTGTGTGGAAGATTAATCTGAAACAGTTGTTTCCCTGTGTGGAAGATTAATCTGAAACAGTTGTTTCCCTGTGTGGAAGATAATCCAAACCAAACTTGTGAAGGTCTACAATTCTTTTTGTGAGGTCTTGACTGATTTCTTTTGATTTTCGCATGATGTCAAGCAAAGAGGCACTGAGTTTGAAGATAGGCCTTGAAATACATCCACAGGTACACCTCCAATTGACTCAAATAATGTCAATTAGCCTACCACAAGCTTCTAAAGCCGTGACATCATTTTCTGGAATTTTCCAAGCTGTTTAAAGGCACAGTCAACTTAGTGTATGTAAACTTCTGACCCTATGGAATTGTAGGTAGAGTTAAAGTGGCTATGCATAGATAATAAACAGAGAGAAGCAGCAGCGTAAAAGAAGGGGTCTGGGTAGCCCAGATTTACCCTAAGGTGTCCCTCTGGCTCTCTACCACACAGTGCTGCTGCGGTGAAGGTCTAGATATTTATAGCCCAGATTTACCCAGATTTACCTTAAGGTGTCCGTCCCTCTGGCTATCTACCCCACATTGCTGCTGCGGTGAAGGTCTAGATATGTATAGCCCAGATATACCCAGATTCACCCTAAGGTGTCCCCAAGGATCGTTTGTTCTATTCCCTGCTCCTAAAGACCTTACCTGCAGTAAAGGTTTGATTCATTGCAGTTATTAGAGGTTAATGTAGCCTAAAACACCAGTGTGTTTCAATCTATACTGAACAAAAATATAAACATAACATGCTTCTGCCCTACCAAGCAAAAAGGCAGTAACTGCTCATACCATGGAACTGAGAAATATGGCTTTTATTTACCTTGGTTTCAGAGTAACTTTATGCAGTTACTGTTAACATGACCCCCATTTTCTCCAAAACACAATAGAGGCAGGATACTTGTCCACATGAATAAGGATGTATTTAATGTAGCAAAAATTACATTAACTCAAGTGAGCAGTTACTGCCTTTTTGCTTAGGCCTAATCATGGCTGTCTCTTTTGAAGTTCTATTAAGGCATTTGTATTAACAGTCTAGATGGTTTTACTACCTGGGTTTGTGATTTAATAGCCATGATATATACACTGGATCCAACCAATGAATGGTCATTGCACTGCTTTAATGCTTTTGATGCATTGGGCTCCCGAGTGGCGCAGCGGTCTAAGACACTGCATCTCGGTGCAAGAGGCATCACTACAGTCCCTGGTTTGAATCCAGGCTGTATCACATCCGGCCGTGATTGGGAGTCAGTGTCGTCCGGGTTTGGCCAGGGTAGGCCGTCATTGTAAATAAGAATTTAAAATAATTTTTATTTACCTAGGCAAGTCAGTTAAGAACAAATTCTTATGTACAATGACGGCCAAACCCAGGCGACGCTGGGCCAATTATGCGCTTCCCAATACCACGGGAATCTGAGGAGACTTGTTGCGCTGGAATTGAATAGTCTGGCTGTGATTCCCTGACACCCGTAGGTTGATGGGAGTGGTAATATGAGTGACCCGGCCTATAGAGCGCCTGTCCAGCGCTCTAACATCCATGGGAGTGGAGATGTTCAGCTCGGAAGCCAGGGTAGCATCCAAAAAACTAATCGGCCCCAGAGTCAATGAGGACCTGGAATGATTTAGACTGGCTTCCCAACAGAATGGCATGAACAGGGGTGCGAGCAAGGGAAGCAGGAAAGTTCTCCAAATGGCACACCAGAGTACTCGCTCCTTCCTGTGTGCCTGATCTCTTTAAGGACAAGAGGACACAAAATGACCAAGAGTCTCACAATACAGACAACTCTTTGTGTTGATCCTGTATTCCCGTTCCGCTGGCGATAGCCCAGCTCTACCTAGTTGCATAGGCTCGGGTAGCGGTGACTCAGCCGACTCCGGCGACTCTCGTGGAAGGTCGGGAAGCCTCGGGTTCTCTCGGCAATGGGATCGTCAGGGATGACTCGGAGACAAGGTGGAATCCCTGGACGTGCGAGTGAAGTCGAATTTCCTCTCTCTCCGTCATTCCCGTAGTCGCCCATCGATTCCAATGGTCAAAGCTCTGAGGGAATCGAGATCCGTAGGTAACTCCCGAGCAGCAAGCTCGTCCTTGACCTCCTCCGAGACGCCGTGCAGGAACATATCGAACAGTGCTTCGTGGTTCCAAGCACTCTCCGCTGCCAACGTGCAGAAATCCACTGCATAGTTAGCCACACTGCAGGAGTCCTGCCGAAGCTGGATTAGCTTCCAGGCAACTTCTCTCTCGGAGAATGGGGCGTAAAAAAACATTCTTCACCTCTCCCAGACTAACGCATATGGCCGGTTGCTGTTCCCATACAGCAGTAGCCCAGGTGAGAGCCCTCCCGGACTTCAGCATGATGAGATATGCTATCTTGGAGGGATCCAAGGGGACTGGGCTGAAGCGCAAAAATGAAGGCACAATGAGCTGGAAACGCCGGCAGGTGCTCAAATCTCCATTGAAGCGTTCTTGGGGGGGGGTGGGGGGGGGGTTTAAAGGGGCCCCTGAGAAAGTGGGGTGACCAATGAGATGGCGCTGCTAGCAGCTGGGTTACTGAGGGGCTGTGGGGTTACCACCGTGGTAGGCTGCCTCCCAGACAACCCGCGGAATTGCTCCAGCAAACTGTCCGATGAATGCCTGGTCAAGGCGTTCAGCCAACGTTTGGACCCCCAAACGTTGCGCTATCTCATAAGGCCACGAAGCAGTCCCTCGTGCCTCCCTATGGTGACTCCTTGGGAGGAGATGGCGTCGTGCAACTGGCCCGGGTCTGCTGGCTCAGCCATGGCCAATTCGTACTATCAGGTTTGAAGGGAAGACCCAGATGTAGACTGTGTCAGAGTAACAATGTTTATTACGCCAACAGGGCAAGCGTAAATGTAAGGTCAGGCAGAGTGGTCAGGCAGGCGGGCTCAGAAACAGGACATGCAAGGGTCAAAACCAGGAGGGCGAAAAAAAAGCGAGACTGGGGAGAAGCAGGCGCTGAGACGAAAAACGCTGGTTGACTTGACAAACTGGCAACAGACAAACAGAGAACACAGGTATAAATACACATAATGGGGAAGATGGGTGACACCTGGAGGGGGGTGGAGACAATCACAAAGACAGGTGAAACAGATCAGAGTGTGACACTGTGACCAACAGATGCATATCTGTTTTCCTAGTCATGTGAAATACATACATTGGGGCATAATGAATTAATTTCAGTTGAGTGATTTCCTTATATAAACTTGAACTCAGCAAAATCTTTGATATGGTTGCAAAAATTATTTAACCTTTATTTACAATGAATTTGTTCCAAACCCTAACCCGGACGACGCTGGGCCAATTGTGTGCCGCCCTATGAGACTCCCAATCACGGCCGGTTGTGATACAGTCTGGAATTGAACCAGGGTCTGTAGTGACGCCTTAGACCACTATCGTAGAGCTGGTAGCCTGCATACTCATACTCAGCCGAATAGGAAAAAGTAGTGCCGGGCTGGGGGGGAGGGGAGTCCGGATTGCCCCCCCCCCCCGGTGATTTTGTTTTGCAGAACAAGCTCTATTCTGGTGGCCTCTGGAACATTCTAATGCCTTGATTCCATCTGAAACACACAGCTATATTATTGAATACTTTTTTCGGCTTTACCTCCCAGTAAAATGAGTTGCGGTATTTAGGAGAAAGGCATGATTTTACAATTAAAATGACATAAAATGTATGAATTCAGTGTGTTTAGTTGTTTTGGATATCATCAGGCATAGACTTATATGATCAGGACTATTTTCTTAGTAAGATAACCCTTTTTAACATGAAACCTGTCTTCTCTTGAGATTCAAGTTATATTTACAGTTTTACTACAAGGTATGAATGGCCACAATGGTGTTTGTTCTTCAAATTATGTATTTTATTGGCTCTACTGCTGTGGACACTTAGGGTAAGGAAACCAATGTGTCATTTTGTAATTTGGGTGAACTATCCCTTTAACAGTTTTGCCTGGCAATCAATCACTCTGGGCGGGATTGTCAGGGGAGGGGGCAGGATGTTTGTGACTCAGAGTTGTCAATCAATCACTGTGAGTGGGACTTTGAGGGAAGGCGGAAGATTTGTAATCTAGTCAGAAAAACGAATCTTTCCATTTAGTTAATTGTGGCAAAAAACAAACAAACAAAAATATTGTATTCTGTCAAGTAAACGTGGATTCCCTAATGAGAAACAAAATATAATTGCGGGAAAATGGTTTTTAAAAATGCTAAAATGTTCAGGGAGAGGACCCCCGCCAGATTGTGCAAACCCACTTTTATACCAAGTACGGCGCCGATGAATAGATTTAAGTATGATGGAAGAATGAAGTAGGTGTTAAACGTGGGCTTTGCCACACAGAAAGCAGGAGTTCACTACTCCATAATCGAAATTTAAATCAAATCAGTAGACATATCAATATCGTTAATAATACCATATAAGTATAATTAGCTTTTATAACCTTTAATCTATTTTCTTTTGTCATATTTTGGACCGGAATGAGGCTCTCTATCCGCTACCTATTGTTCCTGCAGTGAAGGTTCAACATCTTCACCGAATGTTTTCATAATTTATCTGCAGATAATTACCAAGCAGCAGTAGTAGCCTACCAGTGTGCAAATTAGGGAGCCAAATGAACGGCTCTCTCGCCGATGCGATTCGGATCCCAAAGTTCACCTAAAAGATCAGTTCAAAAAGAGCCGTTTGTTCGCGAACAACCCATCACCAAGCGACACTGACAAGTCACTTTAGCGGTCACTGACAAGTCTCGACATGTGCTTCGAATCGGAGGAAATTACAAACAAGTTCTTTGGTTTACTGTCCCGATGTGATACCATGGACATATAACTACGTTGTATGATTTATGAATGGCAATTATAGGAGATTGACTTTATTCAATCAGTTTGACACCTTTTATAAACTAGTCAAAACTTGCTGTTCGGTCGTCAATCAAACCACATTAAATAGCCTATGGACCCCGACTCCGTGGCTGTATAGTCCTATGAAACACGCTAAAGAAAATAAATGAATTTGCCAAAAAAACATTAAGTTGATGTCAACTCATCTTTACCACTTAAATTAGCCTACATGGGACGTGTAAATTCACTCACAGGAGATGTTGAAGAAGCATCATGCTCTCCCCTCCTCTGTGAGAAATGAGACTGCAGCCAACCACAGCCTACATAAATAACCCCGGTACCGAGAGGCGGGACAGACAGAAGACCAGTAGTTTCCCTGTCAAATGTTTTTTAAATTCAAAATAAATTGCTCGCTTTGTGACTGACAGGCGCCTGTCCTATCAATAGATCGCTAGAAGATGCATATTGTTCATTGTGTTTAGTAATAGCCACATGGCCCTTCACGGTCTATATTGATCCCTGGGTGTTGTGTTTAGTAATAGCCACATGGCCCTTCACGGTCTATATTGATCCCTGGGTGTTGTGTTTAGTAATAGCCACATGGCCCTTCACGGTCTATATTGATCCCTGGGTGTTGTGTTTAGTAATAGCCACATGGCCCTTCACGGTCTATAGTGATCCCTGGGTGTTGTGTTTAGTAATAGCCACATGGCCCTTCACGGTCTATATTGATCCCTGGGTGTTGTGTTTAGTAATAGCCACATGGCCCTTCACGGTCTATATTGATCCCTGGGTGTTGTGTTTAGTAATAGCCACATGGCCCTTCACGGTCTATAGTGATCCCTGGGTGTTGTGTTTAGTAATAGCCACATGGCCCTTCACGGTCTATATTGATCCCTGGGTGTTGTGTTTAGTAATAGCCACATGGCCCTTCACGGTCTATAGTGATCCCTGGGTGTTGTGTTTAGTAATAGCCACATGGCCCTTCATGGTCTATAGTGATCCCTGGGTGTTGTGTTTAGTAATAGCCACATGGCCCTTCATGGTCTATAGTGATCCCTGGATGTTGTGTTTAGTAATAGCCACATGGCCCTTCATGGCCCTTATAGCCACATGGCCCTTCATGGCCTATAGTGATCCCTGGGTGTTGTGTGAGGCCACAGTCTGTCACAGACACACACACACAAACACACTGGGTTGTCAGCGCTGCAGGGGGCAGCTTATAAGGCAGCTAACTGTTCTGTATTCAGCTGTAACTTCACCTGACCATGGCCTAACCCACGCCGCCAAGTGGGGCCCTCCAGGGTCTCATTTCTCATAGTGGGACACTTCTGCTGCCATGTCATACTTATCCCCACCTGACCCCATCCCTGCCTCCAATCCTCCATTCCAGAGGAGCCCTGAAACAGGAGAGCAGAGTAGGGGACAGCTAGTGGAAATGCTGAGAGGGCTGGGAGATACTCAATCGGGCTGTATTTCTGTTAATAGGTAGAACAAAAAATGCACAGTTCAACGTAATATACAGTAGTGTACTGGTCGTATTTCTGTTGTATCTGGTAGTATTTCTGTTGTATCTGGTAGTATTTATGTTGTATCTGGTAGTATTTATGTTGTATCTGGTAGTATTTATGTTGTATCTGGTAGTATCTATTATTCATACTGTTTAAAGGCAGCAGGATGAAATGCGTTCCCAGTGTTTTCCATAAGCACCGGCCGTCTACTAAATTGCCAATAACAGACTCATTGTAAACCGACTACTAGGCTTCTTTTTATTTAAACGTTTCAATCCGCAAGTCAGAAAAGTGTGTATAGCCTACTACACTTTTTTGGCGATTATCTGCAGATTAATTATATTCGATGAAGATGCTGAACCCTCACTGCTGGAACAATAGGTAGGCTAGCGGAGAGAGAGCCTCATTCTGGTCCAAAATATGATTAAATTAAACAGATTAAAGGTTTTAAAAGCTAAGGATACTTATATGGTATTATTAAAGATATTGATGAAGGTCTACTGATTTAATCACTGTCAACAATGGAGCAGTCAACTGCTGGTTTAACACCTGCGTCAGTCTTCCATCATTCCATCATCCAGGCTGTATCACATCCGGCTGTGATTGGGAGTCCCATAGGGCGGCGCACAATTGGCCCAGCGTCGTCCGGGCTTGGCCGGTGTAGGCTGTCATTGTAAATAAGAATTTGTTCTTACCTGACTTGGTTAAATAAATAAAAATACTGGTAGATCTATTCCTGACTTTGTTTCTCAACAGGGAATTCATGTTTACAATATTTTTTTCTTTGGTTTTTGCCACAATAAACTAAATTGAAAGTGTAGACTAGTTTTTCTGACTAGATTACTCATCTACCACCTTCCCTCAAACTCCCATCCACAGTGATTGATTGACAAGTCGGAAACCCTACCAATTCCTTGAGTCACAAACATCCTGCCCCCAGTAGCAGCATAATTTGAAGAACAAACATCATTGTGGCCATTCATATCTTGCAGTAAAACTGTAAAAATGACTTGAATCTCAAGAGTAGAGAGGTTTCATGTTAAAGGTTCTCTTATTTAGAAAATAGTGTTGATCACAAAGGCCTGATGATATCCAAAACAACTAACACACTGAATTCATACATTTTCTGTCATTTTAATTGTAAAGCGATGTCTTTCCACTCAATACCACAACTCATTTTAACAATCTGGGAGGTAAAGTCGTTAAAGTAATCATTAATTTAGCTGTGTATTTTGGATGGAATCAAGGTATTAGAATGTACCAGAGTAGAATAGATCTCGTTCTGCCAACGCCCTGGCTGGCTACTCCATGTACTTGGGGAAACCACTGCGGTCCGGGCCGGGGGTCTTTCTGTACTGTTGCTGTTTTCTCTGCTCTTTCCGCCGGCCCTGGAGAAGTGAACAGATGAGTTCCGACATGGCTCTGTTTCTCTCTCCATCCCTAGGAGGCAGACAGCTGGGAAATCATTGAGGGGCTGAAAATCGGTCAGAGCAACGTCCAGAGGCCAGATAAACACGAAGGCTTCATGTTGAAGAAGCGGAAATGGCCACTGAAAGGCTGGCACAAGGTAGGGCTTGATGGCCGACTGAGAGAGAAAACACTTGTACTTGTTTACATCGATTTCCTTGTTGCAAAACCCTTCAGAAAAGTAATCAACCACACCTTCTTTCAGATAGAGTACATTCATTTCCAGAGACAAGTGCTGTTATTGTCCTACTCAATGTTTGTTCTTGTTTTTCCTACAGCGTTTTTTTGTCCTGGACAATGGGATGCTGAAGTACTCCAAGTCACCAATTGATGTGAGTAACCCTGACTAGTAGCCAATGGAACAGAGACGGAGCAGGGATGGAGGGCAGCCTCAGTTGGCATCCCTATGGCACAATGGTAACTTAGCAGAAACACCTCCAGGGTCACTCTGCCTATAGTGTTTCTGCTGCCCATGTCAGTCTGTAGGAAATCTCCAAATTAATGGTAAAACTGCTGGGTCCACACTTATCTGATGTTTCCAAAGGGTCCTTCCTTCCACAGTGTCTCCTGGAAGCAGCCATGTTCTTGTCAGCCTTGATCTCTTTGAACCAAACAGACAAACTAGCCCCACTGCATGATATTGCGTAATAGTGCAGAATGATGATTAATGGTGGTTACTTTTGAATAAGACTTCAAGTAGACCTATAAGACTCCAAGTAGTCCTGTAAGGGTCAAGTAGGCCCGCAAGGGTCAAGTAGGCCTATAAGAGCCAAGTAGTCCTAAAAGATTCAATTAGTCCTTTCGATCATGATCCTATATCTTTCTTTCTTCACCTTGAGATTCCATTTATATAGCAACAATGAGATACCATACATGACTTATGTTAACTCTCTTTTCTCTAAGATTCAGAAAGGCAAGCTGCATGGCTGCATTGATGTGGGTCTCTCTGTCATGTCCATCAAGAAGAGAGCCCGCCGCATTGACTTGGACACAGAGGAGCATCTCTACCACCTCAAGGTTAGCATTGACTTGGACACAGAGGACCATATCTACCACCTCAAGGTTAGCATTGACTTGGACACAGAGGACCATATCTACCACCTCAAGGTTAGCATTGACTTGGACACAGAGGAGCATCTCTACCACCTCAAGGTTAGCATTGACTTGGACACAGAGGAGCATATCTACCACCTCAAGGTTAGCATTGACTTGGACACAGAGGAACATATCTACCACCTCAAGGTTAGCATTGACTTGGACACAGAGGAACATATCTACCACCTCAAGGTTAGCATTGACTTGGACACAGAGGAGCATATCTACCACCTCAAGGTTAGCATTGACTTGGACACAGAGGAGCATATCTACCACCTCAAGGTTAGCATTGACTTGGACACAGAGGAACATATCTACCACCTCAAGGTTAGCATTGACTTGGACACAGAGGAACATATCTACCACATCAAGGTTAGCTTGAAAGTGTGACAGAGATTCACAGGATGGATGATAGAAGTCTAGCCCTTGTCTGAGGGCTTGGACGATTACAATTTCTATGAACAATAGCCTACTGTGGCAAATCTCTCCTCTTCATCCCTCTCCTCTTTACAGATCAAATCTCCAGACATCTTTGACTCCTGGGTGGTCAAGCTGCGCCACCACCGTCTCTACCGGCAGAATGAGATTGTCCGCTCCCCCCGAGACGCCACCATAAGGACGTTTCCTCCCCCTGCCAGCACTGAGTCCCCCATCCCTCACCCCCACCCAGCCTCCCCCGCTGCAGGACAACATGAAGTAAAGGTGGGTTCCACTTCCCTGGCGGTTATCTCCACTTCCCTGGCGGTTATAGCTCCTCTTCCCTGTCGGTTAGCTCCACTTCCCTGGCGGTTATCTCCACTTCCCTGGCGGTTAGCTCCTCTTCCCTGGCGGTTATCTCCACTTCCCTGGCGGTTAGCTCCTCTTCCCTGGCGGTTAGCTCCACTTCCCTGGCGGTTAGCTCCTCTTCCCTGGCGGTTAGCTCCACTTCCCTGGCGGTTATCTCCACTTCCCTGGCGGTTAGCTCCTCTTCCCTGGCGGTTAGCTCCTCTTCCCTGGCGGTTAGCTCCACTTCCCTAGCGGTTAGCTCCTCTTCCCTGGCGGTTAGCTCCTCTTCCCTGGTGGGTTAGCTCCACTTCCCTGGCGGTTAGCTCCTCTTCCCTGGCGGTTAGCTCCTCTTCCCTGGCGGTTAGCTCCACTTCCCTGGCGGTTAGCTCCACTTCCCTGGCGGTTAGCTCCACTTCCCTGGCGGTTAGCTCCACTTCCCTGGCGGTTAGCTCCTCTTTCCTGGCGGTTAGCTCCACTTCCCTAGCGGTTAGCTCCTCTTCCCTGGTGGGTTAGCTCCTCTTCCCTAGCGGTTAGCTCCTCTTCCCTGGTGGGTTAGCTCCTCTTCCCTGGCGGTTAGCTCCTCTTTCCTGGCGGTTAGCTCCACTTCCCTAGCGGTTAGCTCCTCTTCCCTGGTGGGTTAGCTCCTCTTCCCTGGCGGTTAGCTCCTCTTCCCTGGTGGGTTAGCTCCTCTTCCCTAGCGATTAGCTCCTCTTCCCTGGTGGGTTAGCTCCTCTTCCCTGGCGGTTAGCTCCTCTTCCCTGGTGGGTTAGCTCCTCTTCCCTGGTGGGTTAGCTCCTCTTTCCTGGCGGTTAGCTCCTCTTTCCTGGCGGTTAGCTCCACTTCCCTAGCGGTTAGCTCCTCTTCCCTGGTGGGTTAGCTCCTCTTCCCTGGCGGTTAGCTCCTCTTCCCTGCTGGGTTAGCTCCTCTTCCCTGGCGGTTAGCTCCTCTTTCCTGGCGGTTAGCTCCACTTCCCTAGCGGTTAGCTCCTCTTCCCTGGTGGATTAGCTCCTCTTCCCTGGCGATTAGCTCCTCTTTCCTGGCGGTTAGCTCCTCTTCCCTGGCAGTTAGCTTCTCTTCCCTGGCGGTAAGCTCCACTTCCCTGACGGTTAGCGCTACTTCCCTGTGGGTCAGACAGAAAACAGCTCAGCTTACCACAACAGAGAACAACTGTGCCGAGCTAACTGACAGGGAAGAGGAGCTAACTGACAGGAAAGTGAAGCTAACTGACAGGATAGCTAACTTCCCGGGCAGTTAGCGCCACTTTTCTGGCAGTTGGCGCCTATTCACTGTTAGCTTCATTTTCCTGTCAGTTAGCTCCTCTTCCCTGTTAGTTAGCTCGGCACAGTTGTTCTCTGTTGTGGTAAGCTGAGCTCTTTTCTGTCTGACCCACATACAAAGCTATTCATGTTTCAGTGTACAGACACGCAACATTTTCATTTGTGACTGGTTCTATTACTACTAACAGCCCTGTTCAGTTACTGAGCTAATTATAAGACTAATGAGTCTGAATCAGATATGGCCTTAATACCGTAATGCTGTGGGTAATTACAGTGGGTAATGTGGTGGGTAATTACAGTGGGTAATGCGGTGTGTAATTACAGTGGGTAATGCTGTGGGCAATTAAAGTGGGTAATGATGTGAATAATTACATTGTGTAATTACAGTGGGTAATGATGTGGGTAATTACAGTGTGTAATGCTGTGTGTAATTACAGTGGGTAATGATGTGGGTAATGCTGTGAGCAATGCTGTGGGTAATTACAGAGGGTAAGGATGTGGGTAATTACAGTGGGTAATGTTGGAAGTAATTACAGTGGGTAATGCAGTGGGTAATGCAGTATCACTAATATTTGTCTGTGAATGTGTTAAAGTTAAATTGTCAGGTCGCAATTGTAAATGAGAACTTGTTCTCAACTTGCCTACCTGGTTAAATAAAGGTGAAATAAAAAATAAAAATAAAAAAAGCAAATACACTGTGTCCCCAGGGAAAGAACAGTCTGGCAGACTGAAGCCATTAGGACATCAATCAGGCCTGTATTCAGAGCAGCTTGGTCTGTGTCTGGTCTGGTCTGGGCCTGCATGGGTCTGGGTCTGGGCCTGGTCTGGGTCTTGGCCTGGTCTGGGTCTGGGCCTGCCTGGCCTGGGCCTGCATGGATCTGGGTCTGGGCCTGATCTGGGCCTGCATGGATCTGGGTCTGGGCCTGATCTGGGCCTGCATGGATCTGGATCTGGGTCTTGGCCTGGTCTGGGCCTGCATGGGTCTGGGCCTGGTCTGGGTCTGGGCCGGCATGGCCTCCTACTGATCAGCACTCTCACAGGGCCTGAGACTGAGTCAGTAAACATCTGCTGCTTTGAAGTGATGGTGAAACAGAAGGGATATCTTTGGTGGTTTGACATTTAGAGTTGTTGGCCACATACTATGTCTTGTCCTTTTCTTCAGCTATTATACATGCCTCTTAGAAGGCATGGAATGATCTTAGATTTTCTCCTAGCAAGCCTGAAACATAATGTTTATTTCACGTGGTGTGTGTTATTCAGGTGTTGTAGACTGAGGTGTGTTAACTAACCAGCCTCTTTGTCTCTCTCCATGTCCTCCAGCAGACCAAGCCCACCAGTCTTCCACCATGGCAGTCCCCCCCAGCCCCCTGTAGCAGCACCAGTCCCCCAACATGGCAGTCCCCCCCGGCCCCCAGTAGCAGCACCAGTCTTCCAGCATGGCAGTCCCCCCCAGCCCCCAGTAGCAGCACCAGCCTCCCACCATGGCAGTCCCCCCAGGCCCCCAGTACCAGGAGCAGCCTGCCTGCCTCCTACAGTAATGGACAGAGCAAGGTGGCTGCATGGCTCCAGGAGTCAGAGGAGATGGACAAGTGTACAGAGGGTAAGTTCTTCCTCTCTTTCTTCTTATCTTCCTCTCTTTCTTCCTCTCTTCCTCTCTCTCTTCCTCCCTCTCTTACTTTCTTCCTCCCTCTTACTCCCTTCCTCCCTCCCTTCCTCCCTCTCTCTTCCTTCCTCTCTACCTTCCTCTCTTCCTCCCTTTCTTCCTCCCTCTCTTCCTCCCTCTCTTCCTCCCTCTCTTCCTTTCTTCCTCCCTTTCTTCCTCTCTTCCTTCCTCTCTTCCATCCTCTCTTCCTTCCTCTCTTCCTTCCTCTCTTCCTCCCTTTCATCCTCCCTCTCTTCCTCCCTTCCTTCCTCTCTTCCTCCCTCTCTTCCTCTCTTCCTTCCTCTCTTCCTTCCTCTCTTCCTCTCTTCCTTGCTCCAACCATCAATGCTTTAGAACATCCATCTGGATGATGACAAGGATCAGCAATATATTTCCCTTTCCCTGCCAGTAGTGGAAGATGTACTGTGTTCATATGATGGAACTGTGTTCGTATGATGTAACTGTGTTCGTATGATGGAACTGTGTTCATATGATGGAACTGTGTTCGTATGATGGAACTGTGTTCATATGATGGAACTGTGTTCATATGATGTAACTGTGTTCGTATGATGGAACTGTGTTCATATGATGGAACTGTGTTCGTATGATGGAACTGTGTTCATATGATGGAACTGTGTTCGTATGATGTAACTGTGTTCGTATGATGGAACTGTGTTCATATGATGCAACTGTGTTCATATGATGGAACTGTGTTCATATGATGGAACTGTGTTCATATGATGGAACTGTGTTCGTATGATGGAACTGTGTTCATATGATGAAACTGTGTTCGTATGATGGAACTGTGTTCGTATGATGGAACTGTGTTCATATGATGGAACTGTGTTCATATGATGGAACTGTGTTCATATGATGGAACTGTGTTCGTATGATGCAACTGTGTTCATATGATGGAACTGTGTTCGTATGATGGAACTGTGTTCGTATGATGGAACTGTGTTCATATGATGGAACTGTGTTCATATGATGGAACTGTGTTCATATGATGGAACTGTGTTCATATGATGGAACTGTGTTCATATGATGGAACTGTGTTCGTATGATGGAACTGTGTTCGTATGATGGAACTGTGTTCGTATGATGGAACTGTGTTCGTATGATGTAACTGTGTTCGTATGATGGAACTGTGTTCGTATGATGGAACTGTGTTCATATGATGGAACTGTGTTCATATGATGGAACTGTGTTCATATGATGGAACTGTGTTCATATGATGGAACTGTGTTCATATGATGGAACTGTGTTCGTATGATGGAACTGTGTTCGTATGATGGAACTGTGTTCATATGATGGAACTGTGTTCGTATGATGGAACTGTGTTCGTATGATGTAACTGTGTTCGTATGATGTAACTGTGTTCGTATGATGGAACTGTGTTCATATGATGCAACTGTGTTCATATGATGGAACTGTGTTCATATGATGGAACTGTGTTCGTATGATGGAACTGTGTTCGTATGATGGAACTGTGTCATATGATGGAACTGTGTTCATATGATGGAACTGTGTTCATATGATGGAACTGTGTTCATATGATGGCATATTTGTATTTATTATGGATCCCCATTAGTTCCTGCCAATGCAGCAGCTACTCTTCCTGGGGTCCAGCAAAATGAAGGCAGTTATACAATTTTAAAAACATTACAATACATTCATAACAGATTTCACAACACACTGTGTGCCCTCAGGCCCCGACTCCACTTCCACATATCTACAACACAGTATCCACCTGTACGTATGTGTATTAGAGGTCGACCGATTCGGATTTTTCAACTCCGATACCGATTATTGGAGGACCAAAAAAAAGCCGGTACCAATTAATCTGACAATTTTTATATATATATAGAATTAATCGGACAATTTTTAAATATCAATACTGAATGAACAATGAACACTTAATATAATACATTAAATCTATTTGGTCTCAAATAAATAATGAAACATGCTCAATTTGGTTTAAATAATACAAAAACACAGTGTTGGAGAAGATAGTAAAAGTGCAATATGTGCCATGTAAAAAAGCTAATGTTTAAGTTCCTTGCTCAGAACATGAGAATATATGATAGCTGGTGGTTCAATATTCCCAGTTATGAAGTTTTAGGTTGTAGTTGTTATAGGAATTATGACGCGTTGACTATTTCTCTCTATACCATTTGTATTTCATATACCTTTGACTATTGGATGTTCTAATAGGCACTTTAGTATTGCCAGCCTAATCTCAGGAGTTGATAGGCTTGAAGTCATAAACAGCGCTGTGACCATTGCTAAGAGCTGCTGGCAAACGCAGTAAAGCTTGAATGAATGCTTACGAACCTGCTGCTGCCTACCACTGCTCAGTCAGACTGCTTTATCAAATCATAGACTTAATTATAATATAATAAACACAGAAATACGAGCCTTTGGTCATTTATATGGTAAAATCCGGAAACTGATAAAAAAAACATGTTTATTCTTTCAGTTAAATACGGAACCGTTCTGTATTTTATCGAACGGGTGGCAACCCTAAGTCTAAATATTGCTGTTACATTGCACAACCTTCAATGTTAAGTCATAATTATGTAAAATTCTGGCAAATTGGTTTGCAACGAGCCAGGCGGCCCAAACTGTTACATATACCCTAACTCTGCGTGCAATGAACGCAAGAGAAGTGACACAATTTCCCTAGTTAATATTGTCTGCTGACATGAATTTCTTTTAACTAAATATGCAGGTTTAAAAATATATATTTCTGTGTATTGATTTTAAGAAAGGCATTGATGTTTATGGTTAGGTACATTCGCGCAACGATTGTGCTTTTTTTGTGAATGCGCTTTTGTTAAATCATCCCCGTTTGGCGAAGTAGGCTGTGATTCAATGATAAATTAAGTAGGCACCACATTGATTATATGCAACGCAGGACAAGCTAGTTAACGTTGTAATATCATCAACCATGTGTAGTTAACTAGTGATTACGTGAAGATTGATTGTTTTTTATAAGATACGTTTAATGCTAGCTAGCAACTTTCCTTGGCTCCTTGATGCACTCGCATAACAGGTGGTCAGCCTGTTACACAGTCTCCTCGTGGAGTGCAATGTAATCGGCCATAATTGGCATCCAAAAAATGCAGATTACCGATTGTTATGAAAACTTGAAATCTGCCCTAATTAATCGGCCATGCCGATTAATCGGTCGACCTCTAGTGTCTATGCATGTGTCTGTGCCTATGTTTGTGTTGCTTTGTAGTCCCCGCTGTTGCTTTGTAGTCCCCGCTGTTCCATAAGGTGTATTTTTATCTGTTTTTTAAATCTAATTTTACTGCTTACATGAGTTCCATGTAGTCATGGCTCTATGTAGTACTGTGCGCCTCCCATAGTTGTGATGGCATGTCTTGTGGGGTATGATGGTATATGTTCCCCATGCCCTAGTATTATGGTATGTTCCCCATGCCCTGGTATTATGGTATATGTTCCCCATGCCCTAGTATTATGGTATGTTCCCCATGCCCTGGTATTATGGTATGTTCCCCTTGCCCTGGTATTATGGTATGTTCCCCATACCCTGGTATTATGGTATGTTCCCCATGCCCTGGTATAATGGTATATGTTCCCCATGCCCTGGTAGTATGGTATATGTTCCCCATGCCTTGGTATTATGGTATGTTCCCCATGCCCTGGTATAATGGTATATGTTCCCCATGCCCTGGTAGTATGGTATATGTTCCCCTTGCCCTGGTGTTATGGTATGTTCCCCATGCCCTGGTATTATGGTATGTTCCCCATGCCCTGGTATTATGGTATATGTTCCCCATGCCCTGGTATTATGGTATATGTTCCCCATGCCCTGGTATTATGGTATGTTCCCCATGCCCTGGTATTATGGTATGTTCCCCATGCCCTGGTATAATGGTATATGTTCCCCATGCCCTGGTAGTATGGTATATGTTCCCCTTGCCCTGGTGTTATGGTATGTTCCCCATGCCCTGGTATTATGGTATGTTCCCCATGCCCTGGTATTATGGTATATGTTCCCCATGCCCTGGTATTATGGTATGTTCCCCATGCCCTGGTATTATGGTATATGTTCCCCTTGCCCTGGTGTTATGGTATGTTCCCCATGCCCTGGTATTATGGTATGTTCCCCATGCCCTGGTGTTATGGTATGTTCCCCATGCCCTGGTATTATGGTATGTTCCCCATGCCCTGGTATTATGGTATATGTTCCCCATGCCCTGGTATTATGGTATGTTCCCCATGCCCTGGTATTATGGTATATGTTCCCCTTGCCCTGGTGTTATGGTATGTTCCCCATGCCCTGGTATTATGGTATATGTTCCCCATGCCCTGGTATTATGGTATATGTTCCCCTTGCCCTGGTGTTATGGTATGTTCCCCATGCCCTGGTAGTATGGTATGTTCCCCATGCCCTGGTGTTATGGTATGTTCCCCATGCCCTGGTATTATGGTATATGTTCCCCATGCCCTGGTATTATGGTATATGTTCCCCATGCCCTGGTATTATGGTATATGTTCCCCTTGCCCTGGTGATATTGATTTACAATATCTCCTGATAGTAGTGCCTGTCTATGATATTATTCCACTTTGTTACTTAAACTAATAAGGACGTTTGTTTTTCAGTAATTGTTGTCTCATTTGTTAAGCACAGCAGGGTGTCACATTCACTTCATTGGGTCTGAGGTGGCCTTCCAGTGTGACCCATGTCCTTGTGTTGCTTCTTTCCAGAGCTCGCCCGCTGCCAGTCCAGCCTGATTGAGCTGAGCAGGTTACTGCAGAGCCTGGAGGGCCTACAGAGGACCCAGTCAGCGCCCAATTTCACTGACATGCAGGTAACACACACACACACACACACACACACACACACACACACATACACACACACACACACACACACACACACACATACACACACACATCGTCAAGGACCCCGTCAGGTCGACGTTAACAGAGCATGAGGCCTGATAAGAACCGTCTTAAAGACTGTTTATATCTACAAGCCATCAGACTGCTGAACACTTGAACTGGACTGACACCTGCTCTGATTCTCCACACCTTAGAACACACACACACACACACACACACACACACACACACACACACACACACACAGGAACCTGCAATTAAGCATTTCGTTGAACGGTGTACACCACGTGTATCCTGTTGGACGGTGTACACCACGTGTATCCTGTTGGACGGTGTACACCACTTGTATCCTGTTGGACGGTGTACACCACGTGTATCCTGTTGGACGGTGTACACCACGTGTGTCCTGTTGGACGGTGTACAACACGTGTATCCTGTTGGACGGTGTACACCACGTGTATCCTGTTGGACGGTGTACACCACGTGTATCCTGTTGGACGGTGCACACCACGTGTGTCCTGTTGGACGGTGTACACCACGTGTATCCTGTTGGACGGTGTACACCACGTGTATCCTGTTGGACGGTGTACACCACGTGTATCCTGTTGGACGGTGCACACAACGTGTATCCTGTTGGACGGTGTACACCACGTGTATCCTGTTGGACGGTGTACCCCACGTGTATCCTGTTGGACGGTGTACACCACGTGTATCCTGTTGGACGGTGTACACCACGTGTATCCTGTTGGACGGTGTACACCACGTGTATCCTGTTGGACGGTGTACACCACGTGTATCCTGTTGGACGGTGTACACCACGTGTATCCTGTTGGACGGTGTACACCACGTGTATCCTGTTGGACGGTGTACACCACGTGTATACTGTTGGACGGTGTACACCACGTGTATCCTGTTGGACGGTGTACACCACGTGTGTCCTGTTGGACGGTGTACACCACGTGTATACTGTTGGATGGTGTACACCACGTGTATCCTGTTGGACGGTGCACACCACGTGTATCCTGTTGGACGGTGCACACCACGTGTATCCTGTTGGACGGTGTACACCACGTGTATCCTGTTGGACGGTGTACACCACGTGTATCCTGTTGGACGGTGTACACCACGTGTATCCTGTTGGACGGTGTACACCATGTACAATACCAGTCAAAAGTTTGGACACCAACTCATTCCATGGTTTTTCTTTCTTTTCTACATTGTTTAATAATAGTGAAGATATCAAAACTATGAAATAACACATATGGAATCATGTAGTAACCAAAAAGTGTTAAACAAATAAAAATATATTTTATATTCTTCAAAGTGGCCACACTTTGCCTTGATGACAGCTCTGCACACTCTTGGCATTCTCTCAACCAGCTTCATGAGGTTGTCACCTGGAATGCATTTCAATTAACAGGTGTGCCTTGTTAAAAGTTCATTTGTGGAATTTCTTTCCTTCTTAATGCGTTTGAGCCAATGAGTTGTGTTATGACAAGGTAGGGGGGGTATACAGAAGATAGCCATATTTGGTAAAATACCAAGTCCATATTATGGCAAGAACAGCTCAAATAAGCAAAGAGAAACAACAGTCCATCATTACTTTAAGTGTAACGTGTGCGCTGGGAGTCAGGAAGCAAGTTCAGGGAGTGCCCAATTTAATAAACAAATGAACAAAACAAGAAACACGAACAACGCACAGACAGGAAACTGAAACAGAAACAATGACACCTGGGGAAGGAACCAAAGGGAGTGACATATATAGGGCAGGTAATCAAGGAGGAGACTGGGGTCCAGGTGAGTCTGACGCTCATGTGCGCGTAACGATGGGGACAGGTGTGCGCCATAACGAGCAGCCTGGTGACCTAGAGGCCGGAGAGGGAGCACACGTGACATTAAGACATGAAGGTCAGTCAATCCGGAAAATGTGAAGAACTTTGAAAGTTTCTTCAAGTGCTGTCGCAAAAACCATCAAAAGCTATGATGAAACTGGCTCTCATGAGGACCGCCACAGGAAAGGAAGAACCAGAGGATAAGCTCATTAGAGATTGCAGCCCAGATTGCTTCACAGAGTTCAAGTAACAGACACATCTCAACATCAACTGTTCAGAGGAGACTGCATGAATCAGGCCTTCATGGTTGAATTATTGCAAAGAAACCACTTCTAAAGGACACCAATAAGAAGAAGAAGAGACTTGCTTGGGCCAAGAAACACGAGCAATGGACATTAGACCAGTGGAAATCTGTCTTGTGGTATGATGAGTCCAAATTTGAGATTTTTGGTTCCAACCGCCGTATCTTTGTGAGAAGCAGGGTTGGTGAACGGATGATCTCCCATGTGTGGTTCCCACCGTGAAGCATGGATGAGGTGTGATGGTGTGGTGGTGCTTTTCTGGTGACACTGTCTGTGATTTATGTAGAATTCAAGGCACACTTAACCAACATGGCTACCACAGCATTCTGCAGCAATACGCCATCCCATCTGGTTTGCGCTTAGTGGGACTGTGATTTGTTTTTCAACAGGACATGAGTAGATGTGTCCAAACTTTTGACAGGTACTGTATGTCCTGTTGGACGGTGTATACCATGTGTATCCTGTACATACGACTAATAAAACTTGAAACAAACCCACAGCAGGAGTAGGGAGTTTAATCGCAGAACAGCGGTCTGAGTGGTTAGTCTCACTCTCACTCTTTCCTGCGCGATGGGAGAGGAAGGCGAGGCGTTGATTCCTTGTCACCCAGGTGATGAGGTGAGGTGTGTCTGGACCTCATGGTCAGGCTGTGTGAGGCCCAATCCATTTTCAACACAGCCACCATCTCTGTCACTGTACATCAACACACTCAAATAGACTCACATTATTCATTGTTGCTTTTTGTTTCTTTCCAATCAATAATGTATAACAAATTGCATTTGATTAAGATAATTCATCAGACTTTGAATGTTTGCCATTTACTTTGAATCGTAACGTTTCTTTAATATAAAGTCATATTTTTTAACTCAATTGTGTGGAGATGATACCATCCGCCATTTCATAGCTAATGATGTGTGTGTGTTAACTGTCATTTCTGCTTTGCCTGTCCTATTAACCACCTCTTACATACAGTTGAAGTCAGATGTTTACATACACTTAGGTTGGAGTCATGAAAACTCGTTTTTCAACCACTCCACAAATTTCTTGTTAACAAACTATAGTTTTGGCAAGTCGGTTAGGACATTTACTTTGTGCATGACACAAGTAATTTTTCCAACAATTGTTTACGGACAGATTATTTCACTTATAATTCACTGTCTCACAATTCCAGTGGGTCAGAAGTTTACATACACTAAGTTGATTATGCCTTTAAACAGCTTGGAAAATTCCAGAAAATGATGTCATGGCTTTAGAAGCTTCTAATAGGCTAATTTACATCATTTGAGTCAATTGGAGGTGTGTCTGTGGATGTATTTCAAGGCCTACCTTCAAACTCAGTGCCTCTTTGCTTGACATCATGGGAAATTCAAAAGAAATCAGCCCAAGACCTCAGAAAAACATTTGTAGACCTCCCTAAGTCTGGTTCATCCTTGGGAGCAATTTCCAAATGCCTGAAGGTACCACGTTCATCTGTACAAACAATAGTACGCAAGTATAAACACCGTGGGACGACGCAGTCATCATACCGCTCAGGAAGGAGACACATTCTGTCTCCTAGAGATGAACGTACTTTGGTGCGAAAAGTGAAAATCAATCCCAGAACAACAGCAAAGGACCTTGTGAAGATGCTGGAGGAAACATGTACAAAAGTATCTATATCCACAGTAAAACGAGTCCTATATCGACATAATCTGAAAGGCCGCTCAGCAAGGAAGAAGCCACTGCTCCAAAACTGCCATAAAAAAGCCAGACTACGGTTTGCAACAAAGATTGTCTTTTTGGAGAAATGTCCTCTGGTCTGATGAAAGAAAAATAGAACTGTTTGGCCATAATGACCATCGTTATGTTTGGAGGAAAAAGGGGGAGGCTTGCAAGCCAAAGAACACCATCCCAACCGTGAAGCACAGGGGTGGCAGCATCATGTTGTGGGGGTGCTTTGCTGCAGAAGGGACTGGTGCACTTCACAAAATAGATGGCAATCTGTGGAAGGAAAATAATGTGGATATATTGAAGAAACATCTCAAGACATCAGTCAGGAAGTTAAAGCTTGGTCGCAAATGGGTCTTCCAAATGGACAATGACCCCAAGCATACTTCCAAAGTTGTGGCAAAATGGCTTAAGGACAACAAAGTCAAGGTATTGGAGTGGCCATCACAAAGCCCTGACCTCAATCCTATAGAACATTTGTGGGCAGAACTGAAAAAGCGTGTGCGAGCAAGGAGGTCGACAAACCTGACTCAGTTACACCAGCTCTGTCAGGAGGAATGGGCCAAAATTCACCCAGCTTATTGTGGGAAGCTTGTGGAAGGCTACCCGAAACGTTTGACCCAAGTTAAACAATTTAAAGGCAATGCTACCAAATACTAATTGAGTGTATGTAAACTTCTGACCCACTGGGAATGTAATGAAAGAAATAAAAGCTGAAATAAATCATTCTCTCTACTATTATTCTGACATTTCACATTCTTGAAATAAAGTGGTCCTAACTGACCTAAGACAGGGAATTTTTACTAGGATAAAATGTCAGGAATTGTGACTAAACTGAGTTTAAATGTATTTGGCTAAGGTGTATGTAAACTTCCGACTTCAACTGTATTCTCATCAATGTTTGTTGTGTAGCATAGTTCTGTAGACATGTCAAAGAAAAACAAGCGCATGAACAGAAGATGGAGAGCCAAAAGTGTCTGCAAAGATTCAAAATTGCAGAATCAGGTACCTCTTATTTCTTAGATTTCCAGTGTCTCTCTCACACACACATACAGTACCAGTCAAAAGTTTGGACACGCCTTCTCATTCAAGGGTCTTTCTTTATTTTTACTTTGTTCTACATTGTAGAATAATAGTGAAGACATCTATGAAATAACACATATGGAATCATGTAGTAACCAAAGAAGTGTTAAACAAATCAAAATATATTTTATATTTGAGATTATTTAAAGTAGCCACCTTTTGCCTTGATGACAGCTTTCCACACTCTTGGCATTCTCTCAACCAGCTTCACCTGGAATGATTTTCCAACAGTCTTGAAGGAGTTCCCACATATGCTGAGCACTTGTTGGCTGCTTTTCCTTCACTCTGTGGTCCAAGTCATCCAAAACCATCTCAATTGGGTTGAGGTCGGGTGATTATGGAGGCCAGGTCATCTGATGCAGCAATCCATCACTCTCCTTCTTGGTCAAATAGCCCTTACACAGCCTGGAGGTGTGTTGGGTCATTGTCCTGTTGAAAAGCAAATGATAGTCTCACTAAGTGCAAACCAGATGGGATGGCTTATCGCTGCAGAATGCTGTAGCCATGCTGGTTAAGTGTGCCACCAGCACAGCACCATCACAACTCCTCCATGCTTCACGGTGGGAACCACACATGCAGAGATCATCCGTTCACCTACTCTGCGTCCCACAAAGACACAGGGGTTGGAACCAAAAATCTTGAGTCGAGGAGTCGAGGGAGGAGGTGGTGCTGGTTTCCAATGTTCATTCTCTGGGTTTCATAGTGAATCAAGAGAAGAGATGTTTTACTCCATCTCAGCGCATTTCATTTCTGGGTCTCGAGTTTGACTTGTCGAGAATCGTGCGTTCTTGTCCCCGCAGAGGGAGGCCCAATTTTGACTGGGTCACAGTGCGTTTTTGTCAGTACCTGCGCCTATTGGGGATGATGGCTTCTATGATGGCCGTGCTTACACTCGGCTGTTGCTGATGTGATGTAATGTTGGTGGGTGAAAGACACTCACTTGGACGCAGCATGACACCTAAATCGGCCTCTCTGGGTGTCCCCGTCATGCCTACGGGCTTGGTGGGGGGACGCGTGGCTGTTGTTGCTGAGTAATCCCATGGGTCGAGTTATATCCCGCAAGGTGATCCCGACAGACGCATCAAGGGTGGGGGTGCACTGTGAGAGGGCAACACAAATCGGGGGTTGTGGACAGTGTTGCAGAGCGGCCAGCACATAATTTACCTGGAGCTGTTGGAGGTGTACATAGCGCTCAGGTGTTTTTTCCCATTGTTGACAGTTCAACATGTGCTGGTGAGGACCGAAAACAGAACAGTGGTGGCTCAGGGATGGGTGCGGTCTCAAGCCCTCTTATCCTTTGCTCGCTCCCTACTGCTGTGGAGCAGTGCACACTTTCCTTCACTCCAGGTACCCATGGGTGGTCTCCTAGATATGGAAAATGTTAGGCAGGGCTGACATAGATCTTTACGCATTGTGAGAAAATGCGAATTGTCGGCTGTTTTTCTAAATAAGGGACCTGGGTGCTCCGTTGGAAATGGATGCTCTCACGCACCAGGGGCCTTTGACCCTCCTTTACACGTTTCCCGCTGTGGATCTGATTCAGCACACACTAGACGGTACGTCGGGAGGGCTTGTCTTTGATCCTTGTGGCTCCCCATAGGCCCAAACGACCTTGGTTCATGGGGATCATCCTTTTAGGCGGGGATTGCGCAGGGACCTGTTGTCCCAGGTGCACGGACAGGTCTGGAACCCGCGGCCGGAGATTTGGAATCTGTGGGCTTGGCACCTGAAAGGTCCAATCTGATGGCAAGGTGTTTACCTCTAAACGTTATTGCTACTATACAGTCTGTATGAAGTTCACCCTTGCGACTCTAAGGTGACGTTGCGTCCTAATGTGACCTTTGACCCTAAGGTCATGACTATGTCCTAAAGGTCTCTAGCTTTTGAGCTTTTCAGGTTGCATGCCCTGTGTCCAGTACGAGCATTACCATGTACATTGAGCGGACCAGGGGTGTCAGTTTGTGTGACTAACTTTTTGTCTGTTTTGATAATCCGGCTCGTGGTAGAGCGCTTTCTAAGCAGCGTCTCTCCAACTGGGTTGTGGAGGATATCTCTCAGGCATATGACAGGAATTACGTAATGGTGTGCACGACCACTCTACCAGGGGCCTGCGGCCTCTTGGGCATTGTTTAACTTCTCTAGGGCCGGTGGGACGAAATCGTCCCACCTACGTAACAGCCAGTGGAATCCTGTGGCGCGTTATTCAAATACCTTAGAAATGCTATTACTTCAATTTCTCAAACATATGACTATTTTACACCATTTTAAAGACAAGACTCTCGTTAATCTAACCACACTGTCCGATTTCAAAAAGGCAAAACATTAGATTATGTCAGCAGAGTACCCAGCCAGAAATAATCAGACACCCATTTTTCAAGCTAGCATATAATGTCACAAAAACCCAGAAGACAGCTAAATGCAGCACTTACCTTTGATGATCTTCATCAGATGACACACCTAGGACATTATGTTATACAATACATGCATGTTTTGTTCAATCAAGTTCATATTTATATCAAAAACCAGCTTTTTACATTAGCATGTGACGTTCAGAACTAGCATACCCCCCGCAAACTTCCGGTGAATTTACTAAATTACTCACGATAAACGTTCACAAAAAGCATAACAAATATTTTAAGAATTATAGATACAGAACTCCTCTATGCACTCGATATGTCCGATTTTAAAATAGCTTTTCGGTGAAAGCACATTTTGCAATATTCTAAGTAGATAGCCCGGCATCACAGGGCTAGCTATTTAGACACCCAGCAAGTTTAGCACTCACCAAAGTCAGATTTACTATAAGAAAAATGTTATTACCTTTGGTGTTCTTCGTCAGAATGCACTCCCAGGACTTCTACTTCAATAACAAATGTTGGTTTGGTCCCAAATAATCCATTGTTATATCCAAATAGCGGCGTTTTGTTCGTGCGTTCAAGACACTATCCGAAAGGGTAAAGAAGGGTGACGAGCATGGCGCATTTCGTGACAAAAAATGTCTAAATATTCCCATTACCGTACTTCGAAGCATGTCAACCGCTGTTTAAAATCAATTTTTATGTCATTTTTCTCGTAAAAAAGCGATAATATTCCGACCGGGAATCTGCATTTAGGTAAACAGACGAAAGAAAATAAAGCATGGGGTCGACTCGGGCACGCGCCTAAGCCCATTGTCCTCTGATCGGCCACTTGCAAAACGCCCTAATGTGTTTCAGCCTGGCGCTGCCTCGATATCATTCAGCTTTTTCCCGGGCTCTGAGAGCCTATGGGAGCCGTAGGAAGTGTCTCGTTACAGCAAAGATCCTCAGTCTTCAATAAAAAGAGCCAAGATGAACAACAACTTGTCAGACAGGCCACGTCCTGTTCAGAATCCTCTCAGGTTTTTGCCTGCCATATGAGTTCTGTTATACTCACAGACACCATTCAAACAGTTTTAGAAACTTTAGGGTGTTTTCTATCCAAAGCCAATAATTATATGCATATTCTAGTTACTGGGCAGGAGTAGTAACCAGATTAAATCGGGTACGTTTTTTATCCGGCCGTGTCAATACTGCCCCCTACCCCCAACAGGTTAAAGGGTTGCCTGTAGGAGATATTTGTGATGCGGCGAGTTGGGCATCACCACACACTTTTTGTGAGGTTTTATCACTTGGATGACACTCCTCCCAGTGTAGCCCAAAGTGTGCAGATTGCGCAATACCCGAGTACCGGAGGTTTTCCTGTCGAGTTGGAACTCTGGGTGGTCTGTTTTGGGGCCCTTTCATTTGGTGTCCACTGGGGGTTCGGCTTGGGGCGTGATTTCATATCCCCGTAGCTGTGTTGTACTGAGTTGACCGACTGAAAGGGAACGTAGATTTATGACTGTACCTATTGTTCCCTGAAGGAGAAACGAGGTACAACACCTGTTCAGCCCCGCGCCGCCCAGTTCTGAGCTCGGGGAAGAGCAGTACTTCATTGAAGGAATGAATCCATGCCTGGAGTTTATCCCCTGTGGAAGGCGGGGCTTCCGGTGAGGCACAGCGTTCCTTGGCCTTGTCAGGCATGATTCTAATGTTCTTCAGTAGAGGGATCTAGCGAGCAAACTCCTAATAGCTGTGTGGTACCTCGTTTCCCTCCTTCAGGGAACAGTAGTTATAGTCATAACTGTACATTATGCAATTATATGTCAGGGCAAAGAACGTGTTTGGTTATCTGCTCTCGATTCAATGTCCTTTTGTACTCATAATACAAAGCCTGAACCACATTTTTGGGGCTGTACAATGCCTTATTCTCATGTTGACTAAATTACTCCATTTACTTTGAACACTCTGTAAAGCTTCAAGAGAAGGCTTTGGATTCATATTACACTATTCTTTTAAACTCTCCCAATTACCTATGGCAACAGTTTAAAAGCCTTTTCCTTCATGATACTTAGTTTTTATCACTACGTGTGTTCTGGTAGATTAGGTAGCCCAGAACCAACCATTTTCTCACCAGGAAGCCCAAAACCCACCGTTTCGTCACCAGGAAGCCCAGAACCAACCATTTCCTCTCCAGGAAGCCCAAAACCCACCGTTTCGTCACCAGGAGGCCCAGAACCAACCATTTCCTCTCCAGGAAGCCCAAAACCCACCGTTTCGTCACCAGGAAGCCCAGAACCAACTGTTTTCTCACTAGCGGCCCTCTGGTATACATACATATTGTTGTTAATGAGTGAGTCATCAGTCCAGGAGAAACAAGGGGAGGGATTTTTTCCTTGTTTGTTTTTTTTAAGCAAATGTAGTGATGTATTTATAGCCAAGGCTTGAAAAGAACATTGGTTGGAACGAAGCCTCAGCTTCATCTGTGCTTTGCTGTCCCATATGACTTGTCAGACTTGGTGTGATTCATATAGTGATATAAACACAGAGTGAGTATCTGTCTTGACTATGTCAGAAGAGAACGCAGAAGGTCTTATGGAGCTCCATCTGTAGATCACATTACTACATTCCCAAGTCTCCAAGTGGTACTGACACTCCTCTCCTTCCTCGCCTCCTCTCCCTCTCGTTTCTCTCCATTCTCCTCTCCTCCCTCCCTCTCCTTCCTCTCATTCCTCCCTTCCTCGCCTCCTCTCCCTCTCGTTTCTCTCCATTCTCCTCTCCTCCCTCCCTCTCCTTCCTCTCATTCCTCCCTTCCTCTCCTCCTCTCAGGTCCCCTCTCTCCCTGTGAGTGCCAGTATGTCGCCCACGCGCCTCCACTCCTCCAACCCCAACCTGTGCGCTGAGCAGGTGGACTTCCAGACCCCTGTCTCTCGCCAGATTCCTGACAACATGGAGTGTGGCGGTGACTACATCAAACTACAGGAGGACTTCTGCCTCATCGCTCAGAAAGGTACAGTGGCTTGCAAAAGTATTCACCCCCATGGCATTTTTCCTATTTTGTTGCCTTACAACCTAGAATTAAAATAGATTTTTGGGGGGGTTTGTATCATTTGATTTACACAACATGCTTACTACCACTTTGAAAATATTTTTTATTGTGACAGAAACAAGAAATAAGACAAAAAAACAGAAAACTTAAGCCTGCATAACTATTCACCCCCCCAAAGTCAATATTTTGTAGAGCCGCCTTCTGCAGCAATTACAGCTGCAAGTCTCTTGGGGTATGTCTCTATTAGCTTGGCACATCTAACCACTGGGATTTTTGCCCATTCTTCAAGACAAAACTGCTCCAGTTCCTTAAAGTTGGATGGGTTCCGCTGGTGTACAGCAATCTTTAAGTCATACCACAGATTCTCAATTGGATTGAGGTCTGGGCTTTGACTAAGCCATTCAAAGACACTTAAATGTTTCCCATTAAACCACTTGAGTGTTGCTTTAGCAATATTCTTAGGGTCATTGTCCTGCTGGAAGGTGAACCTCCGTCCCAGTCTCAAATCTCTGGAAGACTGAAACAGGTTTCACTCAAGAATTTCCCTGTATTTAGAGCGCCATCCATCATTTCTTCAATTCTGACCAGTTTCCCAGTCCCTGCCGATTTAAAAACATCCCCACAGCATGCTGCCACTACCATGCTTCACTTTGGAGATGGGGTTCTCGGGGTGATGGGAGGTGTTGGGTTTGCGCCAGACATAGCGTTCTCCTTGATGGCCAAAAAGCTAAATTTTAGTCTCATCTGACCAGAGTACCTTCTTCCACATGTTTGGGGAGTCTCCCACACGCCTTTTGGCGAACACAAAATGTGTTTGCTTATTGTTTTCTTTAAGCAATGACTTTTATTTGGCCACTCTTCCATAAAGCAAAGCCTTATGGAGTGTACAGCTTAAAGTGGTCTTATGGACAGATACTCCAATCTCCGCTGTGGAGCTTTGCAGCTCCTTCAGGGTTATCTTTAGTCTCCTTGTTGCCTCTCTGATTAATGCCCTCCTTGCCTGGTCCATGAGTTTTGGTGGGCGGCCATCTCTTGGTGTGGTGCCATATTCCTTCCATTTTTTAATAATGGATTTAATGGTTCTCCGTGGGATGTTCAAAGTTTCAGAGATTCTTTTAGAACCCTGATCTGTACTTGGTGGAGCTCCTTGCTTAGTGGTGTTGCAGACTCTGGGGCCTTTCAGAACAGGTGTATATATACTGAGATCATGTGACAGATCATGTGACACTTAGATTGCACACAGGTGGACTTTATTTAACATTTATTTTTATTTTTTTAAACAAGTTATTGTTTTCATTTCACTTCACCAATTTGGACTATTTTGTGTATGTCCATTATATGAAATCCAAATAAATATCTATTTAAATTACAGGTTGTAATGCAAGAAAATAGGAAAAACGACAAGGGGGTGAATACTTTTTTAAGGCACTGTAGACATACACACATATACTGTATACACAATCACACACACACAAACACGCACAGTCTTCTGCACTGATTGATAGGTCATGTTAACTACACTGGAATGCATTTCACACCAACCAACAAATGTATTTACACTTCACGTCCAGATGAACAAATCATTGGCCCTGGGGTTTTGTCATCCCGGAACATCCTCCTGGCACACCCTCATTTTCTGTAAACAAATCGGTGCACAAAGATGCAATTTGTTAACTTCAGTAGCGGCCCATGGGTACATTTACTGGGGGCAAAGCCAACCAGACCAGTTGAAATATTGGTTTGGTCTATATCCCGTTCAAAATACATTCATAGGCTACACGTCCATGAAATAAGACTGATAAAGCTGTCCTTCCACAGACAAAGTTCCAAGATAAGAGAAACACTACTCTTGCTCGTACCATTTGTTTTATAAGCCCAGAATGTCACTTTTGCACACCCGCAACAGTCAGCAAGATTGTTTGGGGAAAGTATATGTTCTCTTTCATTGTCGCATTACATTATATGCCTATTCTTACTATAAAATATTAAATATACAGTGCTTTCGGAAAATATTCAGACCCCTTGAATTTTTCCACATTTTGTTACGTTACAGCCTTATTCTAAAATGGATTAAATAAATACAAATCCTGAGCAATCTACACACAGTACCCCATAATGACAAAACAAAAACGCGTTTTTAGAAATGTTTGCAAATGTATACAAAATTTAAACATAAGTATTCAGAACCTTTGCTATGAGACTTTGCTATGAGACTTGAAATTGATCTCAGGTGCATCCTGTTTCCATTGATTATCCTTGAGTCCACCTGTGGTAAATTCAATTGATTGGACATGATTTGGAATGGCACACACCTGTCGACATAAGGTCCCACAGTTGACAGTGGCACCATCCCTACGGTGAATCCTGGCACTATCCCTACGGTGAAGCATGGTGGTAACAGGATCATGCTGTGGGGATGTTTTTCAGTGGCAGGGACTGGGAGACTAGTCAGGATCGAGGGAAAGATGAACGGAGCAAAGTACAGAGAGATCCTTGATGAAAACCTGCGCCAGAGAGCTCAGGACCTCAGACTGGGGTGAAGGTTCACCTTCCAATAGAACAATGACCCTAAGCACACAGCCAAGACAACACAGGAGTGGCTTCGGGACAAGTCTCTGAATGTCCTTGAGTGGCCCAGCCAGAGCCCGGACTTGAACCCGATCCAACATCTCTGGAGAGACCTGAAAATAACTGTGCAGCAACGCACCCCATCCAACCTGACAGAGCTTGAGAGGATCTGCAGAGAAGAATGGGAGAAACTCCCTAAATACAGGTGTGCCAAACTTGTAGAGTCATACCCAAGAAGACTCAATGCTATAATATTAATTGAATCAATTTTAGAATAAGGCTGTAGCGTAACAAAATGTGGAAAAAGTGAAGGGATCTGAATACTTCCCGAATGCTCTGTATATATTAAAACGTATTATTATATATATTATTATTTCATTTTTTCAGCCTCGGTAAGCTCCTGCATCAGTCTGTCCCTGTTCACCATCCCTTTACACTATCCATACCAGCAAAGTGTAGGGAAACCATGAGTAAGAGTTGTAAGTGACCAGAGGGTATGTTTAAAATGATTTCTGGTTCCTGTCTTTTGCAGTCCACTCCATGTTGAAGTCTGCATTCAACACGGTGGCCATGGAAAAGGAGAAGATCAAATCTGTTTTCTCAGACCAGGAGCAGTCAGAGCGGTCTGCCCAGGTCATCACCCTCAGGAAGTCTCTGTCACAGGTGAGACCGGCAGGTGTTCATTTAGAATTCTCCTTCTACACTACCCATAATCCTCCTGCACTGGGAACAGTCACTATAAATGGTTAATTGTGTTGTTTTTGTCAGACCACACTACATCACCTTAAATATTCTGTGCAGTACTTGAAACATGAAATGTACTTGCTGGAGAGATGAGGAGTTTCAATGGAATTGGTATGACTTTCATCACTGCTTGAGTTTGATTTCTGTTTCTTTGCGAATGGATCCATTTCATATACTCACACAGTGAGACGAAAACAGAGCAGCCATGGTATGTAGAGTGGGGGGTAACCTACACATGATATGTGTAGAGCTGAATATGAATGTAGAGCTGTACAATATAGATCCAGTTGTAATGTTTTTCTTGTTTAGTTCTGTATTCCTCTCTACACCCCTCTCCTCCAGCTGACAGATTAGTGATTGATTAGTATTTCTCCTCATTTCAGGCCCTGTCCCAAAACGCTGAGCTTAAAACCCGACTGGGCCGCATCCACTCTGAGTCGGTCCTGTCTGAACAAACGATCAGTGTGAACCTCATCACCAGTCCTGATGAGGTAGCTAGCTACGTCTTCTACTGGATCAAGTCGTTGTTTTGTTGTCGTTGTCCCTGACGTGCAGGACACTTGCCATTGCAGTGCTGGGTGTGCTTATGGCAGCCAGCTGGTAGCTACCAGGTGAGGTCAGGGAGAATAGGGGTCTTGTGTGTTGTTTATCTCCTCTGTGGTGCTATGCATCCTGTTGTAGAGATGGACAGGTAACTTTAGTTAACTGGAAAACATTGTGTATTCTCTGCTTTACTGCGTTTACCAATTAGGGTATTGATTCCTGTCCTTAAAGAAGGTGCTTCCAGTATCTCTTGGCAGGTGAGCTCACTGATCATTAAAGTTGTGCTGAACCTGACGTCAAGGTAAATGGAAAAAACAATGTGATCTTACCAGGAATATAGGAAGAATAAAGTCACCAATGACTGCTGGGTCTCCACCGTCTCCACTTTGACACAGTTCAGTTCTATGTCGTCTCGCCACCTAAAGTCACTAGTAAAAGACGTTGTCCTGATTGTGTTTCTCTGTTTCCTTAAAGGGGGGGGAGCAGAGGGGAATCCCTCTGACTCAACAGACGTCCAATGAGAGCAGGCTGTCTATGTCAGAGTCTGTGTCGGAGTTCTTCGACGCCCAGGAAGTACTGCTGTCAGCCAGCTCGTCAGAGAACGAGGTGAGAGAGGGCTGGGGGTCGGAGAACAGATAAAACATGGCCAAGTGGAGCTGGAGTTAGTCAGATATGATTAAAACCAGTGTGAGAGACAGAGATAGCACACAACAAAAACTCAGACATGTAGAGACAGAGAAAGGCCAACTAGAGGGGGGCACTCCAAGCTAGAGGGGGGCTCTCCGAGCTAGAGGGGGGCTCTCCAAGCTAGAGGGGGGCTCTCCGAGCTAGAGGGGGTCTCTCCAAGCTAGAGGGGGTCTCTCCAAGCTAGAGGGGGTCTCTCCAAGCTAGAGGGGGGCTCTCCAAACTAGAGGGGGGCTCTCCAAGCTAGAGGGGGGCTCTCCAAGCTAGAGGGGGGCCCTCCAAGCTAGAGGGGGTCTCTCCAAACTAGAGGGGGGGCTCTCCAAGCTAGAGGGGGGCTCTCCAAGCTAGAGGGGGGCTCTCCAAGCTAGAGGGGGTCTCTCCAAGCTAGAGGGGGTCTCTCCAAGCTAGAGGGGGTCTCTCCAAACTAGAGGGGGGCTCTCCAAGCTAGAGGGGGGCTCTCCAAGCTAGAGGGGGGCTCTCCGAGCTAGAGGGGGGCTCTCCAAGCTAGAGGGGGGCTTTCCAAGCTAGAGGGGGTCTCTCCAAACTAGAGGGGGGCTCTCCGAGCTAGAGGGGGGCTCTCCGAGCTAGAGGGGGGCTCTCCGAGCTAGAGGGGGGCTCTCCAAGCTAGAGGGGGGCTCTCCAAGCTAGAGGGGGGCTCCAAACTAGAGGGGGGCTCTCCAAGCTAGAGGGGGGCTCTCCGAGCTAGAGGGGGGCTCTCCGAGCTAGAGGGGGGCTCTCCAAACTAGAGGGGGGCTCTCCAAACTAGAGGGGGGCTCTCCAAACTAGAGGGGGGCTCTCCAAACTAGAGGGGGGCTCTCCAAGCTAGAGGGGGGCTCTCCGAGCTAGAGGGGGGCTCTCCAAGCTAGAGGGGGGCTCTCCGAGCTAGAGGGGGGCTCTCCAAACTAGAGGGGGGCTCTCCAAACTAGAGGGGGGCTCTCCGAGCTAGAGGGGGGCTCTCCGAGCTAGAGGGGGGCTCTCCGAGCTAGAGGGGGGCTCTCCGAGCTAGAGGGGGGCTCTCCAAACTAGAGGGGGGCTCTCCAAACTAGAGGGGGGCTCTCCAAGCTAGAGGGGGGCTCTCCAAGCTAGAGGGGGGCTCTCCAAACTAGAGGGGGGGTCTCCAGTCTCTAGTCTATTATGCTGCTGGGTCCAGTCATGTCCTTCAACTGGGTCCTTCAACTGAGTCCAGTCATGTCCAATTTCTCATGAAACCAACTCCAGGTTTTCAATGGTACGCCCTTCTTTATGGATTTGACATGGTCCTTCCTCCAGTCTGATGGTTTGTCTGTTCTTAAGCCAAAGGGATGGCTTTTTTCACTCACTGCCATGACAGGCCCAATGACAGGCCCAATGCCATGAGTACCGAGCATCAGTCAGTATGGCCCCATAAGAGCCATCACCCTTGAGGCCTATCTGGCTGCTCCCCAGGTATGAAAACCAAGTGCTGCTATCTAGAGTCCTGCTGAAGGATTACTCACCAAGGAGGTCCATCACCAGGCTAGGGCCAAACCCTCTGCCTCAGGTGCCAGGCCCTATTCATTACTACCAACAGCCACAATCTGCTATTCTCTGCCACCGGCAGTAAGTTCATTGTATGTTACTATATATAAAGTGGAAATGCTGCAGTGTCTCATCTTGTGGTGACTGCAGAAAGAGAGAGAAGAGATAGCAAGCACTGACGGCAGTTTTCTAGTCACGGGCAAAATGCAGTGTGTGTGTGTGTGTGTGTGTGTGTGTGTGTGTGTGTGTGTGTGTGTGTGTGTGTGTGTGTGTGTGTGTGTGTGTGTGTGTGTGTGTGTGTGTGTGTGTGTGTGTGTGTGTGTGTGTGTGTGTGTGTGTGTGTGTGTGTGTGTGTGTGTACTATACTGTACTGACTCAGTGGCTCTGTTGTCTTCCTCTAACCCTCTAGGCCTCAGACGATGAATCATACGTCAGCGATGTGAGCGATAATATTTCAGAAGACAATGCCAGCGTGACTGATAACGTCTCCAGACAAAGTAGGTCCTCCTTAGCTTTCCAAAAATGCCTCTCCTTCCATTACAGTGTGTGTGGGGGGGGGGGGGGGGGGGGGGGGTGGGGGTGGGGGGGATTTACCTTGCAGGCCTCTCCTTCCATTACAGTGTGTGTGTGGGGGTGGGGGTGGGGGTGGGGGGGATTTACCTTGCAGGCCTCTCCTTCCATTACAGTGTGTGTGTGTGGGTGGGGGGGATTTACCTTGCAGGCCTCTCCTTCCATTACAGTGTGTGTGTGGGGGTGGGGGTGGGGGGGGATTTACCTTGCAGGCCTCTCCTTCCATTACAGTGTGTGTGTGTGGGGGTGGGGGTGGGGGGGATTTGCCTTGCAGGCCTCTCCTTCCATTACAGTGTGTGTGTGGGGGTGGGGGTGGGGGGGATTTGCCTTGCAGGCCTCTCCTTCCATTACAGTGTGTGTGTGGGGGTGTGTGGGTGGGGGGGATTTACCTTGCAGGCCTCTCCTTCCATTACAGTGTGTGTGTGGGGGTGGGGGGGATTTACCTTGCAGGCCTCTCCTTCCATTACAGTGTGTGTGTGGGGGTGTGTGGGTGGGGGGGATTTGCCTTGCAGGCCTCTCCTTCCATTACAGTGTGTGTGTGGGGGTGGGGGTGGGGGGGATTTGCCTTGCAGGCCTCTCCTTCCATTACAGTGTGTGTGTGTGGGTGGGGGGGATTTACCTTGCAGGCCTCTCCTTCCATTACAGTGTGTGTGTGGGGGTGTGTGGGTGGGGGGGATTTACCTTGCAGGCCTCTCCTTCCATTACAGTGTGTGTGTGGGGGTGTGTGGGTGGGGGGGATTTACCTTGCAGGCCTCTCCTTCCATTACAGTGTGTGTGTGGGGGGGTGGGGGTGGGGGTGGGGGGGATTTACCTTGCAGGCCTCTCCTTCCATTACAGTGTGTGTGTGGGGGGGTGGGGGTGGGGGTGGGGGGGATTTACCTTGCAGGCCTCTCCTTCCATTACAGTGTGGGGGTGGGGGTGGGGGGGATTTGCCTTGCAGGCCTCTCCTTCCATTACAGTGTGTGTGGGTGGGGGGGATTTACCTTGCAGGCCTCTCCTTCCATTACAGTGTGTGTGTGTGGGGGTGGGGGTGGGGGGGATTTACCTTGCAGGCCTCTCCTTCCATTACAGTGTGTGTGTGGGGGTGGGGGTGGGGGGGATTTACCTTGCAGGCCTCTCTGTGTGCCAACAGCTGCACTCAGGGCATATGAAAGCTATGTGAAGTGTAGGAATGCCTCTATCTTCTATTCTAACCCTTCATCCTTCGACTATGTTCCAGTCATGAACTACCTGTGGCTATTATGAGATGCAAGGATTAGGATTTTCACAAAGCCTTGTAGTTCAGACAGTCATCAGTCCTGACGATGGTCCGTGACAGTACTGTACTTCTGGTTTCAGTGCCGAACGGAGACCTGGCTGGAAGTGCCTTCCGTAACGGGCGACGCCCGTGTCTCCCCGCCCCCTCGCCAGACTGCAGCAACATCAACCTGTGGAACATCCTGAGGAACAACATAGGGAAGGACCTGTCCAAGGTGTCCATGCCTGTGGAGCTCAATGAGCCCCTCAACACCCTGCAGCACATGTGTGAAGAGCTGGAGTACACTGAGCTGCTAGACAGGGCTGCCGATACGGAGGACCCCTATGAACGCATGGTACGGCCCAAACACTCACCTCTGTGTATGAACGCATGGTACGGCCCAAGCACTCACCTATCTACGTATAAACGCATGGTACGGCCCAAACACTCACCTCTGTGTATGAACGCATGGTACGGCCCACCGACTCACCCCTCTGAGTATGAACTCATGGTACTGCCCAAACACTCACCCCTCTGAGTATGAACTCATGGTACGGCCCAAAGACTAACCCCTCTGAGTATGAACTCATGGTACGGCCCAAAGACTCACCCCTCTGAGTATGAACTCATGGTACGGCCCAAAGACTAACCCCTCTGAGTATGAACTCATGGTACGGCCCAAACACTCACCCCTCTGAGTATGAACTCATGGTACGGCCCAAACACTCACCCCTCTGAGTATGAACTCATGGTACGGCCCAAAGACTCACCCCTCTGAGTCGTATAAAGCTTCATGGTTACAGTTCTGAAAAGGCCACCAGTATAACTCTGCATTCTCTACCACCACAAGGTATGACGAAATGGCACATTACTGTAACTCTTAGTGATGATGTGACCCAGTCAACCAGCTAACACAGAGGAAACATACCACAGAGACTCATCAGACGATGTAAAACCTCTTTATATTAGGATGCATTAGCAACCATAGACATTACCATCACTAACCCATACAGCGTGACCCAGTGCCTCCCATCACTAACCCATACAGCGTGACCCAGTGTCTCCCATCACTAACCCATACAGCGTGACCCAGTGTCTCCCATCACTAACCCATACAGCGTGACCCAGTGCCTCCCATCACTAACCCATACAGCGTGACCCAGTGTCTCCCATCACTAACCCATACAGCGTGACCCAGTGTCTCCCATCACTAACCCATACAGCGTGACCCAGTGTCTCCCATCACTAACCCATACAGCGTGACCCAGTGTCTCCCATCACTAACCCATACAGCGTGACCCAGTGTCTCCCATCACTAACCCATACAGCGTGACCCAGTGTCTCCCATCACTAACCCATACAGCGTGACCCAGTGCCTCCCATCACTAACCCATACAGCGTGACCCAGTGTCTCCCATCACTAACCCATACAGCGTGACCCAGTGTCTCCCATCACTAACCCATACAGCGTGACCCAGTGTCTCCCATCACTAACCCATACAGCGTGACCCAGTGTCTCCCATCACTAACCCATACAGCGTGACCCAGTGCCTCCCATCACTAACCCATACAGCGTGACCCAGTGTCTCCCATCACTAACCCATACAGCGTGACCCAGTGCTCTCCCATCACTAACCCATACAGCGTGACCCAGTGCCTCCCATCACTAACCCATACAGCGTGACCCAGTGCCTCCCATCACTAACCCATACAGCGTGACCCAGTGTCTCCCATCACTAACCCATACAGCGTGACCCAGTGCCTCCCATCACTAACCCATACAGCGTGACCCAGTGCCTCCCATCACTAACCCATACAGCGTGACCCAGTGCCTCCCATCACTAACCCATACAGCGTGACCCAGTGCCTCCCATCACTAACCCATACAGCGTGACCCAGTGCCTCCCATCACTAACCCATACAGCGTGACCCAGTGTCTCCCATCACTAACCCATACAGCGTGACCCAGTGTCTCCCATCACTAACCCATACAGCGTGACCCAGTGCCTCCCATCACTAACCCATACAGCGTGACCCAGTGTCTCCCATCACTAACCCATACAGCGTGACCCAGTGCCTCCCATCACTAACCCATACAGCGTGACCCAGTGTCTCCCATCACTAACCCATACAGCGTGACCCAGTGCCTCCCATCACTAACCCATACAGCGTGACCCAGTGCCTCCCATCACTAACCCATACAGCGTGACCCAGTGCCTCCCATCACTAACCCATACAGCGTGACCCAGTGCCTCCCATCACTAACCCATACAGCGTGACCCAGTGTCTCCCATCACTAACCCATACAGCGTGACCCAGTGCCTCCCATCACTAACCCATACAGCGTGACCCAGTGTCTCCCATCACTAACCCATACAGCGTGACCCAGTGCCTCCCATCACTAACCCATACAGCGTGACCCAGTGTCTCCCATCACTAACCCATACAGCGTGACCCAGTGCCTCCCATCACTAACCCATACAGCGTGACCCAGTGTCTCCCATCACTAACCCATACAGCGTGACCCAGTGCCTCCCATCACTAACCCATACAGCGTGACCCAGTGTCTCCCATCACTAACCCATACAGCGTGACCCAGTGCCTCCCATCACTAACCCATACAGCGTGACCCAGTGTCTCCCATCACTAACCCATACAGCGTGACCCAGTGCCTCCCATCACTAACCCATACAGCGTGACCCAGTGCCTCCCATCACTAACCCATACAGCGTGACCCAGTGTCTCCCATCACTAACCCATACAGCGTGACCCAGTGCCTCCCATCACTAACCCATACAGCGTGACCCAGTGTCTCCCATCACTAACCCATACAGCGTGACCCAGTGCCTCCCATCACTAACCCATACAGCGTGACCCAGTGTCTCCCATCACTAACCCATACAGCGTGACCCAGTGCCTCCCATCACTAACCCATACAGCGTGACCCAGTGTCTCCCATCACTAACCCATACAGCGTGACCCAGTGTCTCCCATCACTAACCCATACAGCATGACCCAGTGTCTCCCATCACTAACCCATACAGCGTGACCCAGTGCCTCCCATCACTAACCCATACAGCGTGACCCAGTGTCTCCCATCACTAACCCATACAGCGTGACCCAGTGTCTCCCATCACTAACCCATACAGCGTGACCCAGTGTCTCCCATCACTAACCCATACAGCGTGACCCAGTGTCTCCCATCACTAACCCATACAGCGTGACCCAGTGTCTCCCATCACTAACCCATACAGCGTGACCCAGTGTCTCCCATCACTAACCCATACAGCGTGACCCAGTGCCTCCCATCACTAACCCATACAGCGTGACCCAGTGTCTCCCATCACTAACCCATACAGCGTGACCCAGTGCCTCCCATCACTAACCCATACAGCGTGACCCAGTGTCTCCCATCACTAACCCATACAGCGTGACCCAGTGCCTCCCATCACTAACCCATACAGCGTGACCCAGTGTCTCCCATCACTAACCCATACAGCGTGACCCAGTGCCTCCCATCACTAACCCATACAGCGTGACCCAGTCCCTGGTAGTGACAGACATGTTAGTTTGTGTATATCTGTGCGCTGCTGTGGCGTTGACAGTGACCATTCTGAAGGATAGATAGCCTTGGTCTTCCAGAGACAAAGACCAGAAATATCATGCTCTGATGCAGCTGTCCACCTTGTTCAGTCTCACATCTGTCATTCTACTGGCTTAGTTATCATAACAGGACGGTGTGTGAATACAACATTTTGGAGACTATGACATTTCATTACTGGGATGTTGTAAACCAGTATGTTCCAGGGGTTTAACTGCTGTTACTTTATGGTACCATGCAGTATTTGATGTACAAATGATTCATGCATAACTTTCAGAAAAGGAGAATTTGTGTTTCAGTGTAACTGCAGCAGCCATATTAACGTAAGGCATTAAAGACATTGTGTATGTTTTATGTAGTTAGTGTCGTTTTGTTTGATTGTGTTGCTGTTTCTCTGCTACAGGCCATTATGGCAGCGTTCGTCATCTCAGGGTACTCCTCCACGTACTACAGAGCGGGAAGCAAGCCATTCAACCCTTTACTGGGAGAGACATATGAATGTATCCGTGAGGACAAGGGCATGTGTTTTATCGCTGAGCAGGTAGGTTCCCACAGTACTGCATTTTAGATTGTAATGAATGGACAGGGTGAAACCTGATCCTAGATCAGCACTTCTATGAATACAGGCTCTGGCATATTTACCAATACCTTATTAACCCTCATACAGTGTGTATACGTTATCAAGAAATGAATAAATACTGTAAATGTCCCTAAAAAAACCCAGGTCAAATGTAGTCTCTCTAGACAGACTGGTTGCCTCCCACAATTTATAACTAACATGAGCTGTAGGTTGCAGTATTGTATTGCATTGTGCTGCAGACTGATCCTGTCAGGTCTGTAGGCTTTCAGTGTGCTTAAAGAAAGACTGTCCCAGTCTGCTGCTAGTGTAGGTCCAGGGTCAGGTCCAGGGTCAGGTCCAGGGTCAGGTCCGAGTCCAGGGTCAAGTCCAGGGTCAGGTCCAAGTCCAGGGTCAGGTCCAAGTCCAAGGTCAGGTCCAGGGTAAGGGTCAGGTCCAGGGTAAGGGTCAGGGTTCCAGGGTCAGGTCCAGGGTCAGGTTCAAATCCAGGGTCAGGTCCAAGTCCAGGGTCAGGTCCAGGGTCAGGGTTCCAGGGTCAGGGTTCCAGGGTCAGGTCCAGGGTCAGGGTTCCAGGGTCAGGTCCAGGGTCAGGGTTCCAGGGTCAGGTCCAGGGTCAGGGTTCCAGGGTCAGGTCCAGGGTCAGGGTTCCAGGGTCAGGGTTCCAGGGTCAGGGTTCCAGGGTCAGGGTTCCAGGGTCAGGGTTCCAGGGTCAGGTTTAAGTCCAGGGTCAGGTCCAAGTCCAGGGTCAGGTCCAGGGTCAGCTGTTAATGGTTGCCCAGTCCGCATGATATTCACGATATAATGACTCACCCTCTCCTTCTCACAATACGTTTAGAATGGTTCTAGAAGGAAGTGGCTACTTTTGTATCTGGACCTAAAATGAATTCCTCTAAGAGGCAATAATCTAGCAGTATTGTCACTGATGTTATGACGTTTGATTATCTCTTGAAGGTGAGCCACCATCCACCCATATCAGCTTGTCACGCTGATTCCAACAAGTTCACCTTCTTGCAAGGTACGTTACCTGTTGAATTACAGTGTCACACACACACTTCCTCAATGAGGTCATGGTTTTTCATTGTGCATCAAGATGGTACATTAATGGCTAATTCTGCCGATTTTCTTCTCAGACGTCAGATGGAAAAACAAATTCTGGGGGAAATCAATGGAAATCCTCCCGATTGGCACCGTTAATGTTATCCTTCCAAGGTATTCCACACACACACACACACACACACATACACACACACACACACAGAGAGTCTGACATCCTCAAGACATATCCCCACTGTCACTTACTATAGGAGGTACATCCATAAAAGTGGCCTTACCTTCTTGAAGCCTTCAGGTCCCTGCTAGCCTACCCCTGCCACAGCCATCATTCCACTCTGGGTCCCTGGAAGCTTTACAGAGCTACTGTATGCCCTATTAAAGTGCCCTTGACAAGGTTTGGGAGGGGGGAGCTGTGGGAAATGAATCACTCAGACAGAAGAGCAGGAAGGGATGTGTGAAGGCTGCTGAATAAGCACATAGATTATAGTACATCACAAGTGTCTCTGCCTCAGAAAAATGAGATTCCACAGGCCCTGCTATTTAGCTTGTGAGACTTCTAACGCTCTGTGTGATTATGTGGCCACGTTAGCATCTTAAAGACACAGTCGCACTTCAAAGCTATTATGTGATTACTGTAGATATCCTGACTGCTGCTGTTGTGTCGTTCAGCTTTGGTGACCACTATGAATGGAACAAAGTCACCACCTGCGTGCACAACATCCTAAGCGGCAGAAGGTGGATCGAACACTACGGGGAGATCACCATTAGGAACACCAAAAGCAGTGCCTGTATCTGCAAACTTACCTTCGTCAAGGTAAGACATCGGTGAACTCAGCTGTGGATATGTCCGGTAAAATTACTATGAAGTCCAAAGACAATTATGTGCTGAGAAATAACCATCCCTGTGAATCATGTATCACTTATCTTGGCTGACTACAATTTGGACATTTAATTATTGTCAATATTGTTTCCTTGCCAGTGGATGATGATTGTTATTTATCTTATGATCACAATATTACTGTTGTCTCATTTTGCTTGTAGGGAAATTACTGGAGTTCTAATGTGAATGAGGTTCAAGGGTTTGTGATGGACCAAGAGGGAAAGGTAGTGCGTCGGCTGTTCGGAAAATGGCACGAGGGCCTTTACTGTGGAGTCCCGCCCTCTGCCAGATGCATCTGGAGGCCAGGTGTGAATTTTGGCAGCTATTTTAGATTTTATCTTAAAATACCTTTTAGTCTTAGTCACATCATTTTATCCTTCGTTAGTTTTAGTTATTATCAGTCTACTAAAACTATTTTAGTGTAGTTTTAGTCACAGACATTTTAGTCACATAATAGTCGGTGCATTTTTTAAAATATGAAATAATGAATATTTAGGCTACCTCTAACTTCCATCATGTACACATTCAGATAGCCTTGTTCAACTAGGCCTACTATCCCCTCGTATACCTTAGCTGGCAATATTGAGGGCAGATTGTAACCAATGCCAGCCATAATGAACCATATAGGCTATAAAGCCTTGGCTACAGGTTAAACAATTTACAGCTGATTTTTCTCCCCATCATAACTGTCAAGGAGGGTAAATAAAAGTGGTTTCCTTGAAAAGGGGAGAATTTCAGCTTTCCAAAATCTATTACTGTACTCCTTATATTCAACAAATAGCATTCGTTTTTCCCATAGGAAAAAAGCATCAGCAACTTGATGAGGACTTGTGAGGCGTCTATATCTTAAACTAGGCACTCTCATGTACTTGTCCTCTTACTCAGTTGTGCACCGGGGCCTCCCACTCCTCTTTCTATTCTGGTTTGAGCCAGTTTGCGCTGTTCTGTGAAGGGAGTAGTACACAGCGTTGTACGAGATCTTCATTTTCTTGGCAATTTCTCGCATGGAATAGCCTTCACTTCTCAGAACAAGAATAGACTGACGAGTTTCAGAAGAAAGGTCTTTGTTTCTGGCCATTTTGAGCCTGTAATCGAACCCACAAAAACTGATGCTCCAGATACTCAACTAGTCTAAAGAAGGCCAGTTTTATTGCTTCTTTAATCAGGACAACAGTTTTCAGCTGTGCTAACATAATTGCAAAAGGGTTTTCTAAAGATCAATTAGCCTTTTAAAATGATAAACTTGGATTAGCTAACACAACGTGCCATTGGAACACAGGAGTGATGGTTGCTGATAATGGGCCTCTGTACACCTATGTAGATATTCCATAAAAAATCAGTTGTTTCCAGCTACAATAGTCATTTACAACATTAACAATGTCTACACTGTATTTCTGATCAATGTTATGTTATTTTAATGGACAAAAAATCTGCTTTTCTTTCAAAAACAAGGACATTTCTAAGTGACCCCAAACTTTTGAACAGTAGTGTATATGTATTGTTTTTTGCTGACAAATAAAATTGTTTAATCAATCAATCCAAACTATGCAGTGGACATTTGATGAATGGAAAGAGACATCTATTACAAAACAACAAACATTTTAATGGCATGCAGAATACATTTTCTGTTTGTCGAGATTGACATAGTCTATTTATTGTGGTGTTGAAAACACAAACCGTGATATTGGAGTGTCCAAAGTCGGTATTGTTTATTGGTTGTGTGGTGCATTGGCTCAGAAACCTGTTGGTGATAAATGTGTTGCATATATTTTATAGAATTATAACTATGGCATCAAAATAATGAAAATGTGATTCCCTCCCAGCTGATCATTGTCTGCAGCCGACTCTGATCGTAGTGTAATGAAACAGGCAGGGAGAGTGAGCTCGTCTGTGGTGGACGGAGAATCCTCAACCTTCTGGCCCATAGCACTGTGTGGCATCGACTGTGCTATGTCGATATCCACATTTATAAACACAAGGTCACTACAGTTATTGTTATTTGTGTTCGTAAACACTATTTTGAGTTAATTCAATGAGGGGGGAGGGTGTTCCATGTATTTGACTGGCTATGGGGAGGGTCGTGTAAAAATATTTTTTCCGTTGGGGAGGGGGGTGCATTTTCTTTATGACACCTTGAGTTGGACCAGCCCCTCCCATTCCCCAGTAAATTTCGATCTGTCCCTAATCAAAGCAAAAATAGCCTACATGAAAGTAAGAAAGATTATTGTTTCTAGTTGAGGTTAGGCCAGGTCTCTCTTGAAAAATAGATGTTATCTCAATGAGAAAAACCTGTATAAATAAAGGTTAAAAAAAAGGAGGTGTCCTGGCTTCACATCAGTTCAAAAGATGGACAAGTGGACAAGGCCGGGCAGAGCAGCTCAATCAGACCATGCAACTCAGAGGATTGCATGAAATATTTTGCAAGCATATATGCATTAAGACAAAACAGATGAAAAGGAGCTTCATGTCAAATTAAATGTCCATTAGTCTCACGTGGAATTCTCGTCTCGTCACATTTTCGGCGACTAAAATGAAAAGTAATTTGTAATAGTTATCGTTTTTTTCCCCAGGGTGTCTCGTCATAGTTTTAGTCAGGAAAAATAGGTAGTTGACGAGTATTTTTCATCATAGTTAATGTTGACGAAAGTAACTACGTCAATCATACTGTTGCTATGCAAGACGATTTGAATTGGATATCCGCTATCGTTAAGCAGACAACAGCATTAGATTAAACCATAAAATACTACTACATGAGATTATAATACGGGATCAAAGAAAGTGTTGACACTGGTGTCAATAATCCACTCCAATGGAAAAAAAGACTTTGAACTAAATATTCTTTTCTTTTTTCTTTCTTTAGGGGTTGGATCAGCTTTATTGTTGCTTCCATCAATGTAATTGTCTGCATTTAAATAAAATAAAAATAACTTTGAACTGATTCTTGATCTGTGTGATGTCATGTGTTCCTTCCTCAGGGTCCATGCCCACAGACTACGAGCTGTATTATGGCTTTACCAGGTTTGCCATTGAGCTCAATGAGCTTTGCCCTGAGATGCAAGACCTGCTACCACCCACAGATGCCCGCTTCAGACCCGATCAAAGGTAGAGACATACAACCGTTACGCCATCACACTTTCAGCTACTGTGCCTAGAAAACGGTATGAGAAATGCACTGTGTGCTACCTACTGCTGCCACCTGTTGAGAGAAGGTGGAGCGGTACCATTATCATACAGATCTGACTGGATGAACCACTGAACTAGCACACCTTTATTGTCATGAACCTTGCCCTGGAGGCTAGTTGAACCAGCTGCCAAATCAAAATTGACTATATTGTAAAAATGTATGAAAACAAAAATATGCATTTTGGTCTAAATTTAAAGCAAGGGTTAGGCATTAGGGTTAGCGGTGTAGTTAATGTTAGGTTTAAAATCAGATGTTATGACTTTGTGGCTGTGCCAGCTAGTGACCACTCTGCGGAATTGCCTCCAGAACAAGATTCATGACAATAAATGCCAACCAGCACAATGCAGCTGTTGTTGTGGTCTGATATAGATTTACAGAATGGTTGATTAGTGAAGCTCTAAAAAGGACTAAAAGCTAGTTTTACATCTGAAATAAGAGGATGAGGTATTATTTGAATGGTTAAATATGTTTACAAGCTTTATGTGTATTTCCCTGATGAGTAACATTTGACAGTATATTTGACTCATAGGGATGTTGTTTCTCTACATTAGACACCTGGAGGAGGGGAATGTGGAAATGGCAGCCTCAGAAAAGCAGCGTATTGAGGACATGCAGCGCACCAGGAGGAAGTGGCAAGACGAGAACGACATTAAGCATGAACCACGCTTCTTCAAGTGAGTAAAGAGGCTAGATGGTCATTTACAAGGACATACTGTATTCCCCAGGCCAGCTTAGTGGGGGAAACGGGGTAGGTTGGGAAGGTCTCCCCAGGCCAGCTTAGTGGGGGAAACGGGGTAGGTTGGGAAGGTCTCCCCAGGCCAGCTTAGTGGGGGAAACGGGGTAGGTTGGGAAGGTCTCCCCAGGCCAGCTTAGTGGGGGAAACGGGGGGTAGGTTGGGAAGGTTTCCCCAGGCCAGCTTAGTGGGGGAAACGGGGTAGGTTGGGAAGGTTTCCCCAGGCCAGCTTAGTGGGGGAAACGGGGTAGGTTGGGAAGGTCTCCCCAGGCCAGCTTAGTGGGGGAAACGGGGGGTAGGTTGGGAAGGTCTCCCCAGGCCAGCTTAGTGGGGGAAACGGGGTAGGTTGGGAAGGTCTCCCCAGGCCAGCTTAGTGGGGGAAACGGGGGGTAGGTTGGGAAGGTCTCCCCAGGCCAGCTTAGTGGGGGAAACGGGGTAGGTTGGGAAGGTCTCCCCAGGCCAGCTTAGTGGGGGAAACGGGGTAGGTTGGGAAGGTCTCCCCAGGCCAGCTTAGTGGGGGAAACGGGGTAGGTTGGGAAGGTCTCCCCAGGCCAGCTTAGTGGGGGAAACGGGGGGTAGGTTGGGAAGGTTTCCCCAGGCCAGCTTAGTGGGGGAAACGGGGTAGGTTGGGAAGGTTTCCCCAGGCCAGCTTAGTGGGGGAAACGGGGTAGGTTGGGAAGGTCTCCCCAGGCCAGCTTAGTGGGGGAAACGGGGGGTAGGTTGGGAAGGTCTCCCCAGGCCAGCTTAGTGGGGGAAACGGGGTAGGTTGGGAAGGTCTCCCCAGGCCACCTTAGTGGGGGAAACGGGGTAGGTTGGGAAGGTCTCCCCAGGCCAGCTTAGTGGGGGAAACGGGGTAGGTTGGGAAGGTTTCCCCAGGCCAGCTTAGTGGGGGAAACGGGGTAGGTTGGGAAGGTCTCCCCAGGCCAGCTTAGTGGGGGAAACGGGGTAGGTTGGGAAGGTCTCCCCAGGCCAGCTTAGTGGGGGAAACGGGGTAGGTTGGGAAGGTCTCCCCAGGCCAGCTTAGTGGGGGAAACGGGGAAGGTTGGGAAGATTTCCCCAGGCCAGCTTAGTGGGGGAAACGGGGTAGGTTGGGAAGGTCTCCCCAGGCCAGCTTAGTGGGGGAAACGGGGTAGGTTGGGAAGGTCTCCCCAGGCCAGCTTAGTGGGGGAAACGGGGTAGGTTGGGAAGGTCTCCCCAGGCCAGCTTAGTGGGGGAAACGGGGTAGGTTGGGAAGGTTTCCCCAGGCCAGCTTAGTGGGGGAAACGGGGTAGGTTGGGAAGGTCTCCCCAGGCCAGCTTAGTGGGGGAAACGGGGTAGGTTGGGAAGGTCTCCCCAGGCCAGCTTAGTGGGGGAAACTGGGTAGGTTGGGAAGGTTTCCCCAGGCCAGCTTAGTGGGGGAAACGGGGTAGGTTGGGAAGGTTTCCCCAGGCCAGCTTAGTGGGGGAAACGGGGTAGGTTGGGAAGGTTTCCCCAGGCCAGCTTAGTGGGGGAAACGGGGTAGGTTGGGAAGGTCTCCCCAGGCCAGCTTAGTGGGGGAAACGGGGTAGGTTGGGAAGGTCTCCCCAGGCCAGCTTAGTGGGAGAAACGGGGTAGGTTGGGAAGGTTTCCCCAAGGCCAGCTTAGTGGGGGAAACGGGGTAGGTTGGGAAGGTCTCCCCAGGCCAGCTTAGTGGGGGAAACGGGGTAGGTTGGGAAGGTCTCCCCAGGCCAGCTTAGTGGGGGAAACGGGGTAGGTTGGGAAGGTTTCCCCAGGCCAGCTTAGTGGGAGAAACGGGGTAGGTTGGGAAGGTTTCCCCAGGCCAGCTTAGTGGGGGAAACGGGGGGTAGGTTGGGAAGGTCTCCCCAGGCCAGCTTAGTGGGGGAAACGGGGTAGATTGGGAAGGTCTCCCCAGGCCAGCTTAGTGGGGGAAACGGGGGGTAGGTTGGGAAGGTCTCCCCAGGCCAGCTTAGTGGGGGAAATGGTTGGTAGGTTGGGAAGATCTCCCCCAGGCCAGCTTAGTGGGAGAAACGGGGTAGGTTGGGAAAGTCTCCACCAGGCCAGCTTAGTGGGGGAAACGGGGTAGGTTGGGAAAGTCTCCACCAGGCCAGCTTAGTGGGGGAAACGGGGTAGGTTGGGAAAGTCTCCACCAGGCCAGCTTAGTGGGGGAAACGGGGTAGGTTGGGAAGGTCTCCCCAGGCCAGCTTAGTGGGGGAAACGGGGTAGGTTGGGAAGGTCTCCCCAGGCCAGCTTAGTGGGGGAAACGGGGTAGGTTGGGAAGGTCTCCCCAGGCCAGCTTAGTGGGGGAAACGGGGTAGGTTTGGAAGGTCTCCCCAAGATAGATAGAAATACCTCTGACTGTTACTTGTGTGGCTGAGTTGTGTCACTAATGATTATCCATTCCATTCAACTCCCTACCATTGATTGCCCGTCTCTTTCGTCCCAGGAAAGTGGTTGATGCCAATCAAAGGGAGCGCTGGGTCACTAACAACACCTACTGGGAGCTTCGCAAATCCCCCGGCTTCATCAACATGGAAAACCCTAATCTATGGTAGCATATGGGTCGCTATGCACACCATGTCATCATCGCTGTCAAAGGCTTTTAACTATGCACAATGAGGTTTTCAAATGAATATCTCATTGACAAAATGACAGTGTGGAAGGATACAAGAGCTGAGATGAGTTGATGACTTACCGTCGCCCTATTCAGCCGGCCAGTCACCCATCCAAGCATCCTCTTGGATCCCCCTCATTGAGCTTGGTGCGGAGGCTGGGTTGTCAGGGCAACAATCTTACCACGTAGATCTATCCTAAGTCGTTTTGTGTTTGTCCTTGCCTTAAAGTCATCTATCCACACCACACATTTTAAAGCTTTTAGTGAAACCCACTTGAGTTCTGAAAGCGGTTTGATTTAGACTAGTGTTTGTTCTGAAAGCGGTTTGATTTAGACTAGTGTTTGTTCTGAAAGCGGTTTGATTTAGACTAGTGTTTGTTCTGAAAGCGGTTTGATTTAGACTAGTGTTTGTTCTGAAAGCGGTTTGATTTAGACTAGTGTTTGTTCTGAAAGCGGTTTGATTTAGACTAGTGTTTGTTCTGAAAGCGGTTTGATTTAGACTAGTGTTTGTTCTGAAAGCGGTTTGATTTAGACTAGTGTTTGTTCTGAAAGCGGTTTGATTTAGACTAGTGTTTGTTCTGAAAGCGGTTTGATTTAGACTAGTGTTTGTTCTGAAAGCGGTTTGATTTAGACTAGTGTTTGTTCTGAAAGCGGTTTGATTTAGACTAGTGTTTGTTCTGAAAGCGGTTTGATTTAGACTAGTGTTTGTTCTGAAAGCGGTTTGATTTAGACTAGTGTTTGTTCTGAAAGCGGTTTGATTTAGACTAGTGTTTGTTCTGATAGCGGTTTGATTTAGACTAGTGTTTGTTCTGAAAGCGGTTTGATTTAGACTAGTGTTTGTTCTGAAAGCGGTTTGATTTAGACTAGTGTTTGTTCTGAAAGCGGTTTGATTTAGACTAGTGTTTGTTCTGAAAGCGGTTTGATTTAGACTAGTGTTTGTTCTGAAAGCGGTTTGATTTAGACTAGTGTTTGTTCTGAAAGCGGTTTGATTTAGACTAGTGTTTGTTCTGAAAGCGGTTTGATTTAGACTAGTGTTTGTTCTGAAAGCGGTTTGATTTAGACTAGTGTTTGTTCTGAAAGCGGTTTGATTTAGACTAGTGTTTGTTCTGAAAGCGGTTTGATTTAGACTAGTGTTTGTTCTGAAAGCGGTTTGATTTAGACTAGTGTTTGTTCTGAAAGCGGTTTGATTTAGACTAGTGTTTGTTCTGAAAGCGGTTTGATTTAGACTAGTGTTTGTTCTGAAAGCGGTTTGATTTAGACTAGTGTTTGGATTAGGCCTTTGACTACCTACTAATGTATGTGTCATGCATGTTTAGAGTGCAGCTTTCATTGGCATATCCTATATAGACTAACATTATTTGTTTTAAAAACAAAAAGAAGATAAAGAAGTCTGAAGTTTTTGTAAAATATCTTCAACGTCATAGAATTGAGTGAAGATTTAACTAATATACAATATTGGAAGATTGCTCTTATTTCTTTTTTAATTAGCCATTTGCATTAGTTCAGTCTCTATCATAGCTGTATTCTCTATTGGGTCACACATTGTTTGTGAAAGTTAAAGAGATTCTCCGATACTTTTCTATAGTTTTTAGCTAGTAGTTCTGAAAGTAGCACTCACGAGCCAAAAAAGTGGTCCCCGAAAATTGCGTACTACATCACATACAGTGGGGAGAACAAGTATTTGATACACTGCCGATATTGCAGGTTTTCCTACTTACAAAGCATGTAGAGGTCTGTAATTTGTATCATAGGTACACTTCAACTGCGAGAGATGGAATGTAAAACAAAAATCCAGAAAATCACATTGTATGATTTTTAAGTAATTAATTTGCATTTTATTGCATGACATAAGTATTTGATCACCTACCAATCAGTAAGAATTCCGGATCTCACAGACCTGTTAGTTTTTCTTTAAGAAGCCCTCCTGTTCTCCACTCATTACCTGTATTAACTGCACCTGTTTGAACTCGTTACCTGTATAAAAGACACCTGTCCACACACTCAATCAAACAGACTCCAACCTCTCCACAATGACCAAGACCAGAGAGCTGTGTAAGGACATCAGGGATAAAATTGTAGACCTGCACAAGGCTGGGATGGGCTACAGGACAATAGGCAAGTAGCTTGGTGAGAAGGCAACAACTGTTGGCGCAATTATTAGAAAATGGAAGAAGTTCAAGATGACGGTCAATCACCCTCGGTCTGGGGCTCCATGCAAGATCTCACCTCGTGGGGCATCAATGATCATGAAGAAGGTGAGGGATCAGCCCAGAACTACACGGCAGGACCTGGTCAATGACCTGAAGAGAGCTGGGACCACAGTCTCAAAGAAAACCATTAGTAACACACTACGCCATCATGGATTAAAATCCTGCAGCGCACGCAAGGTCCCCCTGCTCAAGCCAGCGCATGTCCAGGCCCATCTGAAGTTTGTCAATGACCATCTGGATGATCCAGGGGAGGAATGGGAGAAGGTCATGTGGTCTGATGAGACAAAAATAGAGATTTTTGGTCTAAACTCCACTTACCGTGTTTGGAGGAAGAAGGATGAGTACAACCCCAAGAACACCATCCCAACCATGAAGCATGGAGGTGGAAACATCATTCTTTGGGGATGCTTTTCTGCAAAGGGGACAGGACAACTGCACCGTATTGAGGGGAGGATGGATGGGGCCATGTATCGCGAGATCTTGGCCAACAACCTCCTTCCCTCAGTAAGAGCATTGAAGATGGGTCGTGGCTGGGTCTTCCAGCATGACAACGACCCGAAACACACAGCCAGCGCAACTAAGGAGTGGCTCCGTAAGAAGCATCTCAAGGTCCTGGAGTGGCCTAGCCAATCTCCAGACCTGAACCCAATAGAAAATCTTTGGAGGGAGCTGAAAGTCCGTATTGCCCAGCGACAGCCCCGAAACCTGAAGGATCTGGAGAAGGTCTGTATGGAGGAGTGGGCCAAAATCCTTGCTGCTGTGTGTGCAAACCTGGTCAAAAACTACAGGAAACGTATGATCTCTGTAATTGCAAACAAAGGTTTCTGTACCAAATATTAAGTTCTGCTTTTCTGATGTATCAAATACTTATGTCATGCAATAAAATGCAAATTAATTACTTAAAAATCATAAAATGTGATTTTCTGGATTTTTGTTTTAGATTCCGTCTCTCACAGTTGAAGTGTACCTATGATAAAAATTACAGACCTCTACATGCTTTGTAAGTAGGAAAACCTGCAAAATCGGCAGTGTATCAAATACTTGTTCTCCCCACTGTATGTGCAGATTTGTGCACCACATCATTGCTCTGTCTCTCTCTCTGCTGTGTGTGCATGATGTTCCTCTTGTTAGCTGTCACTCAAATGGTTGAAGCTCATTGGTTGAACTCGAATTTCTAGGGGGCTGGACCACAGGGGGGAATTGTAGGGAAAATGGTGCAGCTCAGCTTCCAGAAAAACAGTCACTTTCAAACTAGGGATTTTGTGTCTGAGGTAAAACCGTAATTCTGCTCATAGATTATGCATGTATGAACAATACATTAGCCCCGTTTATACCTGCCACTTACATGCGTCCTTTGTCCTGATCTGGTCCTGATCTTGCCAGTATACAATTGTAAGATCTGATCAAACTCAGTTCACAATGCGTCTTTTATTCATCTACACCTGTCTAAAAATGTGGCACAATCAGAATGAGGACAAGAGCAGGACAAAGGGCGCATGTTATTAACAGGTATAAACGTGGCTATTGACACATCCAGCCCAAAGCGAGAGGTTTAAAAAAATACTTATTAGTCGCCAAAGTTCCGGAACATGTCTTTCATTTGTTTTAATCACTGGTATTGGTGAAGGACATTGCTGTATGCCGAGACGTTTTCTCAGCAACTCCCAAAGACAAAACCCCTTGAGCAGAGACGTTTAGTTCCAGTTTGGCTAGTTGAGGGAGACTGGCCCAACAGCTGATACATAAGCACTGGGAAGCGACTTCCTTTTCGAGCATTCATGCAGCACACCACCCTCGTCACTCATCACAACTGTTTAAGCTACAGACAATACTTCCTTGTAATTAACTTTTACATGTATAGACAATACTGCTTTCTGTTATTCAGCTCACACGCAAACTATTTTTGATAGATGAAGAAAGAAAAAAAAGTATTAATATAATTTTAATGTTCTTTAATTTCCTGTAATACAATTGATCTGTGTTGTTGTCTGAGTGTTATAGTGAGAATCCCTGCCTGCAGTAGAACTATATCGACATGCCAACACCCAGGACATCTGATATGGTGATATGAAGACATACCTACTCAGAACGTTTGGCCGTGTGCCCATCCCTTCTAAAGAATCTATTTAAAACCGGGTCACTTGTCTGGATACATGGTTACACCGACTCATCTTTGATTCGGTCTCTATGTATAATGGGGGAGCTGGTGGGCTCGTTAGTGTGTTTCCTTTTCACGTGAGTCTGGTCTCACGTTATTTTCCCACAAAGCCCCTCAGTGTAATGACAAGCGTAGTGAAAGTGGAGTAGTCCTGCTGTCCTGTAGCAGTATAGAGGTCAACGTGTCCTCTACTGGGAACCACATGACCTCTACTGGGATCCACATGACCATTAGTGTCACAACTATACCAGACTGATTAGCTACTCCAATTTATAGAACTATACCAGACTGACTAGCTACCCCAATTTATAGAACTATACCAGACTGACTAGCTACCCCAATTTATAGAACTACACCAGACTGACTAGCTACCCCAATTTATAGAACTATACCAGACTGACTAGCTACCCCAATTTATAGAACTGCACCAGACTGACTAGCTACCCCAATTTATAGAACTACACCAGACTGACTAGCTACCCCAATTTATAGAACTGCACCAGACTGACTAGCTACCCCAATTTATAGAACTACACCAGACTGACTAGCTACCCCAATTTATAGATCTACACCAGACTGACTACCTACCCAATTTATAGAACTATACCAGACTGACTAGCTACCCCTATTTATAGAACTACACCAGACTGACTGACTGGATACCCCACTTATACAACTACACCAGACTGACTGACTGGATACCCCCACTTATACAACTACACCAGACTGACTGACTGGATACCCCCACTTATACAACTACACCAGACTGACTGACTGGATACCCCCACTTATACAACTACACCAGACTGACTGACTGGATACCCCCACTTATACAACTACACCAGACTGACTGACTGGATACCCCCACTTATACAACTACACCAGACTGACTGACTGGATACCCCCACTTATACAACTACACCAGACTGACTGACTGGATACCCCCACTTATACAACTAGTGTATTGTGAAACACTAGGGATACCTACTTGTCAGTTCTTTGAAAATACTTAACTGATTCCCATGTACATATTAATCCATGTTATGTAAAGAGGCCAAGGGCCAAAGTTATTTTACAACTTTCAGAACTTTTTTGCTTTTGCAAATCCTTTAACATGGCAGAATGTTGATGTTAAAGCCAAAGACAAGTGGGTTTTTTTTATTATAGAAAAATATAAACTCATTCTAGTTATGGTGTTTTCATTATGTAGTTACCACACAGAGAAAAAGCTATTATGATATTTGATTATCCTTTAAACAAATGTCCAGTTCCTAGAATTTACTGCTATGATGTTGTCCTTAACCATGCACCAATACAATTTGAAAAGGTTTAGATTATTACTGCCAAACAGCTTTAATGTATACTTGATGTCCCCCTTCCCTTTGTCACTGTATGTAGCAGTCCATACACAATGGTTCAGTGTGTTAGATTACCACAGAATCTGTAACAATACATTGTACATTTGGATTATATTGATTTGTTCATTGTTTTGTCTAGTGAAGCCGGAGATTGAAACAGGGAAAGTGGTTCTACGTTAGAAATATGTAGAATGGAAACATTCTACTATAAAGTCTAACTATTTTGTGTGTATTGTCCAGTACTGCAGATTAGACAGAAAAACCATAGATATGACTACAGTATCATATTGTAGCCATGTATTCAGAAATCGATTTGTTTGTCAGCGTCAATTCCACTCGCTGTGCCTTAATACATTTTATTAACGCCTCGCACACAATATTGATAAGAAACCCCATACAAGTCAGATAAGGAAACCATTTCAAATCCAATCAACCACTTTCCCCACTGAGTACTGTTCCCCACATTGTCTTATGTACTAAATAATGTTGGGGAATAGAAGTGTTCTGAATGTGTCTGAAATCTTGTTACGATGTAGGCGGGGGACAATGACATTTCCCATAAATCGTCTAGAAATTGTAATTTTCTGTGCAGTCAACCCCTCATTTGTGATCACTGTTATTGTCAGTATCATACTGTCAGCCCAGTTCACACATGTAAACAGCAGAATATTCCTGTCTCCTCTTTTGGATTAGACTGATGCAAAGACTTTACTATCAACTTCAACATAATACTTAGTTCATCAGGATATTTGAGGAGGATCATGTACTCTGTGATGTTCTAGATGAATACATTGTTTTCAGAGAGAGAGAGAGAGACCTTGTAGAAAATAACGAAGAGTTGAACAATGAAACTTCCTGAGTAGTTAATCGGTTACAATGTTTATGTATCTGCATGTTTAAATGACATAGCCTGCCAATGAATGTTGCAAATGCCTTATGAAAGATTTTATTTCCTCTATTTGGGCTTTTTCTTTTGAGTTTCGAACTGACATGTAACATTACACACTGTGTCAGCAGAGTTCTTTAAATCCATTTTCTAATGGGTACCTTCTTAAGTGCAATTGTCTAAGTACATATCTTTCCATGACCACTGTACACTGCTGCTACATAGTGCTTGTTCTAATACAAATAAATACAACCGAGGAGTCTGTCACACACTGTGCTGCCTTGAGTGTTGATCTTCCAAACTCAGCCTAGCATTACTGAGGTTAGTGTAGTAGTTTGAGCCAAGCATTACTGAGGTTAGTGTAGTAGTTTGAGCCAAGCATTACTGAGGTTAGTGTAGTAGTTTGAGCCAAGCATTACTGAGGTTAGTGTAGTAGTTTGAGCCAAGCATTACTGAGGTTAGTGTAGTAGTTTGAGCCAAGCATTACTGAGGTTGGTGTAGTAGTTTCAGCCAAGCATTACTGAGGTTGGTGTAGTAGTTTGAGCCAAGCATTACTGAGGTTAGTGTAGTAGTTTGAGCCAAGCATTACTGAGGTTAGTGTAGTAGTTTGAGCCAAGCATTACTGAGGTTAGTGTAGTACTTTGAGCCAAGCATTACTGAGGTTAGTGTAGTAGTTTCAGCCAAGAATTACTGAGGTTAGTGTAGTAATTTCAGCCAAGCATTACTGAGGTTAGTGTAGTAGTTTCAGCCAAGCATTACTGAGGTTAGTGTAGTAGTTTGAGCCAAGCATTACTGAGGTTAGTGTAGTAGTTTGAGCCAAGCATTACTAAGGTTAGTGTAATAGTTTCAGCCAAGCATTACTAAGATTGGTATAGTACCTTCAAACTCAACTCTGGACCTCGAAGCCAGTTCCACTACATTTTTTTCCCATTGGTACCCTCTAATCAGGGACTGATTTAGAACTGGGACATCAGGTGTGTGCAATTAATAAGGTAGAACAGAAAACCAGCAGGCTCCAGACCTCGTAGGGTAAGAGTTGAAAAGCCCTGGTATAGTAGTTTCATGTTAAGTACCTACTAGAGTAGTTATTGTAATATCATCACACTGAGTCTCCTGCACAGTAGATAGCAGTAATGGACTGGGTTGCCAGTGACTCAACAAGTGAAGGAATTATTGCACCGGATTGCAAGAATATTTTGTGGGCTATTTGGGTTTTTTCGTCAGTGCTGCTGCTGCCATGTTGACCCATACCAAGAGACTGTATTATTAGTCACAGAAACCAAAATAGTGTTCACTCTCCTACAAATCAGGCTAGTCTATATAGTCTACAGTACTGGTTCAAATCTGAGGTAAAAAAAAATGTTTTTTTTAAATATATTTATATTTTTCATGATTGTTTAAAAAAAGGGGTCAAATTTAGAATGAGATCAATGTCAAGTAGATTTATTTAACATGTCTGTCCCACTTCACATGTAATAGTTGTGTATTAATGTGGTCAGGTACACAGCACACGTTTGGGATGAGTCCACCAAAAACATTACATACAATACACACCTTGTTAATAAAGGAAACCAAAATATGGTTAAACCACCGAATCTAGGCTTTGTGACAGAAACTCAGGACAAGGTGAAATCCGGTAGCAAATATCATCCCGTCATTAGCATAACATTTCAACCAGCACAAACTCAAAGCCTTCAAAACACACACACAGCAAAATGACTTCATACACAGCTGACATAACTAGGCTACATTGCAGGTAGACTGAGAAGCATGACGTCACCAATCACAACAGGGTGACTACCTTCTTAGTCATCAACACCAAAGCTGCCAAGATTCCAATTATTGTCTCTTTGTAGAGCGAAGAAGACAACAAAATGGCGGCCTTGAAGTCTAAGACAGGAGTTGTCCCCATGTTTCCGAGTATGCAACCTTGCTACCCTTAACTTAAATATCTATTTCACAAAAAGAAATACATATTTTCATAGTCTAGACGTAGATTTATATCATCTCATATGATGTAAGCACAATTCAACCTAAACAAGCCAAATGTTACTTTTTCTAATTAAATTTGTATTTTTATTTAACTAGGCAAGTCAGTTAAGAACACATTCTTATTTACAATGATGGCCTAACCCGGACGACGCTGGGCCAATAGCGCGCCGCTCTATGGGACTCCCAATCACGGCCGGTTGTGATACAGCCTGGAATCGAACCAGAGTCTGTAGTGACACCTCTAGCACTGAGATGCAGTGTCTTAGACCGCTGCACCACTCTGGAGCCCAATTGAGCAGTTGTTTTTGTTTTGACACTAAACTAAACCTGCTGTTGGTCTTGTTCTCTGTTAAGACATGTGGTAGTTACATGAAACACAAGTCCTGTTTGACGGAATCAAATGCAATAAAAACGAAACTAATATAATGGTGTTAACCAAAGCTCAAACTTCACTCTAAAATCAAACTAAAAGTTATAATGGACTATGTCATTAATATACACTATGGAAAAGTGTTTCACACTAATGTAATTGAATCTTGACTTGGCAAAGAGGAATGATAACCAATTAAATCAACCAAATATAATGTACAAACAAAATACCAATGTGTAATGAATATTTAGTTTGTTCCTACTTAATTTATCAAACTGACCTTTGTCAATCTGCTTCATTATTTAGAAAATATCCCTATGTGAAAAATGAGGGGTAGATTTACGTTAGTGTTTCATCAAATTCATTGATAAATTCCTTTATCATAGGCTTATGAGTAAACGAGACAAAACAAGTTCTCTCACTAATTTTGTTCAGTGCAAATAGTTTTACATTTATCATTCAATACACTATTGCATGTATAGAAAAACAACGACAATGGGATAGGGTGGAGACTGTTCTCAACACGTCAACAATGGGATAGGGTGGAGACTGTTCTCAACACGTCAACAATGGGATAGGGTGGAGACTGTTCTCAACAATGGGATAGGGTGGAGACTGTTCTCAACACGTCAACAATGGGATAGGGTGGAGACTGTTCTCAACATGTCAACAATGGGATAGGATGGAGACTGTTCTCAGCATGTCAACAATGGGATAGGGTGGAGACTGTTCTCAACAATGGGATAGGGTGGAGACTGTTCTCAACAATGGGATAGGGTGGAGACTGTTCTCAACACGTCAACAATGGGATAGGGTGGAGACTGTTCTCAACACGTCAACAATGGGATAGGGTGGAGACTGTTCTCAACACGTCAACAATGGGATAGGGTGGAGACTGTTCTCAACACGTCAACAATGGGATAGGGTGGAGACTGTTCTCAACACGTCAACAATGGGATAGGATGGAGACTGTTCTCAGCATGTCAACAATGGGATAGGGTGGAGACTGTTCTCAACATGTCAACAATGGGATAGGGTGGAGACTGTTCTCAACATGTCAACAATGGGATAGGGTGGAGACTGTTCTCAACATGTCAACATTTTGGCAGCAAGGCCTTTCAAGACTAGTGTCCATTCTATTCCCTTGTCCTTGTTTTTCCATAAAACATAAACTCCACAGGATTAGCTTTAACACTTTTTCTTAAAGTAATTTAAAAATGGCTGACAGACACCACAGGTGATGAACTGTGTTTCCTGTCACTGTAAAAAAAAAAAAAACATCAACTAGGTAGATTTGTCTGAATGGCATGATTTCTATTGATACTTCCTTCAATATTCACCAATTCCACACAACACTGGGGTAGATGGAGGATAGCGACACCTTTCAGTTGAGATGAAATATGTTTTTCCTTAAACTACGATCGCTCATTTGATGGAAGCCATGATCTTGATGTACTGGAGAGCGTTGTGTGCGGCGTCGTTATGTGCGTTGCCGCAGGAGATGCCTGTGCCGTGGCATACGGTGACGGGTGAGGTGGACAGCTCTGCCAGGCACTGGTACTGCCCGTTCACTGTCAGCTCATCTGCCAAGCAAACGACAGACACACTGTACAATACACCTGGAATAGGCCCCTGTTTAGCCATTCTGATAAACAGACAAAAATTCACATCTATGAGTTGATTTCAGTAAAATGAAGAGATGAACTCTACTCACCAATGTCAAAGTATGTGACTTCAAAGCCCTGCTCTTGGGACAGCTCCAGCATCATCTGGATGTAGTCTGTGTTGGGAATACTGAGTGGGTTCCTTCTTAGGAGAGACATCTTCTCTGCTGAGGAGTTACGCAAGTTCTCCAATCGGACACCGGGCTTTGGGATCTGGAATGAGTTGGTCAAACAATACACATTACATACATTCTAGATGACAAAATGTCCTAAATATATGTTTCATCATTCTTTGTGAAGAGGCCAAATAGAAGAAATATTCTTCATACCCATGTGATCTCAGGACAACCAGACACATTTTGAAGTTTTGCCAACATCTTCTCAGCACCTGCCTTTTTAGCCACCTTCTTGGAATTTCCCGTTGCTATCAGTGGTATGACATACAGCAGCACTATGAATGACTCAATTGAACACTTCCCGAAGGTAGAATGTGTTTAAATAATCCACCAATCCCCCCCCCCCCCCAAAAAAAAACACAACTCTATGTTATTTCAATGCAATGATAAACCATTATAAAGAACAACTGTGGAATCACTATACCAGTCTCTGTGAGCGACTCCATTCTGCAGGTAACAGTGAACTCTCTCTTGTGAGGTGGGCCTGCCTCTGTGAAAACAGTGTATTCAGGGAGGCGCCATCCCCGCTGCAGGGCCAGCTCCTTTGGGGAGGAATCCATATTAGCAAAGATGTGAAAACAAGCAATCTATTCATAATCATGTGGACTATTTTTCATCCGTTACCCTGAATGGACTCGATGACAACACAACAGTGCACAGCCCTATTGTCTTCCAAAAAGAGCAATAACACAATCACCTGCAGTTTGCCCACTGAGTTGGGTTGGTCGTTAGGCTTCGCTGGGTTGCCGTTACTCTCCTTCTTTATGTGAAGGCTGCAGTAGGGGAAATCAGACGTAAAAAGTGAATGTTACTGGTGGCCATAATGGTTTCATAAATGCTCATGTCAGATATCGTCCATGTTAACTCACGGTGTTCCAGGGTCTATTTCCAGAAGGTTCAGGGCAGACTCAGCAGCCTGATGTTTGGCGGCTTTTTTACTGGCTCCTTGACCTGGGATACAACAACGGAATGACATTATGCAAAGTATTGAAAATGAGGCAGACAATATAACTGAAGCCCATCTTGTTCATACAAGCCGACCTAATCCTCTAGCTACTGTAAGTACTGTAACGTACATGGCTAGCGATCTACGTTGCAAGATGACTCACCTGTGCAGGACATATCTCCTATTGTAACGTTGAAGATGAAGCTGGGTTGGTGCGCCTCCCCTTCGGCCTTTTCCATCACGTACACGGGAAGGTTACCAATTTTTGTTCCATATTCATGTAGAACTTGTATGGGTGTTTTACCAGGACACGGTGCCTGTGGTTGTTGAATACTCGAGCTGCGTAAAAGCCATGATGAACAGTCATTAGTGTCACTGCATTAGATTCAATGGTATAGCTGTGTTTGTTGTATTATTTGGCAACCAATGACAGTACACGTTGCGAGAAGCACAGTATGGCATTGCTATTAACAATTATACCAGGAATCTATCTAGGGTTAGCGTACTAGCTAGCGTCGAGCATCACATAGATGTATCTAGCTAGTAGCATGACAGACCTCGTGTTGTTATTGTGCGTGGTCCTTATAACTGTAGTTTGAAATCCGTCTTGAGACATGGCTAACAATATCTAATTAATAAAGCTGTTGGGTATATTGATCAAAATCTCATCGACAACCCTAACAAAGTACTTCCGGGTCACGGAATATCATACATCTTCAAAATAAAAGTTCCCCACGTAATAGCAGAAAAGTGTCAATAACTTGTATTTATTCATGATATATGAAAAATAATTGTCCGAACATTAACAATGATTAATATTTGTTAATATTTCAGTGACATTTTAATTAAATGTGGGTTTTAAAACATGCTTTAAAGGTCAAATAAATTCCCCCAATGCAAATCACTGTATATGAAATACATATTAGTTTAAAGAGTAAAAACTATTTTAGGTGGAAAGTAAAAGTGTTGTTGTGAATACTCAATAGGGTCTGTATAATGTATATATGGTGTCATTTCATGTGGCTCTGAATTATACGAAGTGTTGCTGGCCTTTTACTCAACCCATTCCATTGGCCACAATGTAGAAGCACAATTCCGTGCTTCTACATCTCCACTGCTTGCTGTTTGGGGTTTTAGGCTGGGTTTCTGTACAGCACTTTGTGACATCAGCTGATGTAAGACGGGCTTTATAAATACATTTGATTGATTGATTGATTGATTGATTGATTGATTGATTGATTGAATGAATGCAAATCACTGTATACAGTGAGGGAAAAAAGTATAGATCCCCTGCTGATTTTATACGTTTGCCCACTGACAAAGAAATGATCAGTCTATAATTTTAATGGTAGGTTTATTTGAACAGTGAGAGACAGAATAACAACTAAAAAATCCAGAAAAACGCATGTCAAAAATGTTATAAATTGATTTGCATTTTAATGAGGGAAATAAGTATTCAACCCCCTCTCAATCAGAAAGATTTCTGGCTCCCATGTGTCTTTTATACAGGTAACGAGCTGAGATTAGGAGTACACTCTTAAAGTGAGTGCTCCTAATCTCAGCTTGTTACCTGTATAAAAGACACCTGTCCACAGAAGCATTCAATCAATCAGATTCCAAACTCTCCACCATAGCCAAGACCAAAGAGCTCTCCAAGGGTGTCAGGGACAAGATTGTAGACCTACACAAGGCTGGAATGGGCTACAAGACCATCAAGCAGCTTGGTGAGAAGGTGACAACAGTTAGTGCGATTATTCGCAAATGGAAGAAACACAAAAGAACTGTCAATCTTCCTCGGCCTGGGGCTCCATGCAAGATCTCACCTCGTGGAGTTGCAATGTTCATGAGAATGGTGAGGAATCAGCCCAGAACTACACGGGAGGATCTTGTCAATGATCTCAAGGCAGCTGGGACCATAGTCACCAAGAAAACAATTGGTAACACTCTACGCCGTGAAGGACTGAAATCCTGCAGCGCCCGCAAGGTCCCCCTGCTCAAGAAAGCTTTATCTTGGCCAGGTCGCAATTGTAAATGAGAACTTGTTCTCAACTTGCCTACCTGGTTAAATAAAGGTGAAATAAAAAAATAAAAAAAGGATACATACATGCCCGTCTGAAGTTTGCCAATGAACATCTGAATGATTCAGAGGACAACTGGGTGAAAGTGTTGTGGTCAGATGAGACCAAAATGGAGCTCTTTGGCATCAACTCAACTCGCCGTGTTTGGAGGAGGAGGAATGCTGCCTATGACCCCAAGAACACCATCCCCACCGTCAAACATGGAGGTGGAAACATTATGCTTTGGGGGTGTTTTTCTGCTAAGGGGACAGGACAACTTCACCGCATCAAAGGGACGATGGACGGGGCCATGTAACGTCAAATCTAGGGTGAGAACCTCCTTCCCTCAGCCAGGGCATTGAAAATGGGTCGTGGATGGGTATTCCAGCATGACAATGACCCAAACCACACGGCCAAGGCAACAAAGGAGTGGCTCAAGAAGAAGCACATTAAGGTCCTGGAGTGGCCTAGCCAGTCTCCAGACCTTAATCCCATAGAAAATCTGTGGAGGGAGCTGAAGGTTCGACTTGCCAAACGTCAGCCTCGAAACCTTAATGACTTGGAGAAGATCTGCAAAGAGGAGTGAGACAAAATCCCTTCTGAGATGTGTGCAAACCTGGTGGCCAACTACAAGAAACGTCTGACCTCTGTGATTGCCAACAAGGGTTTAGCCACCAAGTACTAAGTCATGTTTTGCAGAGGGGTCAAATACTTATTTCCCTCATTAAAATGCAAATCAATTTATAACATTTTTGACATGCGTTTTTCTGGATTTTTTTGTTGTTATTCTGTCTCTCACTGTTCAAATAAACCTACCATTAAAATTATAGACTGATCATTTCTTTGTCAGTGGGCAAACGTATAAAATCAGCAGGGGATCAAATACTTTTTTCCCTCACTGTATGGTTTACGTGGGTATTGACATATTTTCTGAAAGCCATAAGATAATACTTACAGCTGACCAAGGGAAACCATCTTCTCACTTCACAAAGGCTATTTCTCAGTTTTAAGCATTGAAATCATTTACATTTTCACAATCCATCGTTCAAGAACAACTTCATTACGGTGGTGTAAAAGGACATTGTTGAACATTTTGTTCAGGAAATTCTACCCGGAAGTTGCTTAGCAAATGATCTGCTCTACATTCACAGTGTAAACCTTTCCAGGATGTGTTATGCCCAAGCAGTGCATGGCCAGACTACAAAACAACTGATAGTAGAAATGAGGGACATTTCTGCAGAAAGCATCGGCCAATACCTTGTTGGTTCCGATCAACAGAGCAGAACATGTAACATATCTTAAGAATTCAAAAAAGCTCTCAACATTCAGGCTTTTATGTAACCAATGTCCCACAGACTTTGCTTGTTAAAATGGACATGGCTAGGATGAAATTACTTAGAAGCTTTACTCTACCTTGCATTTTTATAAAATGTAGCTTATATTTAGCTTATTTCCTGCAATTCTACACATTTCATCATGGGGTGCAGAGAAAAGTTTCCCATTTTAAAGCACATTTTCTTGAAATTCTATACATTTTGCCATGTCTGTTTATTCATGTGATATTTGGGTGACTCAAACATTACAACAAAATCTATGGGATAAAAAAACCTAGCTAAAAAATGTTAGCTGACATGGGCTAGTTGATCTGGAACTTAGGCAGTGTTTTCCAAACTTGGTCCTGTGGACCCCAAAGGGTGCCTGTTTCGTTTTTTGCCCTAGCACTACACAGCTGATTCAAATAATCAAAACTTGATGAGTTCATTATTATTTAGTTATTTTTTAAATTTAGGGGATATATAAGCTTTAATTTGCAGATAGATTGTGGCTTCCATCAATTAGTTCATTATTTGAAAAAAGGACCATATATATTTCAGGTAAAATAACAACCCAATGTTGATCTCCCAAGACAAATTATCTAGCAACAGCAAGGTAGCTAATGTCCAGGAATGTTTTGACTTTCGACCTGTCCCCAAACTAATACAATTGGTTGAGGGACTGATTTAGACCAAGGGACAGCAGGTGTGTACAATTGATTATCAGGTAGAACAGAAGACCGATTTAGGAAAACCCTGGGATAAGATACACGAGGCTGTAAACCACTAGAGGGTGTTACTAAGATAAGATACACTAGAGGGTGTTACTAAGATAAGATACACTAGAAGGTGTTACTAAGATAAGATACACTAGAGGCTGTAAGCCACTAGAGGGTGTTACTAAGATAAGATATCCGAGGCTGTAAGCCACTAGAGGGTGTTACTAAGATAAGATACACTAGAGGGTGTTACTAAGATAAGATATCCGAGGCTGTAAACCACTAGAGGGTGTTACTAAGATAAGATACACTAGACGGTGTTACTAAGATAAGATACACTAGAGGGTGTTACTAAGATAAGATACACGAGGCTGTAAGCCACTAGAGGGTGTTACTAAGATAAGATACACGAGGCTGTAAACCACAAGAGGGTGTTACTAAGATAAGATACACGAGGCTGTAAACCACAAGAGGGTGTTACTAAGATAAGATACACTAGAAGGTGTTACTAAGATAAGATACACTAGAGGGTGTTACTAAGATAAGATATCCGAGGCTGTAAGCCACTAGAGGGTGTTACTAAGATAAGATACACTAGAGGGTGTTACTAAGATAAGATATCCGAGGCTGTAAACCACTAGAGGGTGTTACTAAGATAAGATACACTAGACGGTGTTACTAAGATAAGATACACTAGAGGGTGTTACTAAGATAAGATACACGAGGCTGTAAGCCACTAGAGGGTGTTACTAAGATAAGATACACGAGGCTGTAAACCACAAGAGGGTGTTACTAAGATAAGATACACTAGAGGGTGTTACTAAGATAAGATACACGAGGCTGTAAACCACAAGAGGGTGTTACTAAGATAAGATACACTAGAAGGTGTTACTAAGATAAGATACACTAGAGGGTGTTACTAAGATAAGATACCCGAGGCTGTAAACCACTAGAGGGTGTGACTAAGATAAGATACACTAGAAGGTGTTACTAAGATAAGATACACAAGGCTGTAAACCACTAGAGGGTGTTACTAAGATAAGATACACTAGAGGGTGTGACTAAGATAAGATACACTAGACGGTGTTACTAAGATAAGATACACTAGACGGTGTTACTAAGATAAGATACACTAGAAGGTGTTACTAAGATAAGATACACTAGAGGGTGTTACTAAGATAAGATACACTAGAAGGTGTTACTAAGATAAGATACACTAGAAGGTGTTACTAAGATAAGATACACTAGAAGGTGTTACTAAGATAAGATACACTAGAGGGTGTTACTAAGATAAGATACACTAGAGGGTGTGACTAAGATAAGATACACTAGAGGGTGTGACTAAGATAAGATACACTAGACGGTGTTACTAAGATAAGATACACTAGAGGGTGTGACTAAGATAAGATACACTAGAGGGTGTGATTAAGATAAGATACACTAGAGGGTGTTACTAAGATAAGATACACTAGAGGGTGTGACTAAGATAAGATACACTAGACGGTGTTACTAAGATAAGATACACTAGAAGGTGTTACTAAGATAAGATACACTAGAAGGTGTTACTAAGATAAGATACACTAGAGGGTGTGACTAAGATAAGATACACTAGAGGGTGTGACTAAGATAAGATACACTAGACGGTGTTACTAAGATAAGATACACTAGAAGGTGTTACTAAGATAAGATACACTAGAGGGTGTTACTAAGATAAGATACACTAGAGGGTGTGACTAAGATAGTAACACCGTCTAGTGTATCTTAAGATAAGATACACTAGAGGGTGTTACTAAGATAAGATACACTAGAGGGTGTTACTAAGATAAGATACACTAGAGGGTGTTACTAAGATAAGATACACTAGAGGGTGTGACTAAGATAAGATACCCGAGGCTGTAAACCACTAGAGGGTGTGACTAAGATAAGATACACTAGACGGTGTTACTAAGATAAGATACACTAGAGGGTGTTACTAAGATAAGATACACGAGGTTGTAAGCTACTAGGCCAGGGGTAGCCAATCCTGTTCCTGGAGTGCCGCAGAGGTACTGAAGGATTTTGTTCCAACTACGTGAAACACCTGACCAACTGAGCTAATTGATCAGTTCAGTGATTAAACTCAATACACCTGGTCTTCCAGGTCAGTTATATCAAAAACAGTAAGTGCCCGTGGCACTTCAGGACCAGGAGTTGCCTACACCATGCACTAGGCCATATAATCATCCAGGAATACATCTCGAGCAAACTGGAATTGAACTAAAACCGTGATAGGATCTGTGAGAACCAAGAAACACTTTTAAATTTAGCATCAGTCAGGTACTTAACATACAATGACATATTAAATACGTAGTAATTTCTCAATGTGATCCACTTTATAATATTCTTTATCTTGTATAAAGTAGTAATTATCTTTGGGATCGATTTTTCCCTGATTTAGTTATAATTTTTGTAAGATAATTGACTATGACTATACATACAAATAGCGTTTTACCGCAGACTTTTATATTGGAAGCAAAATCGGAAAACTGCAAGTCTGCTACCGGGACGTTAATGTTGCGTCACGCTAATGGTATATTGTCTAAATGTATTTGTCTGTTGCAGAAACCGGCGAATTTAGCTGAGGGAATTGCCGATTTCGTCAATTGACAACTTGATCAACAACACCCGGTTCACCAGGTCAAATAGATATTTTTCTTCCGCAGTTGTAGGTCAGATAATAGGTTAATACTGTCATCTACTGGTTGTAATGAGGAGCACGACATTACGTTTTCTAGAAAGAGATTGCGGCTTTATTCCTACAGTATCATTGTTTTAATCAGTAGTGTAAAGTACTTAAGTAAAAATACTTTAAAGTACTACTTAAGTCGTTTTTTGGGGGTATCTTTACCTTACTATTTATATTTTTGACTACTTTTACTTCACTACATTCCTAGTGATAAAATACACTTTATACTCCATACATTTTCCCTGATACGCAAACGTACTCCTTACATTTTGGGTGTCATTGTAGGCAACTGGGTTTCCCAAACTATGGACATGTGAGAGTTTTTAATTTCCCTTGCCCTGGTCAGTATATCACTCAAAGCACAAAACTCATTCAAATACCATTGATATGGTTAAAATGGGTAGTTTATGTGGGTAGTAACATTCTATGCATAAAATCTGTTGTTGGCTTATACATTTTATGTAACCTTTATTTAACTAGGCAAGTCAGTTAAGAACAAATTCTTATTAACGATGACGGCCTACCCCAGCCAAACCCGGAAGACGCTGGACCAATTGCGCGCCGCCCTATGGGACTCCCAATCACAGCCGGTTATGATACAGCCTGGAATCAAACCAAAGTCTGTAGTGACTGAGATGCAGTGCTTTAGACCACTGAGCCACTCGGGAGCCAACATGATTGGCTTATACATGCCTATGTGTTCTCTAGGCAGGGGGTTTTGCAGGACATGCCGGAGCAGATGGGGGCAGGTGGGGAAGCTGACTGCCCTCCTGATGGATGAATGGCGGCCCCACCAGCACAGCTGTCGTGCGGTGCCATACCTAGATAGTTTCTCCAACATGGTCAGGTGACGGGAACCTCTGTCTCTTTCTTAGGTCATCATGTCTCTGTTTCACAGCTGTTGGATGAGGCAGAGCTGAGCAGGCAGCATCAACAACCTACTGGAGATGGACTAGATACTTTATGCCCCACTGCTAGCAGAGGTGTACTTTGGATGGAAGGGAAGTAGTGTCTATTTGTTTTACAGCACATCTAGGTTACACTACAAATGGTCAAAACAAATGGATAGCATTACCTGGACGACTTTGTTATTACATTGTTGTAGATCACTTTTATGTGGGACTGTCAAATTGGAATAAGGTCCTTTGACATCGAGGTGATTCCTAGTGCCCACTTCCATCTGAAAATAGGCAGCTGATGCAGCCCCTCAGATCTGAAATCAGCTCTTTGGTGACCCTCCACGCCAAGGCTCTGGAGGGGGAGAAGGGCTGTGCAGAGGACAGACATGGTATGAAACAAGAAACAGCTGGTGACATCCTAACTAATACTTCAAACTGACCAGTCTCACCCTTCAAACCCTCCCATCCGTGCTGGGGAAGGATTAGGACTTCCTCCACAGCTCGTTCCGCACGTACAAGGTGAATTAGCCTTCACACCTGTTGGCACATAGCACCAGTCAGAACTTGGTGTTTCACATTTTGTCTGTGAAATGTACTTGTTGTAATAAAAACATGTTTTTTTTCCTACTGCTCTGGGACAGTAGCTTTGAGGTGATGCGTAGAGAACAGCTAGAAAAAAGGAGCAGGAAAGGGATCCCATGATGCATTGTAAGGTTATTCAACTATTAAACCATTGAGGTTATTCACAGTTGGGAAAGTATAGTTATTATACAGTTCCTGAGTTTTAGTGTTGACATTTAATTTAAAAAAATGTATGTTTCTCAGCCCTGACAGCATGTGAGCAGTTGAACAAGATGCAGGAAAAGGATAACCAAAGAAAGGCCTTTGATGTAGAAATGGAAGACCTCCTCGCCAGGTTTGAGGAGATCCAGGTCAGAGGAGTGTTCTTGCTACCAATTGTTAACCTGAATTTGACTTATAGGTGGTTTGGACAATAGGATAGTTTACCTCTGAAGTTACTGAGTGTGTGGGGTTTTCTAGGTACTACCTGAAGATCTGATAGAGGATGTAACCTTCAGTTTGTTGAGAACAGCTTTTCACCAGACACGACAAGAACTGGACATAGTTGTTACGATACTGCTATTCTATATATCCTCTTCATGCAGAGCAAGTGTCATTGGAGTCTCCGCTCAAACCTGGAGTCTCAGCCATCACTAGCAGGTTTGAGGAATCTTCTTCTTGTGACAGACCTGTCATATCTCTGACTTTGAGAAAAACGCACACCGGCTTGGGCCAAGACGCATGTCACGCAAGAAGCAAGAGAGCCATAGTGCAACTCATGACCGCACCAATAAATGTTTGAACATCACTTTGTTTTATTCTTGATATGTCAAAGAATTTGTCTTAAATGTGTTGTGTGACATGCCGTGTTGTGCCAAGGAGTACACCGATGTGTTGTAACAGCAACAAACTTATCAACATTGAATGAAAATTGCATTTATTGATTTAGGAAGTCAACGTACAAGGGGATAAGAATTTTATAATATAGAAGAAGAAAAAAAACTGGTAAACAAGTTGCATAATAAGTGCTTTTCAGTTCACTGGTTATTGCTTCTCCTTTACAACATTTAAAAATACCTTTTAAAGATGCAATATGCAGAAATCACTCTACCATTTCCTGGTTGCTAAAATTCTAATAGTTTGCCTAATTTCAGTTTGGGACAAAAAACACCAAGTATAGTGTAGAGAATCATTGTACCATCTAAACCGCTGTGAATTATATTTTCCATAACCAAAAATATTGTATTTTCAGGTGTTTGAAACTGGTGTACAAAACCGATGTAAACATTTTTTTTAAAGCATAGAAATAATCCACATAGAACTGATCTACTGCTTCATAGACTTGCTTTCAATGAGAATGACAGATCTATAACTCAAATGTAATGTGAATTTGGCCAAAAGGTTTCATATTGCCGCATTAAAAACATTTCCTTTAATTTTCTATTTACAGTTCTTTGGATATATTTCTACCGAATTCCATTTTGTATACAGTACCTGTCAAAAGTTTGGACACACCTACTCATTCAAGGGTTTTTCTTTATTTTTACTATTTTCTACATTGTAGAATAATAGTGAAGACATCAAAACTATGAAATAACATATATGGAATCATGTAGTAACCAGTAGGCTACAAAGAATATAAAAGGAGAGATAACAAACATATTTTCCAGGGTTTGTGAAAATAATGCTCTGTGTAGGATTTAACCCCAGCTCCAACATTCCAAAAAGGTTATGTTAAATTAAACAGCTCCTCAATATTTACGCGTCTCTGTGAGATTTAAACTTTGCACAAACAAGACTACCTAAATTGATAGCAGAGCCGAGTAGAGCAATGACTACTGTGTGTGTTATTTTGTCTTGACTTGCCACTCTGACAGCAGGGCCATGTTTTGACATGCCAGTCAGATTAGGCAGAATTACCATTTCTCCTTCTCCTTGCCTGAAAATTAGATGAGCAACCTGTTTTTCTGATTGTGAAACATGGTTTAAAACTCTCCTAATGTTCTAATGGCCCCTTCTGTTGCCATCTGCACCACAAAGGTGAAAAATCACATTAAGCCTCAGTACAAGAACAAGTAGCAAGTCACAATCTAGATATATACAGTACCAGTTATTTTTACTGTTTTCTACATTATAGAATGACAGTAAAGACATCAAAACTATGAAATGTAGTAACCAAAAAAGTGTTAAACAAATCAAAATATATTTTATATTCTTCAAAGTAGCCACCCTTTGCCTTGATGAAAGCTTTGCACACACTTGGCATTCTCTCAACCAGCTTCACCTGGAATTATTTTGGGTCATTGTCCTGTTGAAAAACAAATGATAGTCCCACTAAGCACAAACCAGATGGGATGGCGTATCACTGCAGAATGCTGTGGTAGCCATGCAGGTTAAGTGTGCCTTGAATTCTAAATAAAACCAAACATTTTACATTTGGACTCATCAGACCAAAGGACAGATTTCCACCGGTCTAATGTCCATTGCTCGTGTTTCTTTAGTAGTGGTTTCTTTGCAGCAATCAACCATGAAGGCCTGATTCACGCAGTCTCCTCTGAACAGTTGATGTTGAGATGTGTCTGTTACTTGAACTCTGTGAAGCATTTATTTGGGCTGCAATCTGAGGTGCAGTTAACTCTAAGGAACTTATCCTCTGCAGTAGAAGTAACTCTGGGTCTTCCTTTCCTGTAGCGGTCCTCATGAAACCCAGTTTCATCATAGCGCTTGATGGTTTTTGCGACTGCACTTGAAGAAACTTTCAAAGTTCTTGAAATGTTCCATATTGACTGACATTCATGTCTTAAAGTAATGGACTGACGTTTCTCTTTGCTTATTTGAGCTGTTCTTGACATAATATGGACTTGGTCTTTTACCAAATAGGGCTATCTTCTGTATACCATCCCTACCTTGTCACAACACAACTGATTGGCTCAAACGCATTAATAAGGAAAGACATTTCACAAATTAACTTTTAACAAGGCACACCTGTTAATTTTAATGCATTCCAAGTGACAACCTCATGAAGCTGGTTGAGAGAATGCCAAGAGTGTGCAAAGCTGTCATCAAGGAAAAGGGTGGCTACTTTGAAGAATCTCAAATATAAAATATATTTTGATTTGTTTAACACATTTTTGGCTACTACATGATTCCATATATGTTATTTTAATAGTTTTGATGTCTTCACTATTATTCTACAATGTAGAAAACAGTAAAAATAAAGAAAAACCCTGGAATGAGTTGGTGTGTCCAAACCTTTGACTGGTACTGTAAATAAAACAGAGCGAGATATATATTAAAAAAAATGTAAACCTGCACCTTCTACCTGAGTGATCCCAGAGGGTGTATATATTGTTGGTGAGTCTACACATGTAGTGTCTGAATCAGTCCCTGATTTGGTGGGAAAGTATAAGGACCAGATTTAAACCCCTCTGCTCTCGTGCTCTCAAGACAATATTTGTGGCTCACGTAGTCTGGGAGGTGTAGTCTGGGAGGTGTAGTCTGGGAGGAGGGTATTTTGGGATGGGAAAGACCAGCCTCTTCCTGAGTGAGTATGCAGGCTGGGGCATCTGCTTCCTGGTGCCATGGTTATCACTCCTATTGCTGACATCATCGTTCACCTTGGTCAGGATGGACAGCAAGTCATACCCACTGGACAGAGAAAGAACAATGAGAGGAAATTCAATCTGATAATAATTTACCAACCATACGCTGACATCTGTATGTCATAGTCCAGTGTTTATTGGTGTTTTCAAAGAGGAAGTCAGAATGACACAATATAAAGAAACCAAGCACATCTGAGCACTAACCTGGGAACCATGTTGATGAGGTTCTGGCACTAACCTGGGAACCATGTTGATGAGGTTCTGGCATTAACCTGGGAACCATGTTGATGAGGTTCTGACACTAACCTGGGAACCATGTTGATGAGGTTCTGGCACTAACCTGGGAGCCATGTTGATGAGGTTCTGTCACTAACCTGGGAACCATGTTGATGAGGTTCCGGCACTAACCTGGGAACCATGTTGATGAGGTTCTGGAATTAACCTGGGAGCCATGTTGATGAGGTTCTGGAACTAACCTGGGAACCATGTTGATGAGGTTCTGGAACTAACCTGGGAACCATGTTGATGAGGTTCTGGAATTAACCTGGGAACCATGTTGATGAGGTTCTGGAACTAACCTGGAAACCATGTTGATGAGGTTCTGGAACTAACCTGGGAACCATGTTGATGAGGTTCCGGCACTAACCTGGGAACCATGTTGATGAGGTTCTGGAATTAACCTGGGAACCATGTTGATGAGGTTCTGGCACTAACCTGGGAGCCATGTTGATGAGGTTCTGGCACAAACCCGGGAACCATGTTGATGAAGTTCTGGCACTATCCTGGGAGCCATGTTGATCAGGTTCTGGCACTAACCTGGGGACCATGTTGATGAGGTTCTGGCACTAACCTGGGAACCATGTTGATGAGGTTCCGGCACTAACCTGGGAACCATGTTGATGAGGTTCTGGCACTAACCTGGGAACCATGTTGATGAGGTTCTGGAATTAACCTGGGAACCATGTTGATGAGGTTCTGGAACTAACCTGGAAACCATGTTGATGAGGTTCTGGAACTAACCTGGGAACCATGTTGATGAGGTTCTGGCATTAACCTGGGAACCATGTTGATGAAGTTCTGGCACTATCCTGGGAGCCATGTTGATGAGGTTCTGGAACTAACCTGGGAGCCATGTTGTTGAGGTTCCGGCACTAACCTGGGAACCATGTTGATGAGGTTCTGTCACTAACCTGGGAACCATGTTGATGAGGTTCTGGCACTAACCTGGGAGCCATGTTGATGAGGTTCTGGCACTAACCTGGGAACCATGTTGATGAGGTTCTGGCACTAACCTGGGAGCCATGTTGATGAGGTTCTGGCACTAACCTGGGAGCCATGTTGATGAGGTTCTGGCACTAACCTGGGAACCATGTTGATGAGGTTCTGGCACTAACCTGGGAGCCATGTTGATGAGGTTCTGGCACTAACCTGGGAGCCATGTTGATGAGGTTCTGACACTAACCTGGGAACCATGTTGTTGAGGTTCCGGCACTAACCTGGGAACCATGTTGATGAGGTTCCGGCACTAACCTGGGGACCATGTTGATGAGGTTCTGGAACTAACCTGGGGACCATGTTGATGAGGTTCTGGAACTAACCTGGGAACCAAGTTGATGAGGTTCTGGCACAACGACTGGATGAACCAAGTGCCCTTACTCATGTCTCTGAAAGAGGCAAAGTGAGGGACAGTGGCCATGCCCAGAAGGAAGTCGGCATCAGAGGGAATGGAGTCTCTGCGTACCACTGCATCAGTGCAGATAGAGCTGGTGGTAGTAGAGCCATCAGCGCCTGGGCAATCAGACTGGATGAACACTGGCTGTTGTTCCTTGATGCCCTGACAGGCCTGGATAAAGAACAGCTTGGGCTTTCCCCTCAGTGAGCTGCACTCCAGTCCAGAGAAGGGCTCTGTGAGCTCCCTGACTCTGACCTTCAGCCCGTCCACCCCATAAACACCTCCCTCCAGCCCGTGGCTCAGAACGCAGCACACCAGGCAGTCCATCTGGCTGTGGTCACGGCTGCGGAGCTCCGCAACTAGAGACAGTAACTGCTCCCGGCTGCAGTCTGGCTCAATCTGCGTCTCAAAGCCCAGCCACTCAAACACGCTCACCAAACTCCCTGAGACACAAACATGGGGATTGTGATTTAGGCCTGGTTCTACAAAAGCAAACGACTTAAAAGTATTTCACTATTTCAAGAATAACATGTACAGTTGAAGTAGGACGTTTACATACACCTAAGCCAAATACATTCAAACTCAGTTCTTCACAATTTCTGACATTTAATCCTAGTAAAAATTCCCTGTCTTAGGTCAGTTAGGACCACTTTATTTCAAGAATGTGAAATGTCAGAATAATAGTAGAGAGAATGATTTATTTCAGCTTTTATTTCTTTCATCATATTCCCAGTGGGTCAGAAGTGTACATGCACTCAATTAGTATTTGGTGGCATTGCCTTTAAATTGTTTAACTTGGGTCAAACGTGTTGGGTAGCCTTCCACAAGCTTCCCACAATAAGTTGGGTGAATTTTGGCCCATTCCTCCTGACAGAGCTGGTGTAACTGAGTCAGGTTTGTAGGCCTCCTTGCTCGCACACGCTTTTTCAGTTCTGCTCACAAATTTTCTAAGGGATTGAGGTCAGGGCTTTGCGATGGCCACTCCAATACCTTGACTTTGTTGTCCTTAAGCCATTTTGACACAACTTTGGAAGTATGCTCGGGGTCATTGTCCATTTGGAAGACACATTTGCGACCAAGCTTTAACTTCCTGACTGATGTCTTGAGATGTTGCTTCAATATATCCACATCATTTTCCTCCTCATGATGCCATCTATTTTGTGAAGTGCACCAGTCCCTCCTGCAGCAAAGCACCCCCACAACATGATGCTGCCACCCCCGTGCTTCACGGTTGGGATGGTGTTCTTTGGCTTGCAAGCCTCCCCCTTTTTCCTCCAAACATAACGATGGTCATTATGGCCAAACAGTTCTATTTTTGTTTCATCAGACCGGAGGACATTTCTCCAAAAAGTATGATCTTTGTCCCCATGTGCAGTTGTAAACCGTAATCTGGCTTTTTTATGGCGGTTTTGGAGCAGTGGCGTCTTCCTTGCTGAGTGGCCTTTCAGGTTATGTTGATATATGACTCATTTTACTGTGGATATAGATACTTTGTACCTGTTTCCTCCAGCATCTTCACAAGGTCCTTTGCTGTTGTTCTGGGATTGATTTTCACCTTTCGCACCAAAGTACGTTCATCTCTAGGAGACAGAACGCGTCTCCTTCCTGAGCGGTATGACAGCTGCATGGTCCCGTGGTGTTTATAGTTGCGTACTATTGTTTGTACAGATGAACGTGGTACCTTCAGGCGTTTGGAAATTGCTCTTAAGGATGAACCAGACTTGTGGAGGTATACAATTATTTTTGTGAGGTCTTGGCTGATTTATTTGGATTTTTGCATGATGTCAAGCAAAGAGGCACTGGGTTTGAAGTTAGGCCTTGAAATACATCCACAGGTATACCTCCAATTGACTCAAATGATGTCAATTAGCCATTACATCATTTTCTGGAATTTTCCAAGCTGTTTAAAGGCACAGTCAGCTTAGCGTATGTAAACTTCTGACCCGCTGGAATTGTGATACAGTGAATTATAAGTGAAATAATCTGTCCGTAAACAATTGTTGGAAAAATGACTTGTGTCATGCACAAAGTAGATGTCCTAACCGACTTGCCAAAACTATAGTTTGTTAACAAGAAATTTGTGGAGTGGTTGAAAAACGAGTTTTAATGACTCCAACCTAAGTGTATGTAAACTTCTGACTTCAACTGTAGCAAATATCTTACTTTCATCAACCTGTGTTCCCTCTCTATTGCTTAGGAGTTTTGGAGAATTTCTGAAGTTGTAGTTGTTAATTATCAGACAGTAACCTCTCTTTCTTCCTGTCATAGCATATTCTCCCACGTCCTACAGAAAGAAAACATGCATAAATAATTCATAAATCCAGTTAAGGACAGCATCATCCATAATCCCCAAAACTGCTACTGTACCTCAAATAATCTATACAATACCCAGTCAGTTTTCAGTAAAAGCATGGACTGACAAGACTTTGTCAATGCTCATTTAAAAAAGGTCAGTATCAGAGAGACCTCTTTTGTGGTGTTTCCTGTCTGACGATTTGCAGGGTCAAAGTTCTTATTGTGTCCACGTGAGGGTATGGATGAAACATGGTGATTCTCTATGGGAGAGAAGACATGGATCAGGTAAGAATGAATCAATGATATGGCTAACAGTTAACAGTGATGCCGATGAGCCAACAGAGAGAGTAGGAGAGAGGACAGTCTACAGGCTCCTTTTGTATGCTGAACAAAAATATGAAATGCAAAAATGCAACAATTTAAACGATTTTACTGAGTTACAGTTCATATAAGTCAATTGAAATACATTTATTAGGCCCTAAACTATGGATTTCACATGATTGGGCAGGGGCACAGCCAGGAGCCAAACCCACCCAATCAGAATGCGTTTTCCCCCACAAAATGGCTTCATTAAAGGCAGAAATACTCCTCCATTTCATCAGCTGTCCGGGTGGCTGGTCTCAGATGATCCCGCAGGTGAAGAAGCCGGATGTGGAGGTCCTGGGCTGGCGTGGTTACATGTGGTCTGCAGTTCTGAGGCTGGTTGAACGTACTACTAAATTCTCTATGATGGCGTTAGAGGCGGCTTATGGTAGAGAAATGAACATTCAGTTCCCTGGCAACAGCTCTAGTGGACATTCCTGCAGTCAGCATGCCAATTGCACATTCCCTAAAAACTTGAGACATCTGTGGCATTGTGTTGTGTGACAAAACTGCACATTTTAGAGTGGCCTTTTATTGTCCCCAACACAAGGTGCACCTGTACTTGCTGTTTAATCAGCTTCTTGATATGCTACACCTGCCAGGTGGATGGATTATTTTGGCAAAGGAGAAATGCTCACGAACAGGGATGTCAACAAATTTCTGCACAAAATTTGAGAGAAATAAGCTTTTTGTGTCTATGGAACATTTCTGGGATCTTTTATTTTAGTTCATGAAACCAATACTTTACATGTTGCATTTATATATTTTTTCAGTATAGATTGGCATTCTAAATGATATGAACTGACCTTGGCTGAGAGCAGCATTGTTGTCCCCACTGGTACTTAGGAGAGCCAGCCTATGTGAAAGTACTGTATCCGCTGTATCTGAGACCCTCCGAACATCTGGTGTGTGAGCAGACCGAGATGACACAACAAAGGTTTTGTGAGTTCTGTACTGTACTCCAATACAGAGAAAATGTGCTGAGCCACACCTTGTTCAGTGTGGGACTCACCCAGAGAGGTGTCAGCTGGATTCAGAGTGGACACCTGTGGAAGGAAGTAGAGGGAATAATTAGTGACTACACAGACATGAGGGATGGCCGTAGTCTCTTATGTAACGTGGTGTGTTCCGGTAGGTCCAATGCAGCATAAATAAGTGTCTCAAAACCTGGACTGAACATTAGACACTGCGCTCAGTTGAAGGCTGTGAAGCTGAACATTAGACACTGACCTCAGTTGAAGGCTGTGAACCTGAACATTAGTCACTGAGCTCAGTTGAAGGCTGTGAACCTGAACATTAGTCACTGAGCTCAGTTGAAGGCTGTGAACCTGAACATTAGACACTGAGCTCAGTTGAAGGCTGTGAACCTGAACATTAGTCACTGACCTCAGTTGAAGGCTGTGAACCTGAACATTAGACACTGACCTCAGTTGAAGGCTGTGAACCTGAACATTAGTCACTGAGCTCAGTTGAAGGCTGTGAACCTGAACATTAGACACTGACCTCAGTTGAAGGCTGTGAACCTGAACATTAGTCACTGACCTCAGTTGAAGGCTGTGAAGCTGAACATTAGTCACTGTTCTCAGTTGAAGGCTGTGAAGCTGAACATTAGACACTGACCTCAGTTGAAGGCTGTGAAGCTGAACATTAGACACTGACCTCAGTTGAAGGCTGTGAAGCTGAACATTAGACACTGACCTCAGTTGAAGGCTGTGAAGCTGAACATTAGACACTGACCTCAGTTGAAGGCTGTGAAGCTGAACATTAGACACTGACCTCAGTTGAAGGCTGTGAAGCTGAACATTAGACACTGACCTCAGTTGAAGGCTGTGAAGCTGAACATTAGACACCGACCTCAGTTGAAGGCTGTGAACCTGAACATTAGACACCGACCTCAGTTGAAGGCTGTGAACCTGAACATTAGACACCGACCTCAGTTGAAGGCTGTGAACCTGAACATTAGTCACTGACCTCAGTTGAAGGCTGTGAAGCTGAACATTAGTCACTGAGCTCAGTTGAAGGCTGTGAAGCTGAACATTAGACACTGACCTCAGTTGAAGGCTGTGAACCTGAACATTAGTCACTGAGCTCAGTTGAAGGCTGTGAACCTGAACATTAGTCACTGACCTCAGTTGAAGGCTGTGAACCTGAACATTAGTCACTGACCTCAGTTGAAGGCTGTGAAGCTGAACATTAGACACTGACCTCAGTTGAAGGCTGTGAAGCTGAACATTAGACACTGACCTCAGTTGAAGGCTGTGAACCTGAACATTAGTCACTGACCTCAGTTGAAGGCTGTGAAGCTGAACATTAGACACTGACCTCAGTTGAAGGCTGTGAACCTGAACATTAGACACTGAGCTCAGTTGAAGGCTGTGAAGCTGAACATTAGTCACTGACCTCAGTTGAAGGCTGTGAACCTGAACATTAGTCACTGAGCTCAGTTGAAGGCTGTGAAGCTGAACATTAGACACTGAGCTCAGTTGAAGGCTGTGAAGCTGAACATTAGTCACTGACCTCAGTTGAAGGCTGTGAACCTGAACATTAGTCACTGAGCTCAGTTGAAGGCTGTGAACCTGAACATTAGTCACTGACCTCAGTTGAAGGCTGTGAAGCTGAACATTAGACACTGACCTCAGTTGAAGGCTGTGAACCTGAACATTAGTCACTGACCTCAGTTGAAGGCTGTGAAGCTGAACATTAGTCACTGACCTCAGTTGAAGGCTGTGAAGCTGAAGAGAAGTTCGAAGAGGGAAAGAACATCGTGTCAGAATGTCCACGTTGTTCCACTTAGACAAACAGGAATATAAATGGACACGTTTTAGCAAATTAAATAAAAGGTTAAATGAAAAAGAAAAAAAAGAAATAAAAGGTTTTATAACATATTGAAGAAGATTTGACATCTACTGTAGTCATAGTTCCTACCTGATAGTCCACATGACACAGGTCTCCTTGGAAGCATAGAGACAGCCTGATGGAAAATAATAGTCATGACATTCTGTGATGATAATCAAGATGGAAACTGAGAAATGTCCTTAAGGACTAGTGGATATCAAGATAATGTAAGAAATAAATCATTCTCTGTTACCTGGTTTTCTGGAAGACATGCAGAAGAAGACCTTGATCTTAACAATCCCACCCCTGTTTTTTGGGTTACTGGCCCTGATTGAATATAGTATTGCATAACACATCTGAGTCATACTACTGTGCTAAATCATTGACAGGCATACACAGGCAATGAATAAGATTGTTCAGCCAGTCAGTACTTTACTAGGGAAATGAATTTGTTAGTCACCCACAGAAACTGAAAGTGAAACACTTACCCTGCTGTGTCTTAAACTGGTTGATTCTTGTTTTCAACATGGGGCAGACACTTCCAAACATACTTTCAACAATGTTTAGTTTTATGACGCTCAAAATATCCACTTTCTCCATTTCCAGGAATAATTGCAAGGTAGTCTTAAAGAATAGAGCAAAATGTGTAACATCAGTTGGTCCATCAAGATTAAGCATTCTTTCTACTCATATTTCACTAAATAATATAAGTTATACCCTATTCTGGACAACACATGGTGAATTTCAGACTGTTTTGACGTACTCACCACGTTGTCCTCCAGTATCCTACGAGGGAGTGTGTTAATCAATAGGAACTTAATCTCTCTCAAATCGTCTTCAGTGGTGTTCTCTGACAAGTCATACAGCAGCTTTCTGCAGATGGTGGAATACAATGACTCATACACTTTTCAGAAAACATCATATTACAGTACAGTATTCTGTATGTGGGAAACAGTAAGACAACAACATGAGTGTTTATATTCGTGTTATAAATGGCAAGTTCTACTTATCGATATTAATTTGTGGGGTAAGCTGTTGTGATGCATTCAGATGTCGTAAATGAGGCCAATACAGTGGTGTAAAGTACTATAGTAAAAAATACTTTAAAGTACTACTTAAGTCATTTTGGGGGGTATCTGTACTTTACTATTTATATTTCTGACAACGTTTACTTTTACTTCACTACATTCCTAAAACAAATAATGTACTTTTTATGCCGTACATTTTCCCTGACACCCAAACGTACTCGTTACATTTTGAATAATTAGCAGGACAGGAAAATGGTCTAATTCACACACTTATCAAGAGAATATCCCTGGTCATCCCTACTGCCTCTGATCTGGTGGACACATTAAACAGAGAACATCCCTGGTCATCCCTACTGCCTCTGATCTGGAGGACTCACTAAACAGAGAACATCCCTGGTCATCCCTACTGCCTCTGATCTGGAGGACTCACTAAACAGAGAACATCCCTGGTCATCCCTACTGCCTTTGATCTGGAGGACTCACTAAACAGAAAACATCCCTGGTCATCCCTACTGCCTCTGATCTGGAGGACTCACTAAACAGAGAACATCCCTGGTCATCCCTACTGCCTCTGACCTGAGGACTCACTAAACAGAGAACATCCCTGGTCATCCCTACTGCCTCTGATCTGGAGGACTCACTAAACAGAGAACATCCCTGGTCATCCCTACTGCCTCTGATCTGGAGGACTCACTAAACAGAGAACATCCCTGGTCATCCCTACTGCCTCTGATCTGGAGGACTCACTAAACACAGAACATCCCTGGTCATCCCTACTGCCTCTGATCTGGAGGACTCACTAAACAGAGAACATCCCTGGTCATCCCTACTGCCTCTGATCTGGCAGACTCACTAAACAGAGAACATCCCTGGTCATCCCTACTGCCTCTGATCTGGAGGACTCACTAAACAGAGAACATCCCTGGTCATCCCTACTGCCTCTGACCTGAGGACTCACTAAACAGAGAACATCCCTGGTCATCCCTACTGCCTCTGATCTGGAGGACTCACTAAACAGAGAACATCCCTGGTCATCCCTACTGCCTCTGATCTGGAGGACTCACTAAACAGAGAACATCCCTGGTCATCCCTACTGCCTCTGATCTGGAGGACTCACTAAACAGAGAACATCCCTGGTCATCCCTACTGCCTCTGATCTGGAGGACTCACTAAACAGAGAACATCCCTGGTCATCCCTACTGCCTCTGATCTGGAGGACTCACTAAACAGAGAACATCCCTGGTCATCCCTACTGCCTCTGATCTGGAGGACTCACTAAACAGAGAACATCCCTGGTCATCCCTACTGCCTCTGATCTGGAGGACTCACTAAACAGAGAACATCCCTGGTCATCCCTACTGCCTCTGATCTGGAGGACTCACTAAACAAAGAACATCCCTGGTCATCCCTACTGCCTCTGATCTGGTGGACTCACTAAACAGAGAACATCCCTGGTCATCCCTACTGCCTCTGATCTGGTGGACTCACTAAACAGAGAACATCCCTGGTCATCCCTACTGCCTCTGATCTGGAGGACTCACTAAACAGAGAACATCCCTGGTCATCCCTACTGCCTCTGATCTGGAGGACTCACTAAACAGAGAACATCAATGGTCCATCCCTACTGCCTCTGATCTGGAGGACTCACTAAACAGAGAACATCCCTGGTCATGCCTACTGCCTCTGATCTGGAGGACTCACTAAACAGAGAACATCCCTGGTCATCCCTACTGCCTCTGATCTGGAGGACTCACTAAACAGAGAACATCCCTGGTCATCCCTACTGCCTCTGATCTGGAGGACTCACTAAACAGAGAACATCCCTGGTCATCCCTACTGCCTCTGATCTGGAGGACTCACTAAACAGAGAACATCCCTGGTCATGCCTACTGCCTCTGATCTGGAGGACTCACTAAACAGAGAACATCCCTGGTCATCCCTACTGCCTCTGATCTGGAGGACTCACTAAACAGAGAACATCCCTGGTCATGCCTACTGCCTCTGATCTGGAGGACTCACTATACACAAATGCTTAGTTTGTAAATTATGTTTGATGGTCCCCCTGGCTGTCAAAAATAAATAAAAATAAGTAAATGGTGCCGTCTGCTTTGCTTAATATAAGGAATTTGATATATAGCATTTACTTTTACTCAAGTATGACGATTGAGTACTTTTCCCACCACTGTACTTAAGTACATTTAAAACCAGATAATTTTAGACTTTTACTCAAGTAGTATTTTACTGGATTACTTTAACTTTAACTTATTAAGTTATCTTTACTTTTACTCAAGTGTGACAATGAAGTACCTTTTTCTACCTCTGGCCTATATATTCACCTATAAGGAGAGATGAGGCTACTGGTTGTTGGAAGCTGGTTGTTGAGACCAAGCTCTCGCATCAAGCTGTGGCGCTGGATGGTGCATAGTAGATCAGCGAGCAAGTAAGGCTGATCGGGGGTTAACAGTTCTTGGTCCATCAGAAGAGAGAAGAGTTTACTTGCTGTGGGCACTGAGCTACAGTCTTTCTCAAGCAGATCTTTGCAAAGAAATGCAAGTGCTTGTACTTCTTCACTGCTCAGGGCTTGTTCCACCTGCAATAGCAGCCTTTGGAAATCCATCTCCTGTCGCAAAACCAATATAATGAAAACCAACATGATCATTATGTTTGATATTTATACTATAAATACATATTGTTAATTTACAATCTCAGCACATGTAAATAATATGTTGTCAGTTGAAAATATCTATCAAGTGTGTAATAAATATAGGCCTATGGATAGACATCTTGAATAGTGCAGCAACTTTCAACCAGGGGGCTGGGGACCCAAACCAGGGGGCTGGGAACCCCTAGGTACCTCACTTTTAACCAGGGGGCTGGGAATCCCTAGGTACCTCACTTTCAACCAGGGGGCTGGGAATCCCTAGGTACCTCACTTTCAACCAGGGGGCTGGGAACCCCTAGGTACCTCACTTTCAACCAGGGGGCTGGGGACCCCTAGGTACCTCACTTTCAACCAGGGGGCTGGGGACCCCTAGGTACCTCACTTTCAACCAGGGGGCTGGTGACCTAAACCAGGGGGCTGGGGACCCCTAGGTACCTCACTTTCAACTAGGGGGCTGGTGACCTAAACCAGGGGGCTGGGGACCCCTAGGTACCTCACTTTCAACCAGGGGGCTGGGGACCCCTAGGTACCTCACTTTCAACCAGGGGGCTGGGGACCCCTAGGTACCTCACTTTCAACCAGGGGGCTGGGAATCCCTAGGTACCTCACTTTCAACCAGGGGGCTGGGAACCCCTAGGTACCTCACTTTCAACCAGGGGGCTGGGGACCCCTAGGTACCTCACTTTCAACCAGGGGGCTGGGGACCCCTAGGTACCTCACTTTCAACCAGGGGGCTGGTGACCTAAACCAGGGGGCTGGGGACCCCTAGGTACCTCACTTTCAACCAGGGGGCTGGGGACCCCTAGGTACCTCACTTTCAACCAGGGGGCTGGTGACCTAAACCAGGGGGCTGGGGACCCCTAGGTATCTCACTTTCAACCAGGGGGCTGGGGACATAAACCAGGGGGCTGGGGACCCCAACCAGGGGGCTGGGGACCCCTAGGTACCTCACTTTCAACCAGGGGGCTGGGGACATAAACCAGGGGGCTGGGGACCCCAACCAGGGGGCTGGGGACCCCTAGGTACCTCACTTTCAACCAGGGGGCTGGTGACCTAAACCAGGGGGCTGGGGACCCCTAGGTACCTCACTTTCAACCAGGGGGCTGGGGACATAAACCAGGGGGCTGGGGACCCCAACCAGGGGGCTGGGGACCCCTAGGTACCTCACTTTCAACCAGGGGGCTGGTGACCTAAACCAGGGGGCTGGGGACCCCTAGGTACCTCACTTTCAACTAGGGGGCTGGGGACCAAACCAGGGGGCTGGGGACCCCAAGGTACCTCACTTTCAACCAGGGGGCTGGGTATAGGGGCAATAATCACCTCACATTGTATAGAAGAGCAGGTGCTTAAGACATTTTGTCTAAGATTAGGCTCACATAATTATATAGAACTGTAATATATATGTATCTATTGTTAAATATCCATATGTATAATTATTAAATCAAATCAAATGTATTTATATAGCCCTTCGTACATCAGCTGATATCTCAAAAGTGCTGTACAGAAACCCAGCCTAAAACCCCAAACAGCAAGCAATGCATGTGAAAGAAGCACGGTGGTTAGGAAAAACTCCCTGGGAAAAAGGGAGTTTTAGGCTAAACTATGTATGAGAATCCATGGCTGTCCAATAAGAATGTGTTCACTGTAGAGATAGACTATACAGTGTAGAAACCATTTCTACTGTTAATTCGAACAAATGCCCCCCTAAAAAAAGTAATGAAAAGTGTCCTACCATTAGGTAACCTGTGCGTTCGATGTTTTAAATGTGCGTCAGATATCTCACATCCACATAGGCCTGCCGATAGGTTTGGAGGGGTAACAAAGTAGGCTACAGGAATATCAATGTTTTCCAAAGATCCGGTATTCTTCACGATGACAACCACAAGTCATTTTAGTTGATCAACAGCTTGAAGTCCTTTGGAATTTAACGTACTGTAGGCGAGAACACAAGTACAGCACTGTCGTACTGCGCGCTTTCCAACTAGAAAGGTACATTTCTTGAAGATGTGTGCGCTTGCTAGCTTGCTGTGTTTCAAACTCATAAAAGACACCCTTGTCCACCCACCCTCGGCCTAATGCTTTGGGGGAATCCCCGCTGCAATATTTGTCGTCGGTCCAAATGATTAGCTAAGCAAGGGAAGTTTTCACCGTCAGCTCCTTAGGCCTAGTTTTTAATGGAGTTTGCGAGTAATTATGTGTACAAGTTTGTTCACTTCGGGACCTGAAACGCCGCCAAAACTTAAAACCTCAAAGTCAATATGGAGAAGTCAACATACAAGTGTAAGTCAAAACGAATGTAAATAATTTACAAATTATGCTACTGATGTTGTTTGGTCAGTTTTTGGAAAAATGTAGAACTAAAAAATGTTCCTCCTTTAGAAGTTCTAGCTAGGCAGGCTAATTAATTTGCTAGCTATCATACAGTAGGCGTGTATTAATAATTATATAGTTAATATAAGTAGACATGTAATCATAATTGAGTGTAGCGCATATAAAGCACCCACAATCTACCAGTGGCTGAAAACACTAGTGATGGGTCTTTCGAGCCGGCTCGCATATCAGAAGAGCGGAATCTATTTATAAAAATATTTAAAACATTAAGATATGAATAATCAAAAGATTTAAATTAATAGAATTAAGTAATTCAAAGAACGAAAAAAAATTATAGGCCCAATGTCACGACTTCCACCGAAGGTGGCTCCTCTCCTGTTCGGGTAGTGCACGGCGTCGCCGGTCTACTAGCTGCCACTGATCCTTTTTTTCTTTTTCGTTTAGTCTGGTCTGTTTTGGTTGTGCACCTGTTCCTTGTTTGGGTTGATTAGTGTGGGTATTTATTTTCTCTACACCCGCTTTGTGTCGTGTGGGTTTATTTTCGTTTCCCTGTTTTATGTTGGGTGACGTTATTTTGTTCATCATTTTTTCCATTCAGGTTATGTACTTTAGATTTTGTTCTTCTGGTCGTTTTTGGACTGTGTATTTTTGGTCCGGTGCCTGTATGTTTTTTTGATGGACTTTATTAAACTCTTGTTATTGGAATTATCTTCTCTCCTGCGCCTGACTCCTACACCCATCTCTCGTAGAGAGACGTTACAGAAACCCGCACCACAATTATGGAGTCAGCAGGAGCAGACGTGCCTTCCCCATCTATGGAGGAGCGTGTAAATCAACATACGGCCGTTCTTCACCAGTTAGGAACGGCTATGGACCAGGTACTGGAGAGACTGGAGAGATGGGAGAGGATGGGAGAGGAGTGGTACCTCTACACCATCATCCGCCACTCTTCAGCCTGCTCCACCACCCTCTCCAACGGTATCCAGTTCCAGCGGGATTCGACTCGTGCTCCCGAGTAGAACTTTACATGGCGACTGTTCGTCCAACTCCTTCGGGAGAGGAGAGTGTTAACGCCCTTGTCTCCTGCCTTTCAGGGAGAGCCCTGGAGTGGGCCAACGCCGTTTGGGAGGGCCCAGACTCAGTGAGGCAGGATTACCCAGAGTTCACCCGCCGCTTCCGGGCTGTGTTCGACCATCCACCTGAAGGTAGAGCGGCGGGTGAACGTCTGTTTCATCTGAGGCAGGAGCCTAGGAGCGCACAGGACTTCGCGCTGGAGTTCCGGACCCTGGCTGCAGGCGCGGGGTTGAATGAGAGGGCCCTGATAGACCATTATAGGTGTAGCCTACGAGAGGATGTCCGCAGGGAGCTAGCCTGTCGGGACACCTCCCTTACGTTGGACCAGCTCATAGACATGTCCATTCGACTGGACAACTTGCTGGCTGCCCGTGGGCATCCTGATCGGGTCCTGCTCGTTTCACCTCCCAGCCCACCTGCTCCGATTCCCATGGAATTGGGAAGTACTGCTGCTAGGCTGACCGGAGGAGGAGCTTTCTCCTGCACCAGTTGTGGTCGCAGAGGACACATTGCTGACCGGTGCTGGAGGAGCTCGTCAGGGAGTCGAGAGGGCAGGCAGAGCGCTGCTCGAACACCCCAGGTGAGTCCGCACCAGACTCACCCAGAGCTCCTTGTTGGTAATATGTATGTGTATGTTTCCTTTCCTGAATTTTCCCCTCACTCCCAGCATAAGGCGCTAGTAGATTCAGGTGCAGCAGGGAGTTTTATTGATCGTGGGTTCGCTAATAGGTTAAGGATTCCCTTGGTTCAGTTGGACCAACCCTTCTCCGTGCACGCCTTAGATAGTCAACCATTAGGGTCAGGGCTGGTCAGGGAGGCCACGGTTCCACTGGACATGGTGACGCTAGGGGGCCATGAGGAGCGGATTAGTCTCGTCCTCATTGATTCTCCTGCGTTTCCAGTGGTGCTGGGGTTTCCCTAGTTGGCTGATCACTATCCTAAAATTTCCTGGACAATCCTAAAATTTCCTGGAGACGGGGCTCTAGAGGGGTGGTCAGAGGTGTGCCCGTTTAGGTGTTTCCATCGGTGCGATGACGGTGGAGAGTCCAGACCAAGTCTCCACCGTGCGCATTCCCTCCGAATATGCCGATTTGGCTATCGCTTTCAGTAAAAAGAAGGCGACCCAATTACCACCACATCGACGAGGGGATTGTGCGATAGACCTCCAGGTTAATGCTGCACTTCCTAAGAGTCACGTGTATTCCATGTCACAGGAAGAGACAGTGGCTATAGAGACATATATCACTGAATCTCTGAGACAGGGATACATTCGGCCATCCATGTCACCCGTCTCCTCGAGTTTCTTTTTTGTGAAGAAGAAGGATTGAGGTCTGCGTCCGTGTATTGACTATCGAGGTCTAAATTCTTTTACAGTGGGCTTCAGTTACCCACTACCTCTCATTGCCACGGCGGTGGAGTAATTTCACGGAGCACGCTTCTTCACAAAACTGGATCTCAGGAGCGCGTATAACTTGGTGCGTATCCGAGATGGAGATGAGTGGAAAACCGCGTTTAGTACCACATCGTGCCACTATGTACCTCGTCATGCGGTATGGGTTGACGAATGCTCCTGGGGTTTCTGGGGTATCGCATTTCCACATCTGGGGTCAAGATGGAATGTGACCGCATTGCGGCCGTGCGTAATCGGCTGACTCCGACCACGGTAAAAGAAGTGCAGCGGTTTTTAGGGTTTGCCAATTACTACCGGAGGTTTATCCAGGGTTTTGGACAGGTGGCTGCTCCCATTACCTAACTGCTGAAGGGGGACCCGGTGCATTTGAGGTGGTCGGCGGAGGTGGACAAAGCTTTTGGTCGTCTGAATGCTCTGTTCACCGACGCTCCTGTCTTGGCGCATCCCTACCCCTCTTTGCCATTCATAGTGGAGGTGGATGCGTCTGAGGCTGGGGTTGGAGCTGTGCTCTCCCAGCGCTCGGGCACACCCCCCAAGCTTCGCCCCTGCGCTTTCTTTTCTAGGAAGCTCAGTCAGGCGGAGCGAAACTATGATGTGGGGGACCGGGAGTTGCTGGCTGTGGTCAGAGCCCTGAAGGTGTGGAGACATTGGCTTGAGGGAGCTAAACACTCTTTTCTTATCTTGACTGACCACCGTAATCTGGAGTACATTCAGGCGGCGATGAGACTGAATCCCCGTCAGGCTAGGTGGGCAATGTTTTTCACTAGATTCCGCTTCACCATCTCGCATAGACCAGGTTCCCAAAAACACTAAGGCTGACGCACTGTCCCGTCTCTATGATACTGAGGAGCGGTCGGTCGATCGATCCCACTCCCATACTTCCGGCCTCTTGCCTGGTGGCACCGGTGGTGTGGGAGGTGGACACTGACATCGAGCGGGCATCACGATGAGATCCCCCTCCACCAGGTTGTCCAGCTTGTTGGAAGTACGTTCCGCTTGTTCGCGATAGATTGATCAGATGGGCTCACACGTTACCCTCTGGTCATCCAGGTATTAATCGGACGGTGCGTGGTCTTAGGTACTGGTGGCCCACTTTAGCTAAGGACGTGAGGCTGTACGTCTCCTGTTCGGTGTCCTAGACACCTGCCTAGAGGGGAGTTACAGCCCCTTCCTGTTCCACAGCGGCCTTGGTCCCACCTGTCGGTGGATTTCCTCACCTATCTTCCTCCATCGCAGGGGAACACTACGATCCTGGTCGTTGTGGATAGGTTTTCTAAGTCCTGCCGTCTCATCCCTTTGCCCGGTCTGCTTACGGCCCTACAGACCGCAGAGGCCCTGTTTACGCATGTCTTCCGGCACTATGGGGTGCCTGAGGACATAGTTTCTGATGGGGTTCCCCAGTTTACGTCCCGGGTGTGGAGGGCGTTTATGGAGCGTCTGGGGGTCTCGATCAGCCTGACCTCTGGTTTTCACCCCAAGAGTATTGGGCAGGTGGAGAGTTAATCAGGATGTGGGCAGGTTTTTGCGGTCATATTGCCAGGACCGGCCAGGAGAGTGGGCGAGGTTCGTCCCATGGGCCGAGATGGCCCAGAATTCACTCCGCCACTCTTCCACTAACATGTCACCGTTTCAGTGCGTGTTGGGCTATCAGCCGGTCCTGGTACCATGGCATCAGGGCCAGACCGAGGTTCCTGCGGTGGAGGATTGGGTGCAGCGCTCAAAGGAGACCTGGAGAGACATCCAGGAGTCTCTTAAATGGGCTGGTGGACGGCAGAAGGTGAGCGCTGACCGCCACTGCAGTTAGGCTCCAGTATTCGCGCCGGGGGACCGGGTCTGGCACTCGACCTGAAATCTGTCCCTCCGCCTGCCCTGCCGGAAGCTGGGGCCACGGTTTTGTTAAGACTCCCCCCTCACTATCGTATTAACCCCTCTCCTCAGGCCGGTGGTAGCTGGTCCACTGCAGGACGCTGAGGTGCGGGAGGTCCCGCCGCCCCCCCTGGACATCGAGGGGGCACCGGCATACACTGTACGGTCCATCCTGGACTCTAGGCGCCGGGTCGGGGGCCTGCACTAACTCGGGGATTGGGTGGGGTACAGCCCGGAGGAGAGGTGCTGGGTAAGGAGGGGGGACATCTTGGACCCATCATTGCTGAGGGAGTTCCACAACCGCCGTCCGGATCGCCCTGCGCCTCGTCCTCCGGGTCGTCCTCGAGGCCGGTGTCGGCGCGCTGCGGGAGCCGCGCGTCGGGGGTACTGTCACGACTTCCACCGACGGTGGCTCCTCTCCCTGTTCGGGTGGTGCTCGGCGGTCATCGTCGCCGGTCTACTAGCTGCCACTGATCCTTTTTTCGTTTAGTCTGGTCTGTTTTGGTTGTGCACCTGTTCCTTGTTTGGGTTGATTAGTGTGGGTATTTATTTTCTCTCCACCCGCTTTGTGTCATGGGGTTTATTTTCGTTTCCCTGTTTTATGTTGGGTGATATTTTGTTCATCATTTTTTCATGCAGGTTATATCCTTTGGATTTTCTTCTTCTGGTCATTTTTGGACTGTATTTTTGGTCCGGTGCCTGTGTTTTTTGATGGACTTTATTAAACTCTTGTTATTGGAATTATCTTCTCTCCTGCGCCTGACTCCTACACCCATCTCTCGTAGAGAGACGTTACATCTAAATGCTCAAGCGCACACATTCATTCTGACTGTCTGCTCAGACTAACAGTCTCACCTGTTGTTCCCGTCTATCAGACACAACATTGTCAACCAATGAACCAAAGATGCGTGAGGGATGGCCAAGCCAACTCACTCAGTCACACACTTAGCAGCCGAGAAGAAAGAGGAAGGACAGCTGTGAAAACAACAGCTGGAAAATGAATCGGAAGCACAGTAGCATTTGGATGCATTTTAATAATGTAGACAATGTTAGAGCATAGTGTAAAATTTCCCAAAATAAAATCTCATATAAAGCAGGTTCTATGCACAACCTACACCAGCATATGCGAACTGTGCACCCAACTGTGAGCTGTAGCGGAGCTTCGAGAAACTAGCGGACCTGCTAGTGATAGTGGTGGAGAGATGTATCCACTCAGTCCAGTAGCCCTACTCCACGACCCACAGCAACGCAGTCTTCCATGGACCAGTTTATGCCGAAGTCTGTCTGTAGCAAAACAAGGCCAAATGGATATTGCATTGGCTAAAATGATTGCCACCGATTTCCAGCCATTTTCGATCGTGGAGGACAGAGGTTTTAGAAATTGTAGCAATAGTCTAAATCCAATGTACACAATTCCAAGCAGGAAAACCCTTTCAAAATCCCTTATTCCACATCTGTACGAGAGTACACAGGCTTCAGTGTGGGAAAGAGTCCAAAAAGCTACTGCAGTTTGCCACTGACTGCTTGACATCAAGGGTAACCACATGTCACTTCATTGAAGATTTTTCAATGTCTAGCTGTCTTCTGGACTGCTTTGAGTTCAGTGACAGAAACACACCTCAGAGAACTTGGCAGAGGAACTGTTGAGAGTGGCCAGAGAATGGCAAGTAGAGGGAAAAGTGGTCTGTTAGCAACCTGGAAATAATTGCATCTGCTATTTAGATGAAAGAAGAGTAAATTCTCAGCAACTTCTCAGTCATGCAAACACGCTTGATGGCATCCAGCACTTCGGATTTGGAAGGAATGTTATGTACCGAACTTTCATAGCACCTTGGCACAAACCAAAACGATCATCTAAATCCAGTCTGAAATCGCAAATTAATGGTGGAGATGTTATAATAACTCTATGCCTTCTCTTATCGGGTGATATCCATCAAATCCCTGGACCCCACTTTATCTCGAACCCCATCAAACAGCCTATGCTCCTCTTGCGAACGGTGGATAAAGAGTAACAGCAAAGCTTTGGTATGTTTGAAATGTGCACAGTGGATTCATCTAAAATGCAGCGATTCTAGCTTTGGGCAAGGGGTCAATGAAGCTTACCGTTGCTGTCGGTGTGCTGTACCCGCGGGGTGTGTGAGCATTGAAGGTGTAGTGGGACCAGAGGACTTACCGAGAGTGGAGAGTGCACCGGAGGAGGGGGGGTCCACAGCGGAGCGGAGGCAACCAGAGGCGAGTGACGGGGGACACGGTGGTGAGGACGATGGAGTGGCACCTGGGGAGGGGTGCTCCATGGCGACAGAGAGGCCACCGGAGGCAGGGCAGGGGGAAGATGGCAGCGCAGTGGGAGGCGAGCTACAAGTAGATTGGGAATTCAATGAGGCCTTTGGGAAGAAGGGCTTACATTTTGTGCACTTAAACGTCCGAAGCCTACTACCGAAGATCGATGAGATACGCCTGTTGGTTTGCAAATCAGAGGTGGGTGTTTTATGTTTTACTGAGACATGGTTGGATTCATCTGTTTGTGACTCAGAAATTGAGAGGTAATTACTCTGTTGTCAGGAAGGATCGGAATCGGAATGGTGGGGGAATATGTGCGTTTGTAAGATCAGACATTGCTTTTAACGTCAGATCGGATTTAAACGCTGATCTGGAGATTGTCTGGCTGAATATCTGCCTTCCCAAAACCAAGCCGATTTTGTTGGGGGTGTGTTATAGGCCGCCCAAGCATAATGCATTCTATGGTCTTGAAATTGTGTTGTCAAACTGTAATGATACCCTGTTGAAGGAAATCATTTTGTTAGGGGATTTCAATACTGATATCTGCAAAAAGAATAGCCCAACCCACAATGTATTTATGCACTTTTGTAGATCACTTGCTCTGACCCAAATGATAAAAAATCCCACCAGGATATGTGAAACAGTGCAAAGTACAATTGACTTAATATTGGTGTCTGATAAATCTAAAATATCGCAGAGTGGAGTAATAGTCTATGGAATCAGTGATCATTTTATTACATCTTGCACAAGGAGGATTTTTAAAGATATATTTAAGTGACACAAAACCGTTAGAACCAGAGGACTCAAAAAATACTGTGTAGAAAAGTTTAGGGAGGAAGTGGGTAAAATTTACTGATCACCTGTGCTAGGTAGTGTAGGGGTAGACAGTGCCTGGGAAGTCTTTAAATGTAGATTCCTTGATGTGGTGAATGTGATGGCTCACATTAGACAGGTCAGGGTAAAGCAGAGATCTAGCCCTTGGTTTAATCATGAGCTTCTAGAATCTATCCAAGCAAGGAATAAGGCCTTTAAGAAATTTAAGAACTCTCAAGAGCAGCATGATTTTTGTCCTATATAAACGTCACAGAAATGAAGCACAGAGCAGGATGGATGAAGCTAAGAGGGGTTACTTTGCTGAGAAAATAATTGAAAACAACAATGACCCTAAAAAGCTTTGGAAATCATTTAAGGAACTAGGCTGTAGTAGTACTACCAAAAACAAATGAAACAGTATTGGACTGAACATCAGGGGTGAGATGGTATATGAAAAAGCAGAGGTTGCCAATGAGCTGGTTAGCAAGCTGCCCACCACTTCTGGTTTGTATGGAAGCAACCAAGTCAAGAAGTATTATGTAAAGTTAGGGGTTCAGCCAAACTCTTTTTCTTTTGCAAAAGTAGCAACAGCCAAAATAGTCAGTATGCTGGCAGAGCTTAAATGCTCCAAAGCCACAGGCCTGGATAATGTTCCTGCAAGGTTTCTAATAGACTGTGCTGAGCAAATTGACCCTTGTATTACACATATCGTTAATCTCTCTCTTGAACAAGGCACCTTTCCCAGGGACATGAAACAAGCTAAAGTTATACCTCTGTATAAGAAGGGGATAAAGTCTGACCCTGGAATTATAGGCTTGTATCTATCCTCTGTGTAACATCAAAGATCCTAGAGAGAATTGTACATGAGCAAATGTATGAATATGTTGAAAAACAGGGTCTAATGTATGATTTTCAGTCGGGTTTTAGAAAAACATACTCCACTGATTCATGTGTACTTTACTTGACTGACTTCATCAGGAAAGAGATTGATGAGGGAAATCTGTGTGGAGTGGTACTGCTTGACCTACAGAAGGTCTTTGATACAGTTAACCACTGTCTCCTAATCTCCAAACTGGAGGCACTGGGGTTAAACAGTATCCCTCTAGGCTGGGTAAAGTCCTATTGATCAGGAAGGGAGCAAGTAGTAGAGGTTAATGGTTCACTGTCTCAGGCAAAACCAATGAGTTGTGGCGTTCCGCAGGGGAGCGTGCTTGGGCCCCTGCTGTTTTTATTGTGTATTAATGATATGAAAGATCCTTGTTCTTGCCGTATTTTTCTTTATGTGGATGACTACACTTCTGGTGTCTCATAAAAGTAAAACTATGTTGGAAAGCATACTTAGCACAGAGCTTACTAACATTAGCAAATGGCTTGGAGATAATAAGCTATCTCTGCACTTAGGGAAAACTGAAGCAATTATTTTTGGATCCAGACCTAAATTGTGTAGGTCGTCTGAAATCAGAGTGGAGTTAGGGGGTGAGGTGCTGACTACTAAAACCTCTGTTAGCTACTTGGGATGTATCCTTGATGGAAGCTTGGGAGGTGTGAGCATGGCCACTAAGGTGCTAGGTGAAGGTTAACGCCAGGACTAAGTTTTTGGCTAGAAAGTCCAAGCTGCTTGATAAGGACTCCATGAAAGTGCTAGCTACTGCCCTCATTCAATGCCATTTTGACTACGCTAGTACTTCCTGGTTTGGGGGCTTATCTAAACTTATGAAGGGGAAGCTCCAGATAGCCCAGAATAAGCTGATCAGGGTAGTATTAAAGGTGAGTCCACGTACTCACATAGGCAGGAGCTGCTTTCAGAAACTCAACTGGCTACCTGTTGAGGCTAGGGTGTCCCAGATTAGACTGGGTTTGGTTGACATTTATGATATTTATGGTTCTGCGCCCAGATATCTAAGTGATTACTTTCCTCGTGTTAGGGATGCACACAGATCAGGTGTTGCTGATGTGTTCTTCTACAGGTTCAGGAGAAATGCTGGGAAAGGTACTGTCTTGTATAGTGGAGCCTCTGCTATAAAAACAACGTCCTCTCTGGACAGCTTTAAAAATAAGGTAAAAATATGATTGATGTCCTCTGTGCCCATATGAATAACCCCTATGATGTAACTGGAATGATGAGATAGATGTTCTTCTTCTATGTTTTTGTTTTATTATTTCACTGCCGTACTGTGTTCCATCTTGTCTCAAGAGGACCACAATGGAAATAAGTCCCAGACTGTATTGTGTTATCCTCCATGGTTTTATTCATGTGCATGAATGGCTTTTTCAGGTTTTATGTGTGCTTGTTTTTTAAAATGGTCAAATGAATAAACTAAACTGAACTAAACAATGCAGCTAACATAACCAAAGCCATTAATGTTTTTTAAATGGACCCTTCATCCACTTCTTGGCCACACAATCAACCTGATTGTAAGAGATGCTCTGAAGGTGATGAAGCCCACTGTTTGGGAGCCAAAGTGAAAGCAGCTGTGGAATACTTCCACAGGAGCACAGTAGGTGCTGAAAAACTAAAGTCTACACAACGCCAGATGGTGATGCCTGAGCTGAGGCCTAAACAAGACTGCACTACAAAGTGGAATTCAACATTTTATACGTTGAAGCGGTTTCTTGAGTCAAAGGATGCCATCATCTCTACCCTGGCCATTGTCAATGCACCTGTTGATGCTCTGACCCAAGAGGAATGGGAGGTGGTGGAGGAGGTGTGCAGAGTCCTGGAACCCTTTGAGCAGGTCACTGTGGAGATCAGTGGAGAGAGGTACAGTAAGCAGTTATTACTACATCATTATTTAATCCAGTATTATATATGTATATGAGCAGTTTTGAATTGTTACATTTATATGCACTTTGTTTATATACATTAAAAAGTTATACTTTAAATGCAAATGTTCTATAGCATTCTTTTTCATAACAAACCAATTCATTTTTAAATACATTGTGCTGAAGGCAGAGTATGATTTAATGTAATAATTTAATTACAATTGTTTTAACACCAATCATAGTCAAACTATCGCAAACTGTTTGACTTGAAAAAATACAAAACATATATATTTTTTAAAGAGCCGTTTGGGAGCCAAAAGAGCCGTCTCTTTATGGTGAGCTGAGCCGAACGAGCCGGCTCACTGAAAAGAGCTGGAATGCCAATCACTAGAAAACACAATCGTCGTGGGATGACAAATTTCCGGGCAAGGGTGGTCCATTTAAAAATCAATTCTTCCTCCCTTACCCTGCAAGTGTATACTTGTCAGACGTAACGATACGTCATTAGAAGTGTCCACTTAATTTGAGGGCTGAGTGGAGTGTCTGTTAAGTGTTTGGAATGCAACCCTTGTCTTGAAGGTTAGGAAAGCCTTACAAAGGCCCAGTGCAGTCAAAACTCCGTTTTCCTGTGTTTCTATATCATATTTTACAACAGCTGATTAAACTAACACTGTAAAAGTGTGAAAACATTTGATCAGTGTTTATTTCCTGATAGTTGCTGGTTGAAAATACAATCTACACAGGACCTTATAATCAGCAGGTTATATGCTATGCAGGTTATATGCTATGCTATATGCTATGATATCACCATGCAGTAAATTGGTTGATAGATAAATAACAAAGAGCGTTCCAAACTAGTTTTAGTTTTTCCCTCCCCACTCAGACCATTCCCAGACAGTCCTAGCAAAATTCTTGCTTGAGAAAAAGTATTTTGCTAAAAACAATTTTAGCCCATTTTTATGGATATCTATTACAAAAGGTACTGTTTTGTTACCCAGAAATGATTTGATATTGATATAAAAACATCTGCATTGGGCCTTTAACATATGAATGTTAGTTTGGTGTCTCTAGATCATTGGGCCTTTAACATATGAATGTTAGTTTGGTGTCTCTAGATCATTGGGCCTTTAACATATGAATGTTAGTTTGGTGTCTCTAGATCATTGGGCCTTTAACATATGAATGTTAGTTTGGTGTCTCTAGATCATTGGGCCTTTAACATATGAATGTTAGTTTGGTGTCTCTAGATCATTGGGCCTTTAACATATGAATGTTAGTTTGGTGTCTCTAGATTGAACAGTTCAAGAGTTACTGTTGGTGGATCATTTTGACTGCAGTTTGGCGTCGTAACCAACTTAATTGGGCAAATGCTTACCTTCGATGGCCACTGGCACCCTGGAGAAGTGTGCTCTTCACGGATGAATCCCGGGTTTGAACTAAACCGTGCAGATGGCAGACAGCATGCATGGCGTTGTGTGGGCGAGTGGTTTGCTGATGTCAACATTGTGAACAGATTGCCCCATGGTTGGGTTATGGTATTGGCAGGCATAAGCTATGGACAATGAACACAGTTGCATTTTATTGATGGCAATTTGAATGTACAGAGATACTGTGACGAGATCCTGAGGCCCATTGTCGTGCCATTCATCCGCCACCATCACCTCATGTTTCAGCATGATAATTCACGCCCACATGTCGCAAGGATCTGTACACAATTCCTGGAAACTTAAAATGTCTCAGTTCTTCCATGGCCTCACCAGACATGTCACCAATTGAGCATGTTTGGGATGTTCTGGATCGACGTGTATGACAGCATGTTCCAGTTCCCGCCAATATCCATCAACTTCGCACAGCCATTGAAGAGTAGTGGGACAACATTCTACAGGCCACAATCAACAGCCTGATCAACTCTATGTGAAGGGGATGTGTTGCGCTGCATGAAGAAAATGGTGGTCACACCAGATACTGACTGGTTTTCTGATCCACGCCCCTACTTTGTTTTTAAAAGTATTTGTCACCAACAGATGCATATCTGTATTCCCAGTTATGTGAAATCCATAGATTAGGGCCTAATTTATTTATTTCAATTGACCGATTTCCTTATATGACCTGTAACTCAGTAAAATCTTTGAAATTGTTGCATGTTGTGTTTATGTTTTTGTTCAGTGTACATCAACACACAACATAGTGGTTAGCATCTCACAGCACACTGTCTAAGGAGGCACCAGATCAGCGTGTGTCCTGTACACACAGACAGAGCCGAGGATGCCTCCTATTAAAAAGTATCCATGCCCAAACTGTAAAATGGAGAGAAAAGGCCTAGATTCAATCAGTTAAAGCATTAAAAAGGGGAAATTCCACCACTTTTCAACCTCATATTCATTTTCTCCAGCAGCAAACCATTGTCTACACATTTATGTTTCTATGATCTGTGGTTAGAAAGATGAGAAGGAAGATCTCTGTGACATCACAGGGTTGGATAAAAAGAAAACACGGGGTTTTTCAAAACCCACACAGAGTTTCAAGCCAGAGGGAGGGTTATTTTCTTGTTAGCCACGTCCCCACAAATCTCATCGTTTTTTTTGAAAATCACTGTTTTTAATATGTTCTAACTTTTGATGACGTCATCCGGTAGAACTTTTGAACTTTTATATATTTTCTTTCTACAAAAAGTAGAAATGCATCGTTTTCACACATGTATACAGTGGTATTGTGCTGGAGATAATGAAAATGATGTTGAAAAGTGGTGGAGTTGCCCTTTAACCCTGTCCTCAACTGGCTGGTAGAGCATATTTTGACAGTGGATTTAGAACTGGATATGAACAAAATCTTCACATGCACCTGATTGGTCAACTCCCCCAGCCCTCCAGCATCAATTAACATCATTTGTTTTGTTTTGGGTTGCTGCAGTTCAGTGTTGTGAGACTCTAACTTTGCACATTCAGAGGGCTGTAATGAGATGTTGGATAAAAGGCAGGAATTCAATTGGTGAGGGATTAATATAGCACCATTCCTGTTAGTAGAGTCCTTGAATAGTAGGAATATGAAAATAAGTAGTCAAAATGTAAAAAGACTAAAAAGCAAGAATCTTGTAAAAATGTGCTTAACCAGGTGATTGATATGTCAGTAAAAAGTACAGTGGACTAAGAATAGGGTACATGTAGTTTTTATTCAAAATACTTACTTTGGTGAAAAACATGATTGAATTGTTGACAAGACAGTATGTTACGCAACATAAATGGGTTAAACCACATTTTATGCCCCATGGGGACAATTAATCAATATTCAGTCTAAAGGTTGTCTGTGAAATAATAAAAACTTATCTTTGTCAAGCAGCTGAACATGGACTACAGGAGAAAGAGGGGCGAGCACGCCCCCATTCACATCGACGGGGCTGTAGTGGAGGGGGTCGAGAGCTTCAAGTTCCTCATTTTCCACATCACTAAGGAATTAACATGGTCCACACAAACCCACAGAGTCGTGAAGAGGGTAACGACAGCACCTCTTGCCCTTCAGGAGGCTGAAATTATTTGGCAAGGGCCCTCAAAAAATTCTACAGCTGCACCATAGAACGCATCTTGACTGGCTGCAGCATCACCTGGTATGGCAAATCCACTACACCCGGCCAAAAAGCGCTACAGAGGGTAATGTGGACAGCCCAGTACATCACGGGTGCCGAGCTCCCTGCCATCCAGGTCTTCTATACCAGGTGGTGTCAGAGGAAGGCCCCAAAAATTGCCAGACTCCAGCCACCCAAACCATAGACTGTTCACTCTGCTACCGTCCGGCAAACGGTACCAGAGCATTGGCTCTCAGACCAACAGGCTCCGAGACAGCTTCTACCCCCAAGCCATAAGACTGCTCAATAGTTGATGGTTACCCAGACTATCTTGCACTGACTCTATGCACACTCACAAGACTATACTGTATATACACACTATATATACACTCACACATACACACACACTTTTACACTCTTAATTTGCTGCTGCTACTCTGTTCTTTATTTTACTCTTATTATTATCTATCCTGATGTCTATTATCTTTACCCTGCCTTCATGTACATATCTACCTCATATATCTCGTAACCCTGGTACTCCCTGTCTATAGCTCCACATTGATCTGGTACTGGTACTTCCTGTATATAGCTCCACATTGATCTGGTACTGGTACTCCCTGTATATAGCTCCACATTGATCTGGTACTGGTACTCCCTGTATATAGCTCCACATTGACCTGGTACTCCCTGTATATAGCTCTACATTGATCTGGTACTGGTACTCCCTGTATATAGCTCCACATTGATCTGGTACTCCCTGTATATAGCTCCACATTGATCTGGTACTGGTACTCCCTGTATATAGCTCCACATTGATCTGGTACTGGTACTTCCTGTATATAGCTCCACATTGATCTGGTACTGGTACTCCCTGTATATAGCTCCACATTGATCTGGTACTGGTACTCCCTGTATATAGCTCCACATTGATCTGGTACTCCGGCTCCCGTCGGACTGGACTCCGAGCTCCACATTGATCTGGTACTGGTACTCCCTGTATATAGCTCCACATTGATCTGGTACTGGTACTCCGGCTCCACTGCGGCGGCTCCCGTATGTAGCTCCATTCTTGTGTACCTCTTGTGTTATTAAATCTTTTTTTTTTTTTTTTTTGTAATGTTACCCCCTTTTTCTCCCCAATTTCGGGATATTACGATCTTGTCTCATCGCTGCGAACTCCCCAACGGCCTCGGGAGGGGCCAAGGTCGAGTCAGGCCTCCTTCTCCAAACCGCGCTTCATAACATCCGCTCGCTTAACCCGGAAGCCAGCTGCAGCAATGTGTTGGAGGAAACACCTTTCAACTGATGACCTTAAGTCAGCATGCAGGCGCCCGGCCCGCCACAAGGAGTCACTAGAGCGCAATAAGCCAAGTAAACCCCCCCCCCCCCCCCCCCCCGGCCAAACCCTCCCCTAACCTGGACAACGCTGGACCTATTGTGCGCCGCCCTATGGGACTCCCGGTCACAACTGGTTGTGATCAAACCCCAAGCTGTATTGACGCCGCAACACTGCAATGCAGTACCTTGGACCGCTGCACCACTCGGGAGGCTCTTTGTGTTTTCTATTTTAATTATAAATGTTTAACTCTTCATCGTTGGGAAGGGCTCGTAAGCAAGCATTTCACGGTAAAGTCTACACCCGTTGTATTTGGTGTAATCCAAATTGTAATTCGTAACATATCATACGAAATGAGTGACGGACGTCCACAAATTAATACATACCATACGAAACGTATCATATCATACTAAATGGAACGTCTCGGATTTACGTACAGAATAATACAAAATGCTCTGAGACCAGGTTGGATAAGAAGACACAAGAATTGTCTTTCAAATAAAGGAAAGCAATCGCGTCAGGGTACAAATTAGGAATAGTAAAGTTCAAATTAAAATGATAGACTGATTATAAGAAGGAAGTTCAGGGCTCTCTATTCATTTAGATGGTATAAACATGAGGAAAGCGGTTGTTATACTGTACATGTGTGACAGAAGCATCTTCACTTTGGAAGACTTCACTTACAGGAGTTTGAGCTGCACTTCCTGGCTGATGATGCCGTTTTCTTTTCATGACATGGGGCCTACATATTTATAATACACTCACATTCATGTTCCTATTCAACACGTCTGAGACCAAGATATGGACAGTATCACATGATGGATTTATATACAGAATCAAGTGCAAAACAACAGCTGCTCTAAACTCGTTTATGGTGTACATTGCCTGTATAATTTAGGCCAGATGTGTACTACTAGTACTCTCATAAGAAAGACAGAGGTTCTTGGATAAAATATTTCAGTCGTTTATTCGTCAGTCCAACTGTACGTGATGCAGTGTTGATAGGGACACGAGATGATGACTAACATGGAGGTTTACACAATGCCAGTGCTATGGCAGCACCTGGAACACACCAGCTGTCTGTCTGTCAGCTGGAAACTAAAGTCCTGGAAAAGTAACCTGTTGAGGCTTCGGCACATACAGTATGTCAGATTTAGAATAGTCATTTTAGATAGGTTGAAAAACACACAAAATATATATTTTCTTCGATTTAACAAATGTAAAAGGATGCTCTTCCGCTTTTCACTTGGACATGTTGGTTTAATTATGCATTGTCATTCTTTATTTCAGTGCTTTGAAGCGAAATGAAATGAGATGTGGGAATAGCTGAATACAAAAGGTTGTCTGATTCGCACAGGTTTTTATTCCATGTTTATACTGATATCATTATTACATGTAATAACCCCATACGTTTGTGCAATATCTTTCTTTGCATAGAAATAAAAGATAAATATTTTGTTTGTTGACATGCACCTATCTTTAGCAGCATATTTTATCTTGCGGATTTTGGGACTCCCTTATAGAATTATAAGCCCACTATAGTGTGAATACATGCAGCGTACCAGCAGAGCTGAACTTGATTTCTAGTAAGAGTTTATGAGAGCACAAGCCAGCCAGAATAGTGGGTGTTGATGAGGACTGTTAAATAGTGATGCCACCTGATCAGACAGGTGGAACTAGTCTGCAGGGACACACTGTGTGTCTGTCTGCAGCACTGGGAGAGAGAGGCACACAGACTATGGGGAAAGTGCTCTGTGTGCGACAACATCCAAACATTCCACGTGATTGATTCTTTGGATTTTGAGTTACTACTGGAAGTGCTTAAGGAACCCGATGACGTCATTCATAGACTGTATCATGTGTGATCTATCTTTTTGTCATTATTACTATGCCCTGACCTTTAGAGAAGACACATGTACTGTATACCCCTCAATCTGACCTTTAGAGAAGCACCCCTAAATCTGACCTCTGGAGAAGACACCCCTAAATCTGACCTCTGAAGAAGACACCCCTAAATCTGACCTCTAGTGTAGACACCCCTAAATCTGTCCTCTGGAGAAGACACCCCTAAATCTGACCTCTAGAGGAGACACCCCTAAATCCGAACTCTGCTCTATCCCATGTATACTGACCCTGACCCTTGACCTCTATATTGGATAAATACAGTGTGTAACGAGTGATAACTTTGCTGAACACCTAATAGGTAGATCATTACATTCTCTGGTTATCTATAGCATTTTGGACCAAATCATAATTCCGTTACTGTTTTACATTAACATTACCATAAACACCCGCTATACAACATGCTTAAAGTAAACCCAAAGCAGAAATGATATGTTATAATTCAGAAGCTGGACTCTTGCTCCTCTTTTATGTACAATCTTGCCCAATGTATATATGTCCATTTATTGAATGTGGTCTGCATTTCCCATTTTTATGAGGCTATTTCCTCCATTTGATGATTCAGTAGATTTCTCTTTTTTTGCTGTGTGCTGTTCATAGCTTTGGTAGCCATGCAGTTCTTTGCGAGGGCTCCGCATGCCAGGGCAAGCGAGCTGCACGCTCTGTGAGGGAAATCATGCCTGCTGAGACAATAGAATGGTGTGTTTTCCGCCTGAACCACTGTGGACTGGCGATCAGAAGAGAGGAGTTCTGTGGCTATAGATATCAGGGTGGTGTTGTTAGGTGGTTGGGTTTTTAGGTAGTTGGGTTGTTAGGTAGGTGGGTTGTTAGGTAGGTGGGTGGGGTTGTTAGGTGGGGGGGTTGTTAGGTGGGATGTTAGGTAAGTGGGTGGGGATGTTAGATGGGATGTTAGGTAAGTGGGTGGGGTTGTTAGGTGGGAGGGTTGTTAGGTGGGTGGGTGAGGTTGTTAGGTGGGATGTTAGGTAAGTGGGTGGGGTTGTTAGGTAGGTAGGTGGGTGGGGTTAGGTGGGTGGGGTTAGGTGGGTGGGTGGGGTTAGGTGGGTGGGGTTGTTAGGTAGGTGGGTGAGGATGTTAGCTGGGTTGTTAGGTAGGTGGGTGGGGATGTTAAGTGGTGGGGTTGTTAGGTATGTGGGTGGGGTTGTTAGGTATGTGGGTGGGGTTGTTAGGTAGGTGGGTGGGGTTGTTAAGTGGTGGGGTTGTTAGGTAGGTGGGTGGGGTTGTTAGCTGGGTTGTTAGGTAGGTGGGTGGGGTTGTTAGGTGGGTTGTTAGGTAGGTGGGTGGGGTTGTTAAGTGGTGGGGTTGTTAGGTAGGTGGGTGGGGTTGTTAAGTGGTGGGGTTGTTAGGTAGGTGGGTGGGGTTGTTAAGTGGTAGGGTTGTTGGGTGGGGTTGTTAGATAGGTGGGGTTGTTAGGTAGGTGGGTGTGGTGGGGTTGTTAGATAGGTGGGGTTTTTAGGTGGGTGGGGTTCAGGGGCGGACTGAAACAATAATTCAGGCCGGGAATTTGACTCCATCCCAGGCCACCCTGTTCACGGAAACCACCAGACCACTAATTTGTAGGCTAACCCTATTTGTTGATGTAACGGGTACCAAACTAGTTATACATTTGGCCACTATGTTCATCTGGGAAGAAAGTCATCCACATTACAAAATGCAAACATTTGGGACTGACCAACAAATAGCCTATCTGAACACTGAGTTTAAGGTATGCTATGGCTATGGGTGGACCCTCAAAAACTCACTAGGAATACACCAATCATAGCACATACAAATGTACAAGGTATGGCCCCCTGATTACAGTCCTACTGATAATCTCATAAATAAAGCACATATTAATGTAAAATCATAGCCTACATGTTTAGGTTTGTGCTCTGAAGTTGTACCTGAAGGTTCCTGCTCTGAGTCTGACTCTGTACTGACCACCATCTCTGGTTCTACAGGAGCACCTGAAGCTCTAGTGATGCTGCTGCTTCCTTCTCCACCTACAAAGAAAATACTCTTATTATCATACTCACTATCATTAGTGTATCAGTAGGCTACATTAATACAGCTCTGGGAAAAAATGAAGAGTGGTCTCTTAATTTGGAGTGGTCTGTTAATCTTTCCCAGAGCTGTATATTAATGTAGTAACTTGTAATGCTTGTACTAATGGCGCTAATGATCTTAGTCATTGCCTGTGCTGTGACACACAGACTACTGTGTTCCGTTCATGGATGTATTATGGTTATGTTACTGTAGCCTGTTTCGCTGTACAGTGTATGTGCACTTTCCCCAGCTTATGTGGTATGAGTCATGATCGAATGCTGGCAAGTCCATAGTCTAGGTTTACTATTTTTACTAGTTGAAACATATTGTCTTCAATGTCATATTATGATCACTATGTTGCACTCATTGCTATGATATAATTCCTTCAAGAAGACGTAAGACGTGCAAACTGTTTAGCCTACCTGCCGTTGTGTCGCTATTATTAGCTAGGCTACTTAGCTAGCCATGCTGGGTGACGTGTGTGTGTGTTTTAGCTAGCCATGCTGGGTGACGTGTGTGTGTCAGTGTGTGTGGTTTAGCTAGCCATGCTGGGTGACGTGTGTGTGTCAGTGTGTGTGGTTTAGCTAGCCATGCTGGGTGACGTGTGTGTGTCAGTGTGTGTGGTTTAGCTAGCCATGCTGGGTGTCGTGTGTGTGTCAGTGTGTGTGGTTTAGCTAGCCATGCTGGGTGACGTGTGTGTGTCAGTGTGTGTGGTTTAGCTAGCCATGCTGGGTGACGTGTGTGTGTCAGTGTGTGTGGTTTAGCTAGCCATGCTGGGTGTCGTGTGTGTGTCAGTGTGTGTGGTTTAGCTAGCCATGCTGGGTGTCGTGTGTGTGTCAGTGTGTGTGGTTTAGCTAGCCATGCTGGGTGACGTGTGTGTGTCAGTGTGTGTGGTTTAGCTAGCCATGCTGGGTGTCGTGTGTGTGTCAGTGTGTGTGGTTTAGCTAGCCATGCTGGGTGTCGTGTGTGTGTCAGTGTGTGTGTGTTTTTGACTGACCTGGTCCCTTACTGGCGAACATGTCGCTTATTTTGCAGCATTTAGCTGCATCTGTGGCAAGGGCCTTTCTCTTTTTTATTCTCTCCCTCTCTGCTCCACTTTTCCTTTTCTCACCGTCCATTTCGCCGTGCGACTTGTCTAAAATGTTATCGGTAGAGAAGCAGGTAGAAGGTTGCTATGTGCGTCGTGGAGAGACCTGAGGTCATTTTTGGCACGGGGACACTGCAGCGAGAGTGTGAGTGTCGCGCCTGATTTATGGACTCTCCGTCAACTTATTCCTGCTTGCTATATTATCGCTGGTCAAGTTGACTATTCACGGCAGGCCAAAACGACCCTCAGGCCACCGGGAAATGTCCTGGTGCTCCCGACGGCCAGTCCGCCATTGGTGGGGTTGTTAGGTGAGTGGTGTTGTTAGGTAGGTGGGTGGTGTTGTTAGGTAGGTGGGTGGGTGGGGTTGTTAGGTAGGTGGGTGGGGTTGTTAGGTAGGTGGGTGGGGTTGTTAGGTAGGTGGGTGGGGTTGTTAGGTAGGTGGGTGGGGTTGTTAGTATGTGGGTGGGGTTGTTAGGTATGTGGGTGGGGTTGTTAGGTATGTGGGTGGGGTTGTTAGGTAGGTGGGTGGGGTTGTTAGGTAGGTGGGTGGGGTTGTTAGTATGTGGGTGGGGTTGTTAGGTAGGTGAGTGGGGTTGTTAGGTGAGTGGGTGGGGTTGTTAGGTAGGTGGGTGGGGTTGTTAGGTAGGTGGGTGGGGTTGTTAGGTGGGTGGGTGGGGTTGTTAGGTGGGTGGGTGGGGTTGTCAGGTGGGTGGGTGGGTGGGGTTGTCAGGTAGGTGAGTGGGGTTGTTAGGTGGGTTGTTAGGGAGGTGGGTGGGGTTGTCAGGTAGGTGGGTGGGGTTGTTAGGTGGGTTGTTAGGTAGGTGGGTGAGGTTGTTAGCTGGGTTGTTAGGTAAGTGGGTGGGGTTGTTAGGTAGGTGGGTGAGGTTGTTACCTGGGTTGTTAGGTAGGTGGGTGGGGTTGTTAGGTGGGTTGTTAGGTAGGGGGATGGGGTTGTTAGGTAGGGGGGTGGGGCTGTTAGGTGGGTTGTTAGGTGGGGGGATGGGGTTGTTAGGTAGGGGGGTGGGGCTGTTAGGTGGGTTGTTAGGTAGGGGGGTGAGGTTGTTAGGTGGGTTGTTAGGTAGGGGGGTGGGGTTGTTAGGTGGGTTGTTAGGTAGGGGGGTGGGGCTGTTAGGTAGGTTGTTAGGTAGGGGGGTGAGGCTGTTAGGTGGGTTGTTAGGTAGGGGGTGGGGCTGTTAGGTGGGTTGTTAGGTAGGGGGGTGAGGTTGTTAGGTGGGTTGTTAGGTAGGGAGGTGGGACTGTTAGGTGGGTTGTTAGGTAGGGGGGTGAGGTTGTTAGGTGGGTTGTTAGGTAGGGGGGTGGGGCTGTTACGTGGGTTGTTAGGTAGGGGGGTGGGGCTGTTAAGTGGGTTGTTAGGTAGGGGGGTGGGGTTGTTAGGTGGGTTGTTAGGTAGGTGGGTGAGGTTGTTAGGTGGGTTGTTAGGTAGGTGGGTGAGGTTGTTAGGTGGGTTGTTAGGTAGGTGGGTGGGGTTGTTAGGTGGGTTGTTAGGTAGGGGGGTGGGGCTGTTAAGTGGGTTGTTAGGTAGGGGGGTGGGGCTGTTAGGTGGGTTGTTAGGTAGGTGGGTGGGGCTGTTAGGTGGGTTGTTAGGTAGGGGGGTGGGGTTGTTAGGTGGGTTGTTAGGTAGGTGGGTGAGGTTGTTAGGTGGGTTTTTAGGGTTGAAAAAGGCTACATCTCTACATGACTAAGATGGATAATGTTAAATTGTCCTCTATGTATTTTTCAAGTAAATCTCTAATGCCAAACAAATTCTCCGCAGTAAGTGCAGTCCAGCTGTAGAGTACTAAGGAAGTCCAGAAGGTTCCCTCTGTGCCCGCTGGCCTCTCCTCCAACCTTATATGGCGCTGGCGTTGGGGTCGTACTTTCGCTTCTTCACATTTCTTCACGTTCAGGGGAGAGTCGGGAAAGAAGACAGGGGTCAATGTCTGGTATATTATTGATGATGGTGGTAAAGTAAGTGCACATTGGAGAAGCAGCCACACTCATCTCTTAGACAACAGCAGTCATATCTGGTGGTTTCATAATGGACTGCTCACTGCAGCTAATGTCTTCAATGACGTCACCGGACAGTAGATTCCTGGTATTGATTTGGTACGTTAACTATTGGCATGTTAACTATTGGCACGTTAACTAACTATTGGCACGTTAACTATTGGCACGTTAACTATTGGCACGATAACTATTGGCACGTTAACTATTGGCACGTTAACTAACTATTGGCACGTTAACTATTGGCACGTTAACTATTGGCACGTTAACTATTGGCACGTTAACTAACTATTGGCACGTTAACTAACTATTGGAACGTTAACTATTGGCACATTAACTAACTATTGGTACGTTAACTATTGGCACGTTCACTATTGGTACGTTAACTATTGGCACGTTCACTATTGGTACATTAACTATTGGCACGTTAACTATTGGCACGTTAACTAACTATTGGAACGTTAACTATTGGTATGTTAACTATTGGCACGTTAACTATTGGCACGTTAACTATTGGCACGTTAACTATTGACACGTTAACTACTGGCACATTAACTAACTATTGGCATGTTAGCTAACTATTGGCACGTTAACTATTGGCACGTTAGCTATTGGCATGTTAACTATTGGCACGTTAACTATTGGCACGTTAACTAACTATTGGCACGTTAACTAACTATTGGCACGTTAGCTATTGGCACGTTAACTACTGGCACGTTAACTATTGGCACGTTAACTATTGGCACGTTAACTATTGGCACGTTAACTACTGGCACGTTAACTACTGGCACGTTAACTATTGGTACGTTAACTATTGGCACGTTAACTAACTATTGGCACGTTAACTAACTATTGGCACGTTAGCTAACTATTGGCACGTTAGCTAACTATTGGCACGTTAGCTAACTATTGGCACGTTAGCTAACTATTGGCACGTTAACTAACTATTGGCACGTTAACTAACTATTGGCACGTTAACTACTGGCACGTTAACTATTGGCACGTTAACTATTGGCACGTTAACTATTGGCACGTTAACTATTGGCACGTTAACTACTGGCACGTTAACTATTGGTACGTTAACTATTGGCACGTTAACTAACTATTGGCACGTTAACTAACTATTGGCACGTTAGCTAACTATTGGCACGTTAGCTAACTATTGGCACGTTAGCTAACTATTGGCACGTTAGCTAACTATTGGCACGTTAGCTAACTATTGGCACGTTAACTAACTATTGGCACGTTAACTAACTATTGGCACGTTAACTAACTATTGGCACGTTAACTACTGGCACGTTAACTATTGGTACGTTAACTATTGATACGTTAACTATTGATACGTTAACTATTGGCACGTTAACTATTGGCAGGTTAACTATTGGCACGTTAACTAACTATTGGCACGTTAACTAACTATTGGTACATTAACTATTGGCACGTTAACTATTGGCACGTTAACTAACTATTGGCACGTTAACTAACTATTGGCACGTTACCTAACTATTGGCACGTTAGCTAACTATTGGCACGTTAGCTAACTATTGGCACGTTAACTATTGGCACGTTAACTATTGGCACGTTAACTATTGGCACGTTAACTATTGGCACGTTAACTATTGGCACGTTAACTATTGGCACGTTAACTAACTATTGGAACGTTAACTATTGGCACATTAACTAACTATTGGTACGTTAACTATTGGCACGTTCACTATTGGTACATTAACTATTGGCACGTTAACTATTGGCACGTTAACTAACTATTGGAACGTTAACTATTGGTATGTTAACTATTGGCACGTTAACTAACTATTGGCACGTTAACTATTGGCACGTTAACTATTGGTACGTTAACTATTGGTACGTTAACTAACTATTGGCACGTTAACTATTGGCACGTTAACTAACTATTGGCACGTTAAATATTGGCACGTTTACTAACTATTGGCACGTTAACTAACTATTGGCACGTTAACTATTGGCACATCAACTATTGGTACATTAACTACTGGCATGTTAACTATTGGTACGTTGACTAACTCTTGGTACGTTAACTATTGGCACGTTTACTATTGGCACGTTAACTATTGGTACGTTAACTATTGGTACGTTAACTAACTATTGGCACGTTAACTATTGGCACGTTAACTAACTATTGGCACGTTAGCTACTGGCATGTTAACTAACTATTGGCACGTTAACTACTGGCATGTTAACTAATTATTGGCATGTTAACTAATTATTGGCACGTTAACTAACTATTGGCACGTTAACTATTGGCACGTTAACTAACTATTGGTATGTTCACTATTGGTACGTTAACTAACTATTGGTACGTTAACTAATGGCACGTTAACTAACTATTGGCACGTTAACTATTGGCACGTTAACTAACTATTGGCACGTTAACTAACTATTGGCACGTTAACTAACTATTGGCACATTAGCTAACTATTGGCACGTTAACTATTGGCACGTTAACTACTGGCACGTTAACTAACTATTGGCACGTTAACTATTGGCAGGTTAACTATTGGCAGGTTAAATATTGGCACGTTAAATATTGGCACGTTAACTATTGGCACGTTAACTAACTATTGGCACGTTAACTATTGGTACGTTAACTACTGGCATTTTAACTATTGGTACATTAACTATTGACACGTTAACTATTGGCACGTTAACTATTGGCACGTTCACTATTGGTACATTATTAACTATTGACACGTTAACTACTGGCATGTTAACTAACTATTGGTACGTTAACTATTGGTACGTTAACTAACTATTGGCACGTTAACTAACTATTGGCACGTTAACTAACTATTGGCACGTTAACTAACTATTGGTACGTTAACTAACTATTGGTACGTTAACTAACTATTGGCACGTTAACTATTGGTACGTTAACTATTGGCACGTTAACTAACTATTGGCACGTTAACTAACTATTGGCACGTTAACTAACTATTGGCACGTTAACTAACTATTGGCACGTTAACTATTGGCACGTTAGCTATTGGCACGTTAACTATTGGCACGTTAACTATTGGCACGTTAACTATTGGCACGTTAACTACTGGCACGTTAACTACTGGCACGTTAACTATTGGTACGTTAACTATTGGCACGTTAACTAACTATTGGCACGTTAACTAACTATTGGCACGTTAGCTAACTATTGGCACGTTAGCTAACTATTGGCACGTTAGCTAACTATTGGCACGTTAGCTAACTATTGGCACGTTAGCTAACTATTGGCACGTTAGCTAACTATTGGCACGTTAACTAACTATTGGCACGTTAGCTATTGGCACGTTAACTACTGGCACGTTAACTATTGGCACGTTAACTATTGGCACGTTAACTATTGGCACGTTAACTACTGGCACGTTAACTACTGGCACGTTAACTATTGGTACGTTAACTATTGGCACGTTAACTAACTATTGGCACGTTAACTAACTATTGGCACGTTAGCTAACTATTGGCACGTTAGCTAACTATTGGCACGTTAGCTAACTATTGGCACGTTAGCTAACTATTGGCACGTTAACTAACTATTGGCACGTTAACTAACTATTGGCACGTTAACTAACTATTGTCACGTTAACTAACTATTGGCACGTTAACTACTGGCACGTTAACTATTGGTACGTTAACTATTGATACGTTAACTATTGGCACGTTAACTATTGGCACGTTAACTAACTATTGGCACGTTAACTAACTATTGGTACATTAACTATTGGCACGTTAACTATTGGCACGTTAACTAACTATTGGCACGTTAACTAACTATTGGCACGTTAGCTAACTATTGGCACGTTAGCTAACTATTGGCACGTTAGCTAACTATTGGCACGTTAACTATTGGCACGTTAACTATTGGCACGTTAACTATTGGCACGTTAACTATTGGCACGTTAACTAACTATTGTCACGTTAACTAACTATTGGCACGTTAACTACTGGCACGTTAACTATTGGTACGTTAACTATTGATACGTTAACTATTGATACGTTAACTATTGGCACGTTAACTATTGGCAGGTTAACTATTGGCACGTTAACTAACTATTGGCACGTTAACTAACTATTGGTACATTAACTATTGGCACGTTAACTATTGGCACGTTAACTAACTATTGGCACGTTAACTAACTATTGGCACGTTACCTAACTATTGGCACGTTAGCTAACTATTGGCACGTTAGCTAACTATTGGCACGTTAACTATTGGCACGTTAACTATTGGCACGTTAACTATTGGCACGTTAACTATTGGCACGTTAACTATTGGCACGTTAACTATTGGCACGTTAACTAACTATTGGAACGTTAACTATTGGCACATTAACTAACTATTGGTACGTTAACTATTGGCACGTTCACTATTGGTACATTAACTATTGGCACGTTAACTATTGGCACGTTAACTAACTATTGGAACGTTAACTATTGGTATGTTAACTATTGGCACGTTAACTAACTATTGGCACGTTAACTATTGGCACGTTAACTATTGGTACGTTAACTATTGGTACGTTAACTAACTATTGGCACGTTAACTATTGGCACGTTAACTAACTATTGGCACGTTAAATATTGGCACGTTTACTAACTATTGGCACGTTAACTAACTATTGGCACGTTAACTATTGGCACATCAACTATTGGTACATTAACTACTGGCATGTTAACTATTGGTACGTTGACTAACTCTTGGTACGTTAACTATTGGCACGTTTACTATTGGCACGTTAACTATTGGTACGTTAACTATTGGTACGTTAACTAACTATTGGCACGTTAACTATTGGCACGTTAACTAACTATTGGCACGTTAGCTACTGGCATGTTAACTAACTATTGGCACGTTAACTACTGGCATGTTAACTAATTATTGGCACGTTAACTAACTATTGGCACGTTAACTATTGGCACGTTAACTAACTATTGGTATGTTCACTATTGGTACGTTAACTAACTATTGGTACGTTAACTAATGGCACGTTAACTAACTATTGGCACGTTAACTATTGGCACGTTAACTAACTATTGGCACGTTAACTAACTATTGGCACGTTAACTAACTATTGGCACGTTAGCTAACTATTGGCACGTTAACTATTGGCACGTTAACTACTGGCACGTTAACTAACTATTGGCAGGTTAACTATTGGCAGGTTAACTATTGGCAGGTTAAATATTGGCACGTTAAATATTGGCACGTTAACTATTGGCACGTTAACTATTGGTACGTTAACTACTGGCATTTTAACTATTGGTACATTAACTATTGACACGTTAACTATTGGCACGTTAACTATTGGCACGTTCACTATTGGTACATTATTAACTATTGACACGTTAACTACTGGCATGTTAACTAACTATTGGTACGTTAACTATTGGTACGTTAACTAACTATTGGCACGTTAACTAACTATTGGCACGTTAACTAACTATTGGCACGTTAACTAACTATTGGTACGTTAACTAACTATTGGTACGTTAACTAACTATTGGCACGTTAACTATTGGTACGTTAACTATTGGCACGTTAACTAACTATTGGCACGTTAACTATTGGTACGTTAACTAACTATTGGCACGTTAACTATTGGCACGTTAACTATTGGTACGTTCACTATTGGTACGTTAACTAACTATTGGCACGTTAACTAACTATTGGCATGTTAACTAACTATTGGCATGTTAACTAACTATTGGCACGTTAGCTAACTATTGGCACGTTAGCTAACTATTGGCACGTTAGCTAACTATTGGCATGTTAACTATTGGTACGTTAACTAACTATTGGCACGTTAACTACTGGCATGTTAACTATTGGCAGGTTAACTATTGGTACGTTAACTATTGGTACGTTAACTAACTATTGGCACGTTAACTATTGGCACGTTAACTAACTATTGGCAAGTTAAATATTGGCACGTTAACTAACTATTGGCACGTTAACTAACTATTGGCACGTTAACTATTGGCACATCAACAATTGGTACATTAACTATTGGTACATTAACTACTGGCATGTTAACTATTGGTACGTTGACTAACTCTTGGTACGTTAACTATTGGCACGTTTACTATTGGCACGTTAACTATTGGTACGTTAACTATTGGTACGTTAACTATTGGTACGTTAACTAACTATTGGCACGTTAACTATTGGCACGTTAACTAACTATTGGCACGTTAGCTACTGGCATGTTAACTAACTATTGGCACGTTAACTACTGGCATGTTAACTAATTATTGGCACGTTAACTAACTATTGGCACGTTAACTATTGGCACGTTAACTAACTATTGGTATGTTCACTATTGGTACGTTAACTAACTATTGGTACGTTAACTAATGGCACGTTAACTAACTATTGGCACGTTAACTATTGGCACGTTAACTAACTATTGGCACGTTAACTAACTATTGGCACGTTAACTAACTATTGGCACGTTAGCTAACTATTGGCACGTTAACTATTGGCACGTTAACTACTGGCACATTAAGTATTGGCACGTTAACTATTGGCACGTTAACTAACTATTGGCACGTTAACTATTGGCACGTTAACTATTGGCAGGTTAACTATTGGCACGTTAAATATTGGCACGTTAACTATTGGCACGTTAACTAACTATTGGCACGTTAACTATTGGTACGTGAACTAACTATTGGCACGTTAACTACTGGCATTTTAACTATTGGTACATTAACTATTGACACGTTAACTATTGGCACGTTAACTATTGGCACGTTCACTATTGGTACATTATTAACTATTGACACGTTAACTACTGGCATGTTAACTAACTATTGGTACGTTAACTATTGGTACGTTAACTAACTATTGGTACGTTAACTAACTATTGGCACGTTAACTAACTATTGGCACGTTAACTAACTATTGGCACGTTAACTAACTATTGGTACGTTAACTAACTATTGGCACGTTAACTATTGGTACGTTAACTATTGGTACGTTAACTATTGGCACGTTAACTATTGGCACGTTAACTAACTATTGGTACGTTAACTACTGGCACGTTAACTATTGGTACGTTAACTAACTATTGGGACGTTAACTACTGGCACGTTAACTACTGGCACGTTAACTATTGGCACGTTAACTATTGGTACGTTCACTATTGGTACGTTAACTAACTATTGGCACGTTAACTAACTATTGGCACGTTAGCTAACTATTGGCACGTTAGCTAACTATTGGCACGTTAGCTAACTATTGGCACGTTAGCTAACTATTGGCACGTTAGCTAACTATTGGCACGTTAGCTAACTATTGGCACGTTAACTATTGGCACGTTAACTACTGGCACGTTAACTACTGGCACGTTAACTACTGGCACGTTAAGTATTGGCACGTTAACTACTGGCACATTAACTAACTATTGGCATGTTAGCTAACTATTGGCACGTTAACTAACTATTGGCACGTTAGCTATTGGTACGTTAACTATTGGCACGTTAACTATTGGCACGTTAACTATTGGCACGTTAACTACTGGCACGTTAACTACTGGCACGTTCACTATTGGTACGTTAACTATTGGCACGTTAACTAACTATTGGCACGTTAAGTAACTATTGGCACGTTAACTAACTATTGGCACGTTAGCTAACTATTGGCACGTTAACTATTGGCACGTTAACTACTGGCACGTTAACTACTGGCACGTTCACTATTGGTACGTTAACTATTGGCACGTTAACTAACTATTGGCACGTTAAGTAACTATTGGCACGTTAACTAACTATTGGCACGTTAGCTAACTATTGGCACGTTAACTATTGGCACGTTAACTACTGGCACATTAACTACTGGCACATTAAGTATTGGCACATTAACTATTGGCACGTTAACTATTGGCACGTTAACTATTGGCACGTTAACTATTGGCACGTTAACTATTGGCACGTTAACTAACTATTGGCACGTTAACTAACTATTGGCATGTTAACTAACTATTGGCACGTTAGCTAACTATTGGCATGTTAACTAACTATTGGCACGTTAACTACTGGCATGTTAACTAACTATTGGCACGTTAACTAATGGCACGTTAACTAACTAATGGCACGTTAACTAACTATTGGCACGTTAACTAACTATTGGCACGTTAACTAACTATTGGCACGTTGACTAACTATTGGCACGTTGACTAACTATTGGCACGTTGACTAACTATTGGCACGTTAACTAACTATTGGCACGTTAACTAACTATTGGCACGTTAACTAATGGCATGTTAACTAACTATTGGCACGTTAACTAACTATTGGCACGTTAACTAATGGCACGTTAACTAACTATTGGCACGTTAACTAATGGCATGTTAACTAACTATTGGCACGTTAACTAACTATTGGCACGTTAACTAACTATTGGCACGTTAACTACTGGCATGTTAACTATTGGCAGGTTAACTATTGGCACGTTAACTATTGGCACGTTAACTAACTATTGGCACGTTAACTACTGGCATGTTAACTAACTATTGGCACGTTAACTACTGGCATGTTAACTAACTATTGGCACGTTAACTACTGGCATGTTAACTAACTATTGGCACGTTAACTATTGGCACGTTAACTAACTATTGGCACGTTAACTAATGGCATGTTAACTAACTATTGGCACGTTAACTAACTATTGGCACGTTAACTAATGGCATGTTAACTAACTATTGGCACGTTAACTAACTATTGGCATGTTAACTATTGGTACGTTAACTAACTATTGGCACGTTAACTACTGGCATGTTAACTACTGGCATGTTAACTATTGGCAGGTTAACTATTGTCACGTTAACTATTGGTACGTTAACTATTGGTACGTTAACTAACTATTGGCACGTTAACTATTGGCACGTTAACTAACTATTGGCAAGTTAAATATTGGCACGTTAACTAACTATTGGCACGTTAACTAACTATTGGCACGTTAACTATTGGCACGTTAACTATTGGCACGTTAACTAACTATTGGCATGTTAACTATTGGCAGGTTAACTATTGGCACATCAACTATTGGTACATTAACTACTGGCATGTTAACTATTGGTACGTTGACTAACTCTTGGTACGTTAACTATTGGCACGTTTACTATTGGCACGTTAACTATTGGTACGTTAACTATTGGCACGTTAACTAACTATTGGCACGTTAACTAACTATTGGCACATTAACTAACTATTGGTACGTTGACTAACTATTGGTACGTTGACTAACTCTTGGTACGTTCACTATTGGCACGTTAACTATTGGCACGTTAACTATTGGTACGTTAACCATTGGTACGTTAACCATTGGTACGTTAACTACTGGTACGTTAACTAACTATTGGCACATCAACTATTGGTACATTAACTACTGGCATGTTAACTATTGGTACGTTGACTAACTCTTGGTACGTTAACTATTGGCACGTTTACTATTGGCACGTTAACTATTGGTACGTTAACTATTGGCACGTTAACTAACTATTGGCACGTTAACTAACTATTGGCACATTAACTAACTATTGGTACGTTGACTAACTATTGGTACGTTGACTAACTCTTGGTACGTTCACTATTGGCACGTTAACTATTGGCACGTTAACTATTGGTACGTTAACCATTGGTACGTTAACCATTGGTACGTTAACTACTGGTACGTTAACTAACTATTGGCACGTTCACTATTGGTACGTTCACTATTGGCACGTTAACCATTGGCACGTTAACTAACTATTGGCACGTTCACTATTGGCACGTTCACTATTGGCACGTTCACTATTGGTACGTTCACTATTGGCACGTTCACTATTGGTACGTTAACTATTGGTACATTAACTATTGGCACATTAACTATTGGCACGTTAACTATTGGTACGTTAACTATTGGCACGTTAACTATTGGCACGTTCACTATTGGTACATTAACTATTGGTACATTAACTATTGTCACGTTCACTATTGGCACGTTAACTATTGGTACATTAACTATTGGCACGTTAACTATTGGTACGTTAACTATTGGCACGTTAACTAACTATTGGCACGTTAACTACTGGCATGTTAACTAACTATTGGCACGTTAACTACTGGCATGTTAACTAACTATTGACACGTTAACTAATGGCATGTTAACTAACTATTGGCACGTTAACTAACTATTGGCACGTTAACTAATGGCACGTTAACTAACTATTGGCACGTTAACTAATGGCATGTTAACTAACTATTGGCACGTTAACTAACTATTGGCACGTTAACTACTGGCATGTTAACTATTGGCAGGTTAACTATTGGCACGTTAACTATTGGCACGTTAACTATTGGCACGTTAACTAACTATTGGCACGTTAAATATTGGCACGTTAACTAACTATTGGCACGTTAACTATTGGCACGTTAACTAACTATTGGCAGGTTAACTATTGGCACATCAACTATTGGTACATTAACTACTGGCATGTTAACTATTGGTACGTTGACTAACTCTTGGTACGTTAACTCTTGGTACGTTAACTATTGGCACGTTTACTATTGGTACGTTAACTATTGGTACGTTAACTATTGGCACGTTAACTAACTATTGGCACGTTAACTAACTATTGGCACGTTAACTAACTATTGGTACGTTTACTAACTATTGGTACGTTGACTAACTCTTGGTACGTTCACTATTGGCACGTTAACTATTGGCACGTTAACTATTGGCACGTTAACCATTGGTACGTTAACCATTGGTACGTTAACCATTGGTACGTTAACTACTGGTACGTTAACTAACTATTGGCACGTTCACTATTGGTACGTTCACTATTGGTACGTTCACTATTGGCACGTTAACCATTGGCACGTTAACTAACTATTGGCACGTTCACTATTGGTACGTTCACTATTGGTACGTTCACTATTGGTACGTTCACTATTGGCACGTTAACCATTGGCACGTTAACTAACTATTGGCACGTTCACTATTGGCACGTTCACTATTGGCACGTTCACTATTGGTACATTAACTATTGGCACGTTCACTATTGGTACATTAACTATGGGTACATTAACTATTGGCACGTTCACTATTGGTACGTTAACTATTGGTACATTAACTATTGGCACGTTCACTATTGGTACATTAACTATTGGCACGTTCACTATTGGTACATTAACTATGGGTACATTAACTATTGGCACGTTCACTATTGGTACGTTAACTATTGGTACATTAACTATTGGCACGTTCACTATTGGCACGTTAACTATTGGTACTTTAACTATTGGTACATTAACTATTGGCACGTTAACTATTGGCACGTTAACTATTGGCACGTTAACTATTGGCACGTTAACTATTGGTACGTTCACTATTGGTACGTTAACTATTGGTACGTTCACTATTGGTACGTTCACTATTGGTACGTTAACTATTGGTACGTTAACTATTGGCACGTTAACTATTGGCACGTTAACTATTGGCACGTTAACTATTGGTACGTTAACTATTGGCACGTTAAGTATTGGCACGTTAAGTATTGGCACGTTAACTATTGGCACGTTAACTATTGGCACGTTAACTATTGGCACGTTAACTATTGGCACGTTAAGTATTGGCACGTTAACTATTGGCACGTTAACTATTGGCACGTTAACTATTGGCACGTTAACTATTGGCACGTTAACTATTGGCACGTTAACTATTGGTACATTAACTATTGGTACATTAACTATTGGCACGTTAACTATTGGCACGTTAACTATTGGCACGTTAACTATTGGCACGTTAACTATTGGCACGTTAACTATTGGTACGTTAACTATTGGTACATTAACTATTGGTACATTAACTATTGGCATGTGCAGTGCTTTTATGGTTGTTTATTTTTCAGAAAGACAGTGAGTAAATTCTTCTGCATTGCAATGACACTGATTTTGTGTTTCACATTAGCAACCACAGCATGGTGCTGGAGGCAATGAGAAAAGGCTGTGCTAGTCCATGTGACATACAGTTAGCTTTCCAAAACACAAGGACAAGGAGAGGACATGTATCGCTCATTACCATCTCTGACAGGGAAAAAACACATTTGTTCCATTCAAAACATTAGCATCTGGGGTGAGAGAGAGAACCAAACAAAAATGTACTCTATAAAAGGAGGGAAAGAGGAGACAACAACACATCAACAACCACAACAACAACAACGACAAGATAACACCAACAACATGAGTTGTGCATAACCTCTCTGTAAGTGGCTTGATGTAGGGCTTCTAGCAGTCTGTCATGCACCTGTTTCAATAGTAGGCCAGTTGGAGATGGCTCTATTGATGTGCGTGGTGGGTCATGCAGTACAATGCGCCGTGTGTGTACCAGGTCTGTGAAGCAGGCAGCAATGGCAGCTGGTGTGGGCGGGTCCGGGAGTCCTGCTCTGCTCTAGGGCGGAGCCTGGCCATCCAGGTGGGTGTGGCCAGCCATGGCACAAAGGCTGCGGCCAACAATATGGCCCTGGCTTCTCTCTCACCACTTCCGCTTAAACTCTCACCCTCGAACCCTCGTACCGGAGTGAGAAAAAGATGATGGTAGTGATAAGAGTATGGTAACCCAGGAGCATGTCATCCTGGGTTAGGCTCAGCCTTTGTGCAATGAACTGACCTTATCCAAGTCAACATGCAGAAATAAATGTTTTGGTGACAAACATGATGCTTTGCTAACTGGCATGCTTTGTTGGTTGAACAACTCCTTTTCTTTCTTTAGATTAATGGTGTGTAACACCCCTGTCGTTCAACACAACAGGTTTACCAGTGAGCGACTGGCACTTGATACCTCAGATTAGTGAACATAACATAATGTGTCGAGGACCTATAATCTGAATGTGTCAAGAAGCTATAATCTGAATGTGTCAAGGAGCTATAATCTGAATGTGTCGAGGAGTTATAATCTGAATGTGTAGTGGAGTTATAATCTGAATGTGTCGAGGAGCTATAATCTGAATGTGTCAAGAAGCTATAATCTGAATGTGTCGAGGAGCTGTAATCTGAATGTGTCGGAGTTATAATCTGAATGTGTCGAGGAGCTATAATCTGAATGTGTCAAGGAGTTATAATCTGAATGTGTCAAGGAGTTATAATCTGAATGTGTCGAGGAGCTGTAATCTGAATGTGTCGAGGAGCTGTAATCTGAATGTGTCGAGGAGCTATGATCTGAATGTGTCGAGGAGCTATGATCTGAATGTGTCGAGGAGCTATGATCTGAATGTGTCGAGGAGTTATAATCTGAATGTGTCGAGGAGCTATAATCTGAATGTGTCGAGGAGCTATAATCTGAATGTGTCGAGGAGCTGTAATCTGAATGTGTCGAGGAGCTATAATCTGAATGTGTCGAGGAGCTATGACCTGAATGTGTCGAGGAGTTATAATCTGAATGTGTCGAGGAGCTATAATCTGAATGTGTCGAGGAGCTATAATCTGAATGTGTCGAGGAGCTGTAATCTGAATGTGTCGAGGAGCTATAATCTGAATGTGTCGAGGAGCTATGACCTGAATGTGTCGAGGCGCTATGATCTGAATGTGTCGAGGAGCTATGATCTGAATGTGTCGAGGAGCTATAATCTGAATGTGTCGAGGAGTTATAATCTGAATGTGTCGAGGAGCTATAATCTGAATGTGTCGAGGAGTTATAATCTGAATGTGTCGAGGAGCTATAATCTGAATGTGTCGGAGTTATAATCTGAATGTGTCGAGGAGTTATAATCTGAATGTGTCGAGGAGCTATAATCTGAATGTGTCGAGGAGTTATAATCTGAATGTGTCGAGGAGCTATAATCTGAATGTGTCGGAGTTATAATCTGAATGTGTCGAGGAGTTATAATCTGAATGTGTCGAGGAGTTATAATCTGAATGTGTCGAGGAGTTATAATCTGAATGTGTCGAGGAGCTATAATCTGAATGTATCGAGAAACTACAGTATAATCTTAATGCATTTACTAGATTAGTAGTAAGAACAGTTTGGTCTCCAAGTGATCCTATAGAGCTGATTTAATGATTATTCTGTTTAGCTAGCAGGTTTAGTAACTGTACTGAACATGCACGTCAAACTTTGAACTGTGCCCATCTTATCAGTTTGAGGTTCTGCCACAGACTCACAGATGCCCAACCTCTCCCACCAACATAATCTCTATGGTATTTATTCACCCTATATGACTGATTGTGGACCTTTAAGACAAGTAAAGGTATCATGAACAGATGCAAGATGACTTTAAACATGTCAGTGTGTGTTTACTGCTTACTGTGTAAGTGATGGTACATCGGACAAACGTGTATCAGGTATGTGTGTGTGTCCCATTCTTTATCAGGTGTGTGTGTGTGTGTGCGCGCGTTTGTCCCTGAGTCCATGTCCGTATTCTGTAGCAGGAGCTCAAACACTGGTGTCTATATGCAACAGCAGGGGATGCCAGAGTCATGGAGAAGAGGCATGTGGTGTGTTGCTTACTTAAAGCCCCATCCGGTCCCCCCCAGCACTATGGCAGCCACCAGGATGGCGCCAGCGATGGAGCCTATTATAAGATTCGTGGCACTAGGACCTGCAAAGGGTTATGGGGGAGAAAGACATGAATGCCTGTTGTTTGTTCTTTGTTACAGAGCCAAACATATTGGAGAAGTGGTTTATCCATACATTATCCATCTCCATTTTGGATAGATAACTCTTCGTGTTATTTTTTTAGAGTTTTCCAATTTTCCCAGAAGTGGTTAGAGTCTATAGATTCTTCAATTACATTGAGCTGATTTCTGAAGTGCTGTTCATTCTTTTCCCGTAGTGTATTTCTGTATTGTTTTAGTGAGTCACCATAGTGAAGGCGTAGGCTCAGGTTTTCTGGGTCTCTATGTTTTGCAATTTCTTTCTTAGGTTTTTGCATTCTTCATCAAACCATTTGCCCTTGTTGTTAATTTTTTGTTGTTGCCTGCTTGAAATGTTTTGATTTGACAGGGAAGTTAAGAGGTCAAATATACTGTTTAGGTTTTCTACTATGACAGTGAAACGTTTTGTCTAGGAAGTTGTCTAGAAGGGATTGATGTCTATATCTGTGATGATGGTGATATCATGATGTCTATATCTGTAATGGTATTAGAGGCCACAGCTACAGCACCTATTCTCCTGGGAATCATTAGATGTATCTGTGTGCCTATTCCAGAATAATAACTTTAATGATTATAATCAAATTGATTTGTTTAGCACCTTTCATACGAGCATCAGCAGCTTAAAGTGCTGTTAAAATTAGCACTTAAAAAAAACGATAGCACAGTAAAATAGCACAGTAAAACAATAAGAGCAACAAAAGCAGATATAAAATATATATATATATTTAAAAAATAGCAATACAAGTTAAAAAGGATTAAAAACATTTATAAATTAAAAACAGTCAAACGAGAATTAAAAGGCACACTAGTTAAATGCCATAGCCATCTTGAAGGACCTTCCATTCACTTTGACATGTACAAATGTTCTGTGACATGTACAGTTGAAGTCAGAAGTTTACATACACTTATGTTGGAGTCATTAACTTGTTTTTCAACCACTCCACAAATTTTTTGTTAACAAACTATAGTTTCGGCAAGTCGGTTAGGACATCTACTTTGTGCATGACAAAGGTAATTTTTCCAACAATTGTTTACAGACAGATTATTTCACTTATAATTCACTGTATCACAAGTTCAGTGGGTCAGAAGTTTACTTACACTAAGTTGACTGTACCTTTAAACAGCTTGGAAAATTCCAGAAAATTATGTCATGGCTTGAGAAGCTTCTGATAGGCTAATTGACATTACTTGAGTCAATTGGAGGTGTACCTGTGGATGTATTTCAAGGCCTACCTTCAAACTTAGTGACTCCTTGCTTGACATCATGGGAAAATCAAAAGAAATCAGCCAAGACCTTTAATAATAATAATTGTAGACCTCCACAAGTCTGGTTCATCCTTGAGAGCAATTTCCAAACGCCTGAAGGTACCACATTCATCTGTACAAACAATAGTATGCAAGTATAAACACCATGGGACGACGCAGCCATCATACCGCTCAGGAAGGAGACGCGTTCTGTCTCCTAGAGATGAACGTACTTTGGTGCGAAAGGTGCAAATCAATCCCAGAACAACAGCAAAGTACCTTATGAAGATGCTGGAGGAAACGGGTACAAAAGTATCTATATCCACAGTAAAACGAGTCCTATATGACATAACCTGAAAGGCCGCCCAGCAAGGAAGAAGCCACTGCTCCAAAACCGCCATAAAAAGGCCAGACTACGGTTTACAACTGCAGATGGGGACAAAGATCGTACTTTTTGGAGAAATGTCCTCTGGTCTGATGAAACAAAAATAGAACTGTTTGGCCATAATGACCATCGTTATGTTTGGAGGAAAAAGCGGGAGGCTTACAAGCCAAAGAACACCATCCCAACCGTGAAGCACGGGGGTGGCAGCATCATGTTGTGGGGGTGCTTTGCTGCAGGAGGGACTGGCGCACTTCACAAAATAAATGGCATCATGAGGATGGAAAATGATGTGGATATATTGAATCAACCTCTCAAGACATCAGTCTGGAAATTAAAGCTTGGTCGCAAATGGGTCTTCCAAATGGATAATGACCCCAAGCATACTTCCAAAGTTGTGGCAAAATGGCTTAAGGACAACAAAGTCAAGGTATTGCAGTGGCCATCACAAAGCCCTGACCTCAATCCCATAGAACATTTGTGGGCAGAATTGAAGGCGTGTGCGAGCAAGGAGGCCTACAAACCTGACTCTGTTACACCAGCTCTGTCAGGAGGAATGGGCCAAAATTCACCCAACTTATTGTGGAAAGCTTGTGGAAGGCTACCTAAAACGTTTGACCCAAGTTAAACAATTTAAAGGCAATGCTACCAAATACTAATTGAGTGTATGTAAACTTCTGACCCACTGGGAATGTGATGAAAGAAATAAAAGCTGAAATAAATCATTCTCTACTATTATTCTGACATTTCCCATTCTTAAAATAAAGTGGTGATCCTAACTGACCTAAGACAGGGAATTTTTACTAGGATTAAATGTCAGGAATTGTGAAAAACTGAGTTTAAATGTATTCGGCTAAGGTGTATGTAAACGTCCGACTTCAACTGTAGCTATGATCTTTAGACAGAAGAAAGTATTTGAAAACCAACTGACGTAAAGATGATCTAAAAGTCAATGGAATGATTCTAGTCAGGGAAGCATGTTACTTTAGTCTACCATGGAGAGGTTCTGAAAACGAGATGGAAACAAACCTTTTGGTTCTTCGTCTTCTGTGGGTGCAGGCACCTTGGGAGGGTCGGGCATGCTGCAGTCTGTCCCAGCCCAGGTGGTGTCACAGGTGCACGTCGCCTCGTTGTTACACACCTGGCCAGGTAGGACAAAGGGAGGAAGAGAGGCGGCAGGGAGGAATTCATTAATCTATGCTCCATGACAAATTAATACGTCACCCTTGTTAAACTCGTCGCCAGGCTCAATTACTACTGCATGCTGAGGATTTTACACGATTGGTGAAATTGTAGTGAATAATTCACTTGCTGACACTGTGTCATTGGAGACACCATTGTGGACCATTATGGCTAATAACAAAGCCTTCAAGGTTGTAGTTCTGGGCTGGGGTCATATGGGTACACCTAGAGCAGGGATCATCAACTAGATTCAGCTTCATATGGGTACACCTAGAGCAGGGATCATCAACTAGATTCAGCTTCATATGGGTACACCTAGAGCAGGGATCATCAACTAGATTCAGCTTCATATGGGTACACCTAGAGCAGGGATCATCAACTAGATTAAGCTTCATATGGGTACACCTAGAGCAGGGATCATCAACTAGATTCAGCTTCATATGGGTACACCTAGAGCAGGGATCATCAACTAGATTCAGCTTCATATGGGTACACCTGGAGCAGGGATCATCAACTAGATTCAGCTGGGGGATCATTTTCGGGAGGTGGGGGGACGACATAATTACAAATCATTTGTGGACTGCAAATTGACCACAAGAAGCCCAAACAGATATAATGTTTGACTAAAACATAATAATTTCAAACCTTACATTTGTATCCGATCACGTTGTGTCTCTATATTATGTGTGAGAAATACTTGGGAACAGATTTCTTCAATTAAAATCACTTGGAGCTGGGGTTTTTATACAGTCTTTTCTTTTATGTCCAACAATGAAACCCCCCCCCAGAAAAGTTAAACCAACCACAGGCCAAATTCGGCCCGCCGGTCGCCAGTTGGGGAACCCTGACCAGCTCCCCTGGACTCACCCCGTGGGATGAGCACACCTGGCTGTTGGGCCCGCTGGGACATGTGCTCATGTTGAGGGACTGGATGGGCAGACACTTGTGGTCAAGGCACATCATGGACGGCCCACAGGGCGTTCCGTCCTCCACGTAGCCTAAGTCAGTCTCATCGTCCAAAAGAACATGGCCACCACTGGAAAGAGAGAGAGAGAGAGAGACCATAGAAAGAGAGAGGTGAGTTAGTATCCTTATATTGTCTCTGTGCGTTGACAGGTGAGGTGAGGAGGTTGTGTCCACCTGCAGTTCACCGGCCTGCCCTGATGGTTGAAGGAGGTACGAGTGATGTCTCCCTTCATCATGCCGATGCGGGGGTTGTGTCCGATGTTACTGCACAGCAGGAACCCACAGAACACATCGCTGCAGAGGGAGAATCAGAGACTAAGGGAACATTGACAATTTGTGAATACTACATTGATGTAGAACAGAGACAGCAGTACTTGACTATTTGTTCTGCTATAGTGCATGACTACAGTGTACAGCAGTGTATATTTGGTATCAGCTGTAAACTCACTGCTTGCTACACTGGAGCCACTTATCTCCATCCTTTCCACAGTTTCCCTTCTCGGTTCCTTCTGTGTTTAGCTTCTCGTAGCAGAACTTCTCAGAGCCTCCCGCCTCTGCACAAGGAGGTAACACAGGAGAGGAGAAAGGGAGGAGGGTGACCACACCTCACAACAAGCTAATATCACTAAAGTACAAGTCTCAGATTCTCTGCATTTTATATGACATATCTTGCCACTGTACTGGCATTGAGTAACTTAAGCAAGAGGGATTCTGAACTCACTTGGGCCCCAGAGGTATTTGCACTGGTTTCCTCTGGTCTTGCACTCTCCACTGTAGCAGCGTCCCTAAAGAGACAAAATCATATCAAATGTATTTATAAAGCCCTTTTTACATCAGCAGATGTCACAAAGTGCTTCTACAGAAACCCAGCATAAAACAGTAAGCAATGCATGTGTAGAATCACGGAGTATACTTATTCATTCAATATCTGTTCAAGCAAGTTCACAATGACAATCCTTTTCTAAAATCACATCATCTGAATAGGTACATGTCCTTGTGGCTTAGTGATCATGCTGCCCACCTGGTCGACTTGACATTGGTAGCCATCTTGTTTGTGGAGGTTGGGAGGGCACTACAATGAACAACATAAAAAATATTTCCTTTTAAGACAGCTGAACGTTTCATCCTTTTTCAGAAATGAATGGTTAAAGCCCAACTCACCTGGCCAGAGTCTCCTGAGCATGTCTCTGAGATGTCACAGTCATTCACCGCATAGCGACAACTGTAACCACGTGGGTAGAACTAACATAGAGAGAGAGAGAACAAGAGACTGGGATTTCCTGTACCAATCTTATCAGGTCTCTTAAGTCTGGGCTAGGTGGGACGTTTGCGTCCCACCCTAGTCAACAGCCAGTGGAATCACGTGTCGCGAAATACAAATACCTAAAAAATGCTATAACTTCAATTTCTCAAACATATGACTATTTTACACCATTTGAAAGACAAGACTCGTTAATCTAACCACATTGTCCGATTTCAAAAAGGCTGTACAGCGAAAGCAAAACATTAGATTATGTCAGGAGAGTACCCTGCCAAAAATAATCACACAGCCATTTTCAAAGCAAGCATATATGTCACAAAAACCAAAACCACAGCTAAATGCAGCACTAACCTTTGATCTTCATCAGATGACACTCCTAGGACATTATGTTATACAATACATGCATGTTTTGTTCAATCAAGTTCATATTTATATCAAAAAACAGCTTTTTACATTAGCATGTGATGTTCAGAACTAGCATACCCACCGAAAACTTCCGGTGAATTTACTAAATTACTCACGATTAACGTTCACAAAATACATAACAATTATTTTAAGAATTATAGATACAGAACTCCTTTATGCAATCGCGGTGTCAGATTTTAAAATAGCTTTTCGGCGAAAGCACACTTTGCAATATTCTGAGTACATAGCTCGGCCATCACGGCTAGCTATTTTGAGACCCACCAAGTTTGGGGCTCACTAAACTCAGAATTACTATTAGAAAAATTGGATTACCTTTGCTGTTCTTCGTCAGAATGCACTCCCAGGACTTCTACTTCAATAACAAATGTTGGTTTGGTTCCAAATAATCCAGTTATATTCAAATAGCTCCGTTTTGTTTGTGCGTTCAGGTCACTATCCGAAGGGTGACGCGCGAGCGCATTTCGTGACAAAATAAATCAAAATATTCCATTACCGTACTTAGAAGCATGTCAAACGCTGTTTAAAATAAATGTTTATGCTATTTTTCTCGTAAAATAGCGATAATATTCCAACCGGGCAACATTGTATTCATTCAAAGGCTGAAAGAAAAAAATGGAGTAGTCTCGTGAATGCGCATCTCAGTCTCACTGTCCCCAGGCTGACCACTTACAAATTCTGCTGCTGTTCTTTTCCCAGAGACAGCAGACACCCCATTCCACTTTCTGGCGGCTTTAGAGAGCCAATGGAAGCCTTAGAAAATGTCACGTTACAGCACAGATGCTGTATTTTTGATAGAGATGCAACAGAAGGACAACAAATTGTCAGTCAGGGCACTTCCTGTATGGAATCTTCTCAGGTTTTGGCCTGCGATATGAGTTCTGTTATACTCACAGACACCATTCAAACAGTTTTAGAAACTGTAGAGTGTTTTCTATCCAAATCGACTAATTATATGCATATTCTCATTTCTGGGCAAGAGTAGTAACCAGTTTAAATCAGGTATGTTTTTTATCCGGCCGTGCAAATACTGCCCCCTAGCCCCAACAGGTTTTAAGCAACACTAACAAAAAAAAACATACTGGTGATTAAAAAGCCATATTGGTTCTTAGTGAGCAACCTGACAGTGATTAAACAGCCATATTGGTTCTTATTGAGCAACCTGACAGTGATTAAACAGCTCTTACCAGACAAGTGTTGTTGCAGCAAGGTCCATCAGCACAATGTGCACCATTAGCTAGGGAACACTTCTTACAGCACTCCTTGTAGCACTCCTACAACATAGACGGCAGCACCAGTCTGACACTGTATTTGAACCATATTAATGAGATGTAAATAAACTAGTATTTAATAGTAACTTACTGTTCTATCTCCGCAGTCACACTCCTCTCCCACCTCAATGTATCCATTCCCACACTCTGTAGATTCAAACAGCTGCCCAAACAAACACAATCAGAGGGTTATAACAGTATCTGAATTACTGGTTAAATACAGTATCGCTCTTTTGATGTTCAGCTGTATGGCGACCGCAACGTAAACTACTCACCTTGGTTGGCTTGTTATAAAGACATGATCCACCGCCCTTCAGCAGGAACTCCTTGTAGTCTGAGATGCTGCACTTGGAGAACTTCCGGGGATGCTGGACCCTGGGGGGAAAGGAATACATCCACCTTTAACATCCAACTGTTAATTGACCATGTGCTAGATTGAGAGTGAAAGGTGTGGCAGTGACTCTGGACCAGTGTGCAACAAGAGCCACTGTCAACAACACAAGCATGAAGTCAAGGCAACTTTCACATGCTAACGCAGGTCATGACCCTGCACAGCCTCTGGTGGCTGCAGCTACAGCTCTATACATCCTGTCATTGGCCTACTATCATAGAGAGAGGCTGGGGTGCTAGGTGGTTAGCAGCTCATAGAGATGGGGGCTAGGTGGTTAGCGGCTCATAGAGAGGGGGGCTAGGTGGTTACCAGCTCATAGAGAGAGGCTAGGGCGGTAGGTGGTTAGCAGCTCATAGAGAGGGGGCTAGGTGGTTAGCAGCTCTTAGAGAGAGGCTGGGGCGCTAGGTGGTTAGCAGCTCATAGAGAGGGGGGCTAGGTGGTTAGCAGCTCATAGAGAGAGGCAGGGGAGCTAGGTGGTTAGCAGCTCATTGAGAGGGGGGCTAGGTGGTTAGCAGCTCATAGAGAGAGGCAGGGGAGCTAGGTGGTTAGCAGCTCATAGAGAGAGGCTGGGGTGCTTGGTGGTTAGCAGCTCATAGAGGCTAGGGTGCTAGGTGGTTAGCAGCTCATAGAGAGGGGGGCTAGGTGGTTAGCAGCTCATAGAGAGAGGCTGGGGTGCTTGGTGGTTAGCAGCTCATAGAGGCTAGGGTGCTAGGTGGTTAGCAGCTCATAGAGAGGGGCGCTAGGTGGTTAGCAGCTCATAGAGAGGGGGGCTAGGTGGTTAGCAGCTCATAGAGAGAGGCAGGGGAGCTAGGTGGTTAGCAGCTCATAAAGAGAGGCTGGGGTGCTAGGTGGTTAGCAGCTCATAGAGAGAGGCTGTGGCGCTAGGTGGTTAGCAGCTCATAGAGAGGGAGGCTAGGTGGTTAACAGCTCATAGAGAGAGGCTGGGGCGCTAGGTGGTTAGCAGCTCATAGAGAGGGGGGCTAGGTGGTTAGCAGCTCATAGAGAGAGGCAGGGGAGCTAGGTGGTTAGCAGCTCATAGAGAGGGGGGCTAGGTGGTTAGCAGCTCATAGAGAGAGGCTGGGGCGCTAGGTGGTTAGCAGCTCATAGAGAGGGGTGCTAGGTGGTTACCAGCTCATAGAGAGAGGCTGGGGAGCTAGGTGGTTAGCAGCTCATAGGGAGGGGGCTAGGTGGTTAGCAGCTCATAGAGATGGGGGAGCTAGGTGGTTATCAGCTCATAGAGAGACGTTGGGGCGCTAGGTGGTTAGCAGCTCATAGAGAGAGGTTGTGGCACTAGGTGGTTAGCAGCTCATAGAGAGGAGGGCTAGGTGGTTAGCAGCTCATAGAGAGAGGCTGTGGTGCTAGGTGGTTAGCAGCTCATAGAGAGGGGGGCTAGGTGGTTAGCAGCTCATAGAGATGCGGGCTAGGTGGTTAGCAGCTCATAGAGAGGGGGGCTAGGTGGTTACCAGCTCATAGAGAGAGGCTGGGGCGCTAGGTGGTTAGCAGCTCATAGAGAGGGGGGCTAGGTGGTTAACAGCTCATAGAGAGAGGCTGGGGCGCTAGGTGGTTAGCAGCTCATAGAGAGGGGGGCTAGGTGGTTACCAGCTCATAGAGAGAGGCTGGGGAGCTAGGTGGTTAGCAGCTCATAGAGAGGGGGGCTAGGTGGTTACCAGCTCATAGAGAGAGGCTGGGGCGCTAGGTGGTTAGCAGCTCATAGAGAGGGGGGCTAGGTGGTTAACAGCTCATAGAGAGAGGCTGGGGCGCTAGGTGGTTAGCAGCTCATCATTACACATTTCCCTCAACAGAAATCCGCGGAATCTATTCTCTCTTCTAATAGGAGCTCTAATAATAGTGTTATATCATCTCTCCCTCTCTCCTTTTCACTTCCTCTCTCTCGGCCCCCTCCTCTCTCTCTCTCTCTCTCTCTCTCTCTCTCTCTCTCTCTCTCTCTCGCTCTCTCTCTCTCTCGCTCTCTCTCTCTCTCGCTCTCTCTCGCGCTCTCTCTCTCGCTCTCTCTCGCTCTCTCTCTCTCGCTCTCTCGCTCTCTCTCTCTCTCTCTCTCTCTCTCTCTCTCTCTCTCTCTCTCTCTCTCTCTCTCTCTCTATATATATATATATACTACTGTTAAAAAATTTGTGGTCACTTAGAAATGTCCTTGTTTTTGAAAGAAAAGCAGATTTTTTGTCCATTACAATAACATCAAATTGATCAGAAATACAGTGTAGACATTGTTAATGTTGTAAATGACTATCGTAACTGGAAACGGCTGATGTTTATCAGCAATCATCACTCCTGTGTTCCAATGGCACGCTGTGTTAGCTAATCCAAGTTTATCATTTTAAAAGGCTAATTGATCTTTAGAAAACCATTTTACAAATATGTTAGCACAGCTGAAAACTGTTGTCCTGATTAAAGAAGCAATAAAACTTCCTTTGACATTTGTGGGTTCGATTACAGGCTCAAAATGGCCAGAAACAAAGAACTTTCTTCTGAAACTCATCAGTCTATTCTTGTTCTGAGAAATGAAGGCTATTCCATGCGAGAAATTGCCAAGAAACTGAAGATCTCGTACAACGCTGTGTACTACTCCCTTCACAGAACAGCGCAAATTGGATCTAACCAGAATAGAAAGAGGAGTGAGAGGCCCCGGTGCACAACTGAATAAGAGGACAAGTACATTAGATTGTCTAGTTTGAGATATGGCTTTTTCTTTGCAACTCTGCCTAGAATGCCAGCATCCCAGACTCGCCTCTTCACTGCTGACGTTGAGACTGGTGTCTTCTTTCAAAACAAGGAAATGTCTAAGTGACCCCAAACTTTTGAACGGTAGTATATCTGTCTGTGTGTATGTGTGTGTGAGGGGGCACATATGACAGGGAGAGACATAGACAGAAATAGAGAGTGAGAATAACAGTAGTTCAGCAGCCCATTACCCAGTATCCTCCATGATGCAGCCCACCCAGGAGTCAGAGCAGCCACATTCCTCTGTGAGAGAGAACAACACACAACATGTCCATCAAAGAAACATATGTGCCTAAAATTATTCCAAATTTAAAACATAGATTGTAAAATTAGATATTTCTAAAAAGGACTGCTTTGTAAATCTGTGAGACAGAAATTAATGTGCAGTGATGAATGTGAGCTGGTCTGCGTACTTCTCTTGGCGGCTGGATCCCACTGGATGCCGAGATTCTGTGCCAAGCTCTGGGAGAGTGATGAAGCCATAGTCCATGTGGTGCCATACTGCAGGTACAAAACATTAGCAGTTACTCGTCTGTTCTGCCATAATAAAACAGTATGATCCTGGACATTAGTCTCACCTCGTTGACCCCTACTCCACGGCTCACAGAGCACATGCCCCCGAAGTACGCTACACTGCTTCGGCGATAGTGGAAGGTCACATTGCTGTGCATCGAAGAGAGACAGAGTAACTATCAGACAGACACACAGACAGGCAGACAGACAGGCAGTCAGATACACAGACAGACAGACAGGCTGACAGACAGGTGGACAGGCAGACAGACATATGCTGGACATGTGAGTGGTATTCAGCCACCCTTGGAGGAAAAATAAAAGTGTATGGAAAAATGCCAAAGCATTAGGGCCTAGTCCTTTAACATGATCTACTGATCTGGGAAGCCATAAGGGCTCTGTGTGCAAGAGATACTTACTACAGCATCAGTATGGGGTGGCCCTGAGGAACAGGGAGGAGAGAGCACTTACGAGAAGAGGTGCACAGCGTCAGCGTGCTGCTTGATGCTCTGCGCCCGGTACTTAGAGAAATCTTTCAGCATGTCCAGAGGCTTCACACTGATGGGAATCTGGTCCTTGTCCGTCCAGATCTCCGCGGCAACCAGAACCACCCGTGTGTGCAGGTGTTCCTTAAAGATCTGTCATCGGAGCATGTTGGGGTAGTGGGAGAACACAGAGAGAGAGAGATGGAGAGATCACAGCACAGGAACAGGAGAAGAATACTGGGTGTGAATGATCATATGTACTGTCTGAGGACAGGACAGGACAGGACAGGGAAAACAGCACACTGAGAGCAAGGAGAGACACAATACTGTTATTCCACATCCCAGCTACACAGAGCAACAACAAGCACAGTGATACAGTGTATAATCTGAACATAACAGACACATGTATGGGGCCGACTGAGGGTACAGGAGACTGAAGTACAGGAGACTCAGGTTACAGGAGACTCAGGTTACAAAAGACTCAGGTTACAGGAGACTCAGCTTACAGGAGACTCAGTTTACAGGAGACTCAGGTTACAGGAGACTCAGGTTACAGGAGACTCAGGTTACAGGAGACTCAGGTTACAAAAGACTCAGGTTACAGGAGACTCAGGTTACAGGAGACTCAGGTTACAAGAGACTCAGATTACAGGAGACTCAGTTTACAGGAGTCTGAGGGTACAGGAGACTCAGATTACAGGAGAGTGACGGTACAGGAGACTGAGAGTACAGGAGACTGAGGGTACAAGAGACTCAGATTACAGGAGACTGAGGGTACAGGAGACTGAGGGTACAGGAGACTGAGGGTACAGGAGACTCAGATTACAGGAGACTCAGATTACAGGAGACTCAGATTACAGGAGACTTGAGGTACAGGAAACTGAGGGAACATGAGACTCAGGGTACATGAGATAAACAGTGTATGACACATGAGGAAGTGGTCAATTCTGTGTTCTACCTCAAGGGGAACTTTAATATAAATGGTAAACAGCTGTTCTCAACAAAAAATACATATACATTTGATCAATTAATCTGTAAATTCAACGTTTAGATATACTTGTGTTTTGCAAACACAATAATTGACTAAACTATGATTGATTCAACTACGTATGATTGATTCAACTATGATTGATTAAACTGTGATTGCATTGAAAATATTGTTTAGTCACACAAGAGCCAGGGAATTAGAATCAGTTCAACATAATTCTAGATTGTTCTGATGGACACCCTGAAACATACACCAGAAAGAGGAGGTGAAGGTCTGAATATCTGCAGTTGAATAAAAGAATCAGTTCTCAGAGCCAACTGAAGATGTTACTCACAGCATCAACAAGGTTCACCACTGACTTGGCAGAGTTCCTGGTGTGCTGCTTGGTCTTGAGTCGCTTATACTGCAGACCACACAAAAACAATGACACAAATGTTATTCAAAACTATTATTAAGGGGAATATGAATAAATACTTATACAAGCTTCTACAACACCCTTTTTAGAAAATACACAAAATATACATGTTGATTTTTGATGGTCCACACCAACAATAGAATAAGCCTGGTGTTTTCAAATCTGGACGACGGTTACGTTAGCTAGGATATGAATCATACATCCACCACCACATTCAACAGTGTTGCAACCTCTTGTGGGTGTAGCTGGCTAAGCATAGGACAAGAAAGGAAAATCAGGTCTCCTTGGTGTTGCTGGAATGTTGTGGAGACTCTTAACAGTAAAAGAATGAAACATTGCTGAAATATGCATTCATGTTTCCTGTGTTTTGTTTAGATAGTGTTGCTTGGTTTTTGAGGGCACATACCATATTATGGTCACTGACGATCATAATCTCCAAATACTTCATCTCCTCAAATACATTCCTAGGCATCTGAAAAAGCCACAGATTAGTTAACTTTCATAAGACACGGCAATGGCAGATTTATAGAGGATGAGAAGAAAATAGAGAATTATATGAGGCTACATAGCACACTAGGTTATAACAAGAGGTTACATAGCACACTAGGTTATAACAAGAGGCGACATAGCACACTAGGTTATAACATGAGGTTACATAGCACACTAGGTTATAACAAGAGGCTACATAGCACACTAGGTTAGAACAAGAGGCTACATAGCACACTAGGTTATAACATGAGGTTACATAGCACACTAGGTTATAACAAGAGGCTACATAGCACACTAGGTTAGAACAAGAGGCTACATAGCACACTAGGTTATAACATGATTATGATTATAGTAGGGTCACAGTAGGGTTACAGTAGGTTTACAGTAGGGTTAGGGTTACAGTAGGTTTACAGTAGTGTTACAGTTGGGTTACAGTAGGGTTAGGGTTACAGTAGGTTTACAGTAGAGTTAGGGTTACCGTAGGTTTACAGTAAGGTTAGGGTTACCGTAGGGTTACAGTAGGGTTACAGTAAGGTTAGTGTTACAGTAAGGTTAGGGATACAGTAGGGTTACAGTAGGGTTAGGGTTACAGTAGGATTAGTGTTACAGTATGTTTAGGGTTACAGTATGGTTACAGTATGGTTAGGGTTACAGTAGGGTTATGATTATAGTAGGGTCACAGTAGGGTTACAGTAGGTTTACAGTAGGGTTAGGGTTACAGTAGGGTTAGGGTTACAGTATGGTTACAGTATGGTTAGGGTTACAGTAGGGTTATGATTATAGTAGGGTCACAGTAGGGTTACAGTAGGTTTACAGTAGGGTTAGGATTACAGTAGGGTTAGGGTTACAGTAGGGTTATAGTAGGGTTAGTGTTACAGTACGGTTACAGTAGGTTTACAGTAGGGTTAGGGTTACAGCAGGTTTACAGTAGGTTTACAGTAGTGTTACAGTTGGGTTACAGTAGGGTTAGGGTTACAGTAGGGTTACAGTAAGGTTAGTGTTACAGTAGGGTTAGGGATACAGTAGGGTTACAGTAGAGTTAGGGTTACAGTAGGATTAGTGTTACAGTAGGGTTAGGGTTACAGTATGGTTACAGTAGGGTTAGGGTTACAGTAGGGTTATGATTATAGTAGGGTCACAGTAGGGTTACAGTAGGGTTAGGGTTACAGTAGGGTTATGATTATAGTAGGGTCACAGTAGGGTTACAGTAGGTTTACAGTAGGGTTAGGGTTGCAGTAGGTTTACAGTAGGGTTAGGGTTACCGTAGGTTTACAGTAGGGTTAGGGTTACCGTAGGGTTACAGTAGGGTTACAGTAAGGTTAGTGTTACAGTAGGGTTAGGGTTACAGTAGGATTAGTGTTACAGTAGGGTTACCGTAGGGTTAGGGATACAGTAGGGTTACAGTAGGATTAGTGTTACAGTAGGGTTACCGTAGGGTTACAGTAGGGTTACAGTAAGGTTAGTGTTACAGTAGGCTTAGGGTTACAGTAGGGTTACAGTAGGGTTAGGGTTACAGTAGGGGTACAGTAGGGTTAGGGTTACAGTAGGGTTACAGTAGGTTTACAGTAGAGTCAGGGTAGGGTTAGGGTAGGGTTAAGGTAGGGTTAGAGTTAGGGTATGGTTACAGTAGGGTTAGGGTTACAGCAGGGTTACAGTAGGGTCACAGTAGGGTTAGGGACAGAGTAGGTGGAGTGTTTTACAAAATCCCTTTAAGGGACTGATGAGGTCACAGACTTACAGCCCGCTTTTTCCTACGCTTCAGCCAGGCCATGTCGTCCAGCTCCGAAAGCAGCCGCTCGTCCTTCACTAGAGAAACAGGGGAACACAGAAACACAATAATAAAGGTAGAGAAACACACTGAGGTCTATGGCAGGATACCGATGCCATGCTGGGTTCTGTGGTTATGTGTCAACAGTCCCAACCTGCGTCAAATACACTAAAGTATTAAGTTGAGGTATGCATTAAGTTCATTTACCTTCCACTCTACTGGGCAAACCAAATCAAGCGCAACACAGGTATTTGAAAGTATTTGACATTATGTACTTGACCCAGGTGAGGGGAATCTAATGTCAGCGGTAGTAGGAGAGGTTCCGGAAGGCCAGGTAGACAGGCCATGAGAGTGTTGATGTAAAGTGGTGGAGGGTGGGTGGAGGTTATGCAAGATCCAAGATGGCAGTCAGATGCAGAACACCTTACCCAGTTCCTCTGAGTCACTGTTCCACTGGAGGCTGGGCGTCCTGCGCAGTGAGTGGGGCCGTGCGGCTGTATCCTGTGAGGGAGAAACCATCAACAGGCCGTCAACAGGGGTGTGATGAGGGTGGAGGGAACAGGGAAGAGGGTATCGGAGGGTATTCCCATTCAACTGCATAACAAGGGACACGATCAGGTTTTCACAACTACAGAGTCAACATCAATCAATATTTAAAAATGGAATACGTGACTACGCTAAAAACATTATCATTACATTATTATTATCCTTCCCATTACCATGATCCTTTCCATGATCATTCCATTATCATTAATATTCCCATTATAATGATAATTTCCATTATCACTGTCCTTGCCATTATTATTATCCTTTCCAGTGTCATTATCATTCCATTATCGTTATAATTTCCACCATCATTATCCTTTCCATTATCATTATAATTCCATTATAATGATCATTTCCATTATCACTGTCCTTTCCATTATCATCATGAATGGGATATAGTGTTCTGGGCTTATGTGACTTTAGAAAAAGATCAATGAGAGATTAGTGTGGTAAAACCGTTTCTATACATACAGCACTTTTGTTTTCTAGCCACTGTGCTTTCTACATCTCCACTGCTTGCTGTTTGGTGGTTTTAGGCTGGGTTTCTGTACAGCACTTTGTGACATCAGCTGATGTAAGAAGGGCTTTATAAATACATTTGATTGATTGATATTATCATATGTCCTTCATTATAGTACACCATGGACTTCCTTCAAAAACAAGATTGCCCTTGACAATGAAGTATGTCAACTTTCACTAGATAACCTAATGTGCCTTTACAGTAAAAAGGAGGCTTTAATAATGGTAAAAGGAGGCTTTAGTAATGGTAAAAGGAGGCTTTAGTAATGGTAAAAGGAGGCTTTAGTAAGGTTAAAAGGAGGCTTTAGTAACGGTAAAAGGAGGCTTTAGTAATGTTAAAAGGAGGCTTTAGTAACGGTAAAAGGAGGCTTTAGTAACAGTAAAAGGAGGCTTTAGTAATGGTAAAAGGAGACTTTAGTAACGGTAAAAGGAGGCTTTAGTAACGGTAAAAGGAGGCTTTAGTAATGGTAAAAGGAGGCTTTAGTAACGGTAAAAGGAGGCTTTAGTAAGGTTAAAAGGAGGCTTTAGTAACGGTAAAAGGAGGCTTTAGTAATGGTAAAAGGAGGCTTTAGTAACAGTAAAAGGAGGCTTTAGTAATGGTAAAAGGAGGCTTTAGTAATGGTAAAAGGAGGCTTTAGTAATGGTAAAAGGAGGCTTTAGTAACGGTAAAAGGAGGCTTTAGTAATGGTAAAAGGAGGCTTTAGTAACAGTAAAAGGAGGCTTTAGTAACGGTAAAAGGAGGCTTTAGTAACGGTAAAAGGAGGCTTTAGTAATGGTAAAAGGAGGCTTTAGTAATGTTAAAAGGAGGCTTTAGTAACGGTAAAAGGAGGCTTTAGTAACGGTAAAAGGAGGCTTTAGTAAGGTTAAAAGGAGGCTTTAGTAACGGTAAAAGGAGGCTTTAGTAATGTTAAAAGGAGGCTTTAGTAACGGTAAAAGGAGGCTTTAGTAACAGTAAAAGGAGGCTTTAGTAATGGTAAAAGGAGGCTTTAGTAACGGTAAAAGGAGGCTTTAGTAACGGTAAAAGGAGGCTTTAGTAATGGTAAAAGGAGGCTTTAGTAACGGTAAAAGGAGGCTTTAGTAAGGTTAAAAGGAGGCTTTAGTAACGGTAAAAGGAGGCTTTAGTAATGGTAAAAGGAGGCTTTAGTAACAGTAAAAGGAGGCTTTAGTAATGGTAAAAGGAGGCTTTAGTAATGGTAAAAGGAGGCTTTAGTAATGGTAAAAGGAGGCTTTAGTAACGGTAAAAGGAGGCTTTAGTAATGGTAAAAGGAGGCTTTAGTAACAGTAAAAGGAGGCTTTAGTAATGGTAAAAGGAGGCTTTAGTAATGGTAAAAGGAGGCTTTAGTAATGGTAAAAGGAGGCTTTAGTAATGTTAAAAGGAGGCTTTAGTAACGGTAAAAGGAGGCTTTAGTAACGGTAAAAGGAGGCTTTAGTAACGGTAAAAGGAGGCTTTAGTAAGGTTAAAAGGAGGCTTTAGTAATGGTAAAAGTAGGCATTTAGTAACGGTAAAAGGAGGCTTTAGTAATGGTAAAAGGAGGCTTTAGTAACGGTAAAAGGAGGCTTTAGTAAGGTTAAAAGGAGGCTTTAGTAACAGTAAAAGGAGGCTTTAGTAATGGTAAAAGGAGGCTTTAGTAACGGTAAAAGGAGGCTTTAGTAAGGTTAAAAGGAGGCTTTAGTAATGGTAAAAGGAGGCTTTAGTAACAGTAAAAGGAGGCTTTAGTAATGTTAAAAGTAGGCATTTAGTAACAGTAAAAGGAGGCTTTAGTAATGGTAAAAGGAGGCTTTAGTAACGGTAAAAGGAGGCTTTAGTAATGGTAAAAGGAGGCTTTAGTAACGGTAAAAGGAGGCTTTAGTAACAGTAAAAGGAGGCTTTAGTAACGGTAAAAGGAGGCTTTAGTAATGGTAAAAGGAGGCTTTAGTAACAGTAAAAGGAGGCTTTAGTAACAGTAAAAGGAGGCTTTAGTAATGGTAAAAGGAGGCTTTAGTAATGGTAAAAGGAGGCTTTAGTAATGGTAAAAGGAGGCTTTAGTAATGTTAAAAGGAGGCTTTAGTAACGGTAAAAGGAGGCTTTAGTAACGGTAAAAGGAGGCTTTAGTAACGGTAAAAGGAGGCTTTAGTAAGGTTAAAAGGAGGCTTTAGTAATGGTAAAAGTAGGCATTTAGTAACGGTAAAAGGAGGCTTTAGTAAGGTTAAAAGGAGGCTTTAGTAATGGTAAAAGGAGGCTTTAGTAACGGTAAAAGGAGGCTTTAGTAAGGTTAAAAGGAGGCTTTAGTAAGGTTAAAAGGAGGCTTTAGTAACAGTAAAAGGAGGCTTTAGTAATGGTAAAAGGAGGCTTTAGTAACGGTAAAAGGAGGCTTTAGTAAGGTTAAAAGGAGGCTTTAGTAATGGTAAAAGGAGGCTTTAGTAACAGTAAAAGGAGGCTTTAGTAATGTTAAAAGTAGGCATTTAGTAACAGTAAAAGGAGGCTTTAGTAATGGTAAAAGGAGGCTTTAGTAACGGTAAAAGGAGGCTTTAGTAATGGTAAAAGGAGGCTTTAGTAACGGTAAAAGGAGGCTTTAGTAACAGTAAAAGGAGGCTTTAGTAATGGTAAAAGGAGGCTTTAGTAACAGTAAAAGGAGGCTTTAGTAAGGTTAAAAGTAGGCATTTAGTAACAGTAAAAGGAGGCTTTAGTAATGGTAAAAGGAGGCTTTAGTAACAGTAAAAGGAGGCTTTAGTAACAGTAAAAGGAGGCTTTAGTAACAGTAAAAGGAGGCTTTAGTAACGGTAAAAGGAGGCTTTAGTAACAGTAAAAGGAGGCTTTAGTAATGGTAAAAGGAGGCTTTAGTAATGGTAAAAGGAGGCTTTAGTAACGGTAAAAGGAGGCTTTAGTAACGGTAAAAGGAGGCTTTAGTAATGGTAAAAGGAGGCTTTAGTAATGTTAAAACGAGGCTTTAGTAACGGTAAAAGGAGGCTTTAGTAACGGTAAAAGGAGGCTTTAGTAAGGTTAAAAGGAGGCTTTAGTAATGTTAAAAGGAGGCTTTAGTAATGGTAAAAGGAGGCTTTAGTAAGGTTAAAAGGAGGCTTTAGTAATGTTAAAAGGAGGCTTTAGTAATGGTAAAAGGAGGCTTTAGTAATGTTAAAAGGAGGCTTTAGTAACAGTAAAAGGAGGCTTTAGTAACGGTAAAAGGAGGCTTTAGTAACGGTAAAAGGAGGCTTTAGTAAGGTTAAAAGTGGCAAAAGCGATCCTAGCAGTAGCACAAGTAGATGTAGAACAATGTTATTTGTGTAGCAAAGATTGTTAAAAACATAAATGGAAGGAAGAACTTACAATTGTGTGAGTCTGTTGCAAAGGCTCCATTATATAGAGATAGAGTCCATCGTCAAACATTCCGCTGTCAGGCAAAGGCAGGTGGAACGAGAGGCAAAGAGAAGACAGGTGGAACGAGAGGCAAAGAGAAGACAGGGGGAACGAGAGGCAAAGTGAAGAGAGAGGACAGGGGGAACGAGAGGCAAAGTGAAGAGAGAAGACAGGGGGAACGAGAGGCAAAGTGAAGAGAGAAGACAGGGGGAACGAGAGGCAAAGTGAAGAGAGAAGACAGGGGGAACGAGAGGCAAAGAGAAGAGAGAAGACAGTCAATACTGAGTCAATAGCAGCTGTAGAGAGCACAGATGAATCTCCACACATATTCCAGGCACGGATTATCATATATAAAACTGCTGCTGTTCCTTCACTTACTGCAGCCCATTGCAGGTAGACAAGGCCACGTGGGAATCATCTTTCCCCCTCACCTGGCCGTGGTAGTAACAGTGCTCACCACCCTGAGGGAACACAGAAACAACACTGAAACAACACTGAAACAACACTTAAACAACACTTCACATCACAGCAACCTACTGTGGAGAACAGGGGGGCATGATGATTAGAACACCTACACATACTAATCCATCTATACAATCTGGAATATACTTCAGATTAAGTACCTTTGTGTATTTGCTGCAATATTGCAACTGTGTTGTAATACTGTTAATTCAGTTGGGAGGACTATACTTTTCTCCAATACAGTACATCTTCTGCAGCCTGGTTTACGCAATCAGCCCACATTTAGAAATAATACATTTCTGGAGTGTGGGTTGTGTTTGTGGGCCTCAAACTAGACTGTTCTCTTCATACCTCAATGGTTCATCTCTCTCTCTCTCTCTCTCTCTCTCTCTCTCTCTGTCTCTCTCTCTGTCTCTCTCTCTCTCTCTCTCTCTCTCTGTCTTTCTCTCTCACTCTCTCTCTCTCTCTCTCTCTCTCTTTCTCTCTGTCTCTCTCTCTCTGTCTCTCTCTCTGTCTCTCTCTCTCTCACTCTCTCTTCTCTCTCTCTCTCTCTCTCCCACCATCCCACGCTGCATAGCTACTGCAGAGCGCCAGTCTCTCCCTTCCCTGTCACGTGATCTGGGTTGCAGGAGAGGCAGGAGGCTGCAGGGGAGCGGAGTGGAGCCATGCTGAGTCAGCTAGCTCCACTGTGCCCAGCCCTCAGCCCCTGAGCCCCTCAGCCCAGCCCACAGCCCCTCAGCCTAGCCCTCAGCCCCTAAACCCATCAGCCCATCTGCCCCTCAGCCCGTCAGCTCATCAGCCCTTCAGTCCCTCAGACATCAGCTCCTCAGTCCCTCAGCCCTTAGACATCAGCCCCTCAGCCCCTCAGCCCATCAGCAGTTCTTTTTCTCTCTCCCTTTCTCTCTCTCTGGCTCTCGCTCTCTCTCCACCATCCCTCTCTCTCTCTCTTTCTCGACCATCCATCCTTCCTCTCCCCCATCTATCCCTCCCTCCCTCTCTCTTTCTCCCGTCTCTCTCTCCCCTAGCTCTCCCTCACTCTCTTTCTTCATCATTAAAACAGAAACAACACTTACACAACATCAGGATGAATCATATTTGAACATCAGGATGAATCAGATATGAACATCAGAATGAATCATATTTGAACATCAGAATGAATCATATTTGAACATCAGGATGAATCAGATATGAACATCAGGATGAATCATATTTGAACATCAGAATGAATCATATTTGAACATCAGGATGAATCAGATATGAACATCAGGATGAATCAGATTTGAACATCAGGATGAATCAGATTTGAACATCAGGATGAATCAGATTTGAACATCAGGATGAATCATATTTGAACATCAGGATGAATCAGATTTGAACATCAGGATGAATCATATTTTGAACATCAGGATGAATCATATTTGAACATCAGGATGAATCAGATTTTGAACATCAGGATGAATCATATTTGAACATCAGGACGAATCAGATTTGAACTGATGATGCAAACTGGCACCACATACTGTATTTGATGAAGTTAGGTAATGGTAATCAATAAGAGCTGTATTAGGACAGATCAAGACCAAGTGGATAAATAATATCACAGTAGAAATATAAAAGTACCTCTCTGTACTATACGTGGCCAACGGCCATATTATTTATTTGAATGTCTGTGAACTGCAGAGGTCCTGTCGACATGGTACAACTGACAAGTCTTTAAGCGTTTTGCTACATATTACTTTAACTATCCACTTGTACTTTGATTGGCCCTAATCAGCCACCGTAAAACAAACCAATCCATCCTTTACCAGCTGTAGGCCCTGTATCTTCCACTGGGAACCAATTAGGCTCCGCCTGAAAAAAGGTAAATGAAAACAGGTACCCAAACAGAGTGTTTTCTGCCTGGAGATGTTACCTTTGATAGAACAGGTTTACCCTCCTCATAGTGGATCTCCACATAATCCGACGACAACAAGTCACTGGGAAGTAGAAAGAGAAGGGTACATGGGTTAGTATCTGTTGTGATGACCTGCAGCCCTAACCGTCTGGCTGTGGTCTGATCTAGAACCGTGACTCAGTTTTCCTTGTGGCTTTCATGAACAACATTCAACAATCATCACAAACCTTAGGTAATCTTATTCAAACCCAACAGTCAAATACACCCAAGTCAACCTAAATACACCCACCCACATCATCTCACAGTTAAAGGTAGCATAAACGTTGCATTCTGTGCAGCTATAGGAAGACTAGGTAAGATTCTGCATCAGAATGTAATATGCTGCATCAGCAGGTAAGATGCTGCATCAGCGGGTAAGATGCTGCATCAGCGGGTAAGATGCTGCATCAGTAAGCAAGATGCTGCATCAGCAGGTAAGATGCTGCATCAGCGGGTAAGATGCTGCATCAGTATGCAAGATGCTGCATCAGCAGGTAAGATGCTGCATCTGCAGGTAAGATGCTGCATCAGCGGGTAAGATGCTGCATCAGTGGGTAAGATGCTGCATCAGTATGCAAGATGCTGCATCAGCAGGTAAGATGCTGCATCAGCAGGTAAGATGCTGCATCAGTATGCAAGATGCTGCATCAGCAGGTAAGATGCTGCATCAGCAGGTAAGATGCTGCATCAGCGGGTAAGATGCTGCATCAGTATGCAAGATGCTGCATCAGCAGGTAAGATGCTGCATCAGCAGGTAAGATGCTGCATCAGTATGCAAGATGCTGCATCAGTATGTAAGATGCTGCATCAGCAGGTAAGATGCTGCATAGCAGGTAAGATGCTGCATCAGTATGCAAGATGCTGCATCAGCAGGTAAGATGCTGCATCTGCAGGCAAGATGCTGCACCAGCGGGTAAGATGCTGCATCAGTGGGTAAGATGCTGCATCAGTATGCAAGATGCTGCATCAGTAGGTAAGATGCTGCATCAGTATGTAAGATGCTGCATCAGTATGTAAGATGCTGCATCAGCGGGTAAAATGCTGCATCAGCAGGTAAAATGCTGCATCAGCAGGTAAGATGCTGCATCAGCAGGTAAGATGCTGCATCAGTAGGTAAGATGCTGCATCAGCGGGTTAGATGCTGCATCAGCGGGTTAGATGCTGCATCAACGGGTAAGATGCTGCATCAGCAGGTAAGATGCTGCATCAGCGGATTAGATGCTGCATCAGCAGGTAAGATGTTGCATCAGCAGGTAAGATGCTGCATCAGCAGGTTAGATGCTGCATCAGCGGGTTAGATGTTGCATCAGCAGGTAAGATGCTGCATCAGCGGGTTAGATGCTGCATCAGCGGGTTAGATGCTGCATCAGCGGGTTAGATGCTGCATCAGCGGGTTAGATGTTGCATCAGCAGGTTAGATGCTGCATCAGCAGGTTAGATGCTGCATCAGCGGGTTAGATGTTGCATCAGCAGGTAAGATGCTGCATCAGCAGGTTAGATGTTGCATCAGCGGGTAAGATGCTGCATCAGCGGGTTAGATGTTGCATCAGCAGGTAAGATGCTGCATCAGCGGGTTAGATGTTGCATCAGCAGGTAAGATGCTGCATCAGCGGGTTAGATGCTGCATCAGCGGAAGAGATGCTGCATCAGCGGGTTAGATGTTGCATCAGCGGGTTAGATGCTGCATCAGCAGGTTAGATGTTGCATCAGCAGGTAAGATGCTGCATCAGCGGGTTAGATGTTGCATCAGCAGGTAAGATGCTGCATCAGCGGGTTAGATGCTGCATCAGCAGAAGAGATGCTGCATCAGCGGGTTAGATGTTGCATCAGCGGGTTAGATGCTGCATCAGCAGGTAAGATGTTGCATCAGCGGGTTAGATGTTGCATCAGCAGGTAAGATGCTGCATCAGCGGGTTAGATGCTGCATCAGCGGAAGAGATGCTGCATCAGCGGGTTAGATGTTGCATCAGCGGGTTAGATGCTGCATCAGCAGGTTAGATGTTGCATCAGCGGGTTAGATGCTGCATCAGCAGGTAAGATGCTGCATCAGCAGGTTAGATGCATCAGATCCTTTTTGTGGAGCTGCAGGTGGTAAAGACTGTACCAATAATACCTTATAAGAATGATACTGTAGGTATAACACAGTAAGGTACATGCTCTGAAACCGTTTGAAAGTCAGTCAACACACAGTGGTGACAGCCAGCGTACAAAATGGGATCCAGTGGTGACAGCCAGCGTACAAAATGGGATCCAGTGGTGACAGCCAGCGTACAAAATGGGATCCAGAATCCATCACAAAGCTGTCATGTACAGAGCCAACAAGTGAAGTGCTCGTTGGAGTTCAAAACAATGTCAAATCTATTCTAACCTTTGAAAAACATTTAAAGCAAGAAAATATCTAAAACAATGCTTCACTATTTCACAAATGCATTGATCAGAAATAAAATCCATGACAAGCAAAAAAACATAGAAAGAACATCAGCGACTGGCATGATATTGATATAAGTAACCCAGCAAAACATATCCCCTTTCAACATGGTGTCAATGAAGCATGACATGATACATGATTGTTTGAGGCCTTTGGTTCACCTTGAGCCCCACTGTCCTCCAGGCTGTTCCCACCGTCTGACTCAGCAAGCCATGCCACACCACACAGTTACACACAGTCAATATGTTAGCTGACCACTGACTTCAAGAGACTGCCATTTCTGCCACAACGGCACTTTTCAAGGTAACCTTGTAGATCTAATTGAACACTCCCTCCCACCCCCGGACATACAGCACCTTTTGCTGCAGATAAGTAAGAAACAAAAGATTAAGCAATGTCTTTCAAAATGTGTGTGTGTCTGACATGTTTTGAGTGATGCTCAGCGAGTGGGCAGGAAGTCCTGTACACAGTTAGGTGTAGAGAGAGAGAGAGAGAGAAAGAGAGAGAGAGAGAGAGAGAGAGCAGAGGGAAAGGGAGAGAGAGCGAGAGAGAGCAGAGGGAAAGGGAGAGAGAGAGAGAGCAGAGGGAAAGGGAGAGAGAGAGAGAGAGAGAGAGAGAAAGGGATGGAGAGAGAGAGTGTCAAAGCACCAGTGAAGGGCTATTTTTAGCTTGATGGATGAGACAGGGAGAGAGAGAGAGAGCGAGAGAGAGAGAAAGAGAAAGAGAGAGAGCGAGAGAGAGAAAGAGAGAGAGAGATGGAGAGAAAGTGAGAGAGAGAGAGAGAACGAGAGAGAGAGATGGAGAGAAAGTGAGAGAGAGAGAGAGAGGGAGAGAGAGAGAGATGGAGAGAAAGTGAGAGAGAGAGAGAGAGAAAGAGGGGGGGGGGAGTGCAGCATTGCAGAGTCTGGTGGGCTGGATCAGTGGAATGCAAAGATGTGTGTGTGTGTGTGGTGTGTGTGTGTGTGTGTGTGTGTGTGTGTGTGTGTGTGTGTGTGTGTAAGTGAGTGAGTGGAGTTTGTGGAGAAGGGAGGCCGGAGGAAGTACATGTCGCAGTGCAATGCAATGTGCAGTCAGTGTGCACGAGTGTTTATGTGTGTGTGGCTAAAGAGGAGGGAGTCCTTCCCTGAGGTCTTTGAGTCCACAGGAGACTGACAATGCAGTGTTAGAAGAGAGGGGGAGACCAGCAACTGCAGGAGGTTCTGGGGCCTGGCGCCGGACCAGTTCCAGCCCAAATTCACTGACACGCGATGCTGTCATTGCTATGTCTCTGACACATGGAAATAATCAGCTCTGCTCAGAATTGAATAGTGATGCTATGGGAGAGGGAGGACAAGACATACTGTTCTGTATCCAAGATCCAGACACACTGAATGAGTGAAGCAGTCCCAGATCAATGCTTATTAAAACAGAGGTATTATGAGCCCAATAAATACTCAATCTACAATACATTAAACCATCTGCATATAGGGGTTCTATGAAAACTATATTGGATAAATCCATTTGAATTCAATTACTTTTTAACAGCATCCCTTTTGATTTAAACCAAACTTTCTATAAATGTTTTCAAGTGATGGAAGGAAACATCGATAAAGTTACATATCGGGATAGTATTTTTGACGATATGTTGTATAGTTTTGACAATATCGCAACATTATTTTTGTGCTAGTAGGCTGGAACCACACTGAATTTTTCCTTCATAGTTTGTACTGGGGACAATAAAAGGCCACTAGAAAATGCGCAGTTTTGTCACAGAACACAATGCCACAGATGTCTCAAATTTTGAGGGAGCGTGCAAATGACATGCTGACTGCAGGAAAGTCCACCAGAGCTGTTGCCAGAGAATGTAATGCTTATTTCTTTACCATAAGCTGCCTCCAACGTCATTTTAGAAAATTTGGCAGTACGCCCAACCGGCCTCAACCACATGTAACCATGCCAGCCTATGACCTCAACATCTGGCTTCTTAACTTGCAGGATCGTCTGAGACCAGCCACATGGACAGCTGATGAAACTGTGTTTTTGCACAACCGAAGAATTTCTGCACAAACTGTCAGAAACCGTCTCAGGGAAGCTCATCCGTGTGCTCGTCGTCCTCACCAGGGTCTTGACCTGACTTCAGTTCGCCGTCGTAACCAACTTAATTGGGAAAATGCTCACCTTCGATGGCCACTGGCACCCTGGAGAAGTGTGCTCTTCACGGATGAATCCCGGTTTCAACTGTACCGGGCAGATGGCGTTGTGTGGGCGAACGGTTTTCTGATGTCAACGTTGTGAACAGAGTGTCCCATGGTGACGGTGGGGTTATGGTATGGGCAGGCATAAGCTATGGACAACGAACACGATTGCATTTTATCAATGGCAATTTGAATGCACAGAGATACTATGATGAGATCCTGAGGCCTATTGTCGTGCCATTCATCCGCCACCATCACCTCATGTTTCAGCATGATAATGCACAGCCCCATGTCGCAAGGATCTGTACACAATTCCTGGAAGCTGAAAATGTCACCCATTGAACATGTCACCCATTGAGCAAGTTTTGGATGCTCAGCATGTTCCAGTTCCCGCCAATATCCATCAACTTCGCACAGCCATTGAAGAGGAGTGGGACAACATTCTACAGGCCACAATCAACAGCCTGATCAACTCTAAGTGAAGGAGATGTGTCGCGCTGCATGAGGCAAATAGTGGTCACACCAGATACTGACTGGTTTTCTGATTCACACCCCTACATTTTTTAAGGTATATGTGACCAGCAGATGCATATCTGTATTCCCAGTCATGTGAAATCCATAGATTAGGGCCTAATGAATTTATTTCAATTGACTGATTTCCTTATATGAACTGTAACTCAGTAAAATCTTTGAAATTGTTTAATGTTGTGTTTATATTTTTGTTCAGTGCAAATAGGGAGCCAATTTGTTTTCAGCACTTTTATTTCCTTGTCTGGACAAAATTTGTTTTTCTCATGGCTCTCTCTTGTCCCTCTGCAGCAGACATAGTCAGCAATATGTATTGAACATCGAATCGCAATAAAATCACAGTATTGAAAGCCTCCCAAGTGGTGCAGTGGTCTAAGGCACTGCATCACAGTGCTTGAGGTCTCACTACAGTAGCCAGGTTTGATTCCAGGCTGTGTCACAATGGGCTGTGACTGGGAGTCCCATAGGGCGGCGCACAATTGGCCCAGTGTCGTAAAGCTGGGGGGGCTTTACTTGGCTCATTGTGTTCTAGTGACTCCTGCTGATCAAGGGTTGGTCTGAGGAGCTATTTAGGGTTGCAGCTAGCCTAGCTGCTAGCTAGCTCCATATCAAGCTATTACACAACGTGCCTACCACTTTGAAGATGCAAAATATTTTTTACTGTGAAACAAACAAGAAATAAGACAAAAAACAGAAATCTTGAGCGTGCATAACTATTCACCCCCCCCCCCCCCCAAAGTCAATACTTTGTAGAGCCACCTTTTGCAGCAATTACAGCTGCAAGTATTTTGGGGTATGTCTCTATAAGCTTGGCACATCTAGCCACTGGGATTTTAGCCCATTCTTCAAGGCAAAACTGCTCCAGCTCCTTCAAGTTGGATGGGTTCCACTGGTGTATAGCAATCTCTAAGTCATTCCACAGATTCTCAATTGGATTGAGGTCTGGGCTTTGACTAGGCCATTCCAAGACACTTAAATGTTTCCCCTTAAACCACTCGACTATTGCTTTAGCAGTATTCTTAGGGTCATTGTCCTGCTGGAAGGTAAACCTCCGTCCCAGTCTCAAATCTCTAGAAGACTGAAACAGGTTTCGTTCCAGGAATTTCCCTGTATTTAGCGCCATACATCGTTTCTTCAATTCTGACCAGTTTCCCAGTCCCTGCCGATTAAAAACATCCCCACAGCATGATGCTGCCACCACCATGCTTCACTGTGGAGATGGTGTTCTCGGGGTGATGGGAGGTGTTGGGTTTGCACCAGACATAGTGTTTTCCTTGATGGCCAAAAAGCTCAATTTTAGTCATATCTGACCAGAGTCCCTTCTTCCATATGTTTGGGGAGTCTCCCACACGCCTTTTGGCGAACAGTGTTAGCTAGCTAGCTACTTAGTTGTCTTTGTCATAGCTTGATAATTGTGTAGTCTAGTAATTACCGAGGTTAGCTAGCCAGCCATTGAGGTCAGCTAGCCAGCTATTTCCGTCCCCTGCGACGCCATTTTTCCTAACCCAGCCAACTATTACCGACGAGCAGCATTGTAGAAACTAAATACATTACAAGGACGTCTTGATTAGTGTTATGTTAGCTAGCTAGCTACAAAGTTGCTTTGTATCATGACAAGGGGTAGTACTGAAACTATCGAGGTTACCTAGCCAGCTACACGTTCAAAGTCAACAACGCAGCCACTGCTAGCTAGCCTACTCCACCAGCCAGCAGTACTGTATCATTTTCGTCATTTTAGTCAATAAGATTTTTGCAACGTAAGCTTAACTTTCTGAACATTCGAGACGTGTAGTCCACTTGTCATTCCAATCTCCTTTGCATTAGCGTAGCCTCTTCTGTAGCTTGTCTACTATGTGTCTGTCTATCCCTGTTCTCTCCCCTCTGCACAGGCCATACAAACGCTCCACACCGCGTAGCCGCTCCCAAGTGGACATTCTCTCTTTCTCCCCTGACCCATCTGTCTATCTCCTCATTTGAATTCCATGCTGTCACAGTTACCAGCCCTTTCAAGCTTAACATCCTTATCATTTATCGCCCTCCAGGTTCCCTGGGAGAGTTCATCAATGAGCTTGACGCCTTGATAAGTTCCTTTCCTGAGGATGGCTCACCTCTCACAGTTCTGGGTGACTTTAACCTCCCCACGTCTACCTTTGACTCATTCCTCTCTGCCTCCTTCTTTCCACTCCTCTCCTCTTTTGACCTCACCCTCTCACCTTCCCCCCCTACTCACAAGGCAGGCAATACGCTTGACCTCATCTTTACTAGATGCTGTTCTTCCACTAATCTCATTGCAACTCCCCTCCATGTCTCTGACCACTACCTTGTATCCTTTTCCCTCTCGCTCTCATCCAACACTTCTCACTCTGCCCCTACTCGGATGGTATTGCGCCGTCCCAACCTTCGCTCTCTCTCTCCCGCTACTCTCTCCTCTTCCATCCTATCATCTCTTCCCTCTGCTCAAACCTTCTCCAACATATCTCCTGATTCTGCCTCCTCAACCCTCCTCTCCTCCCTCTCTGCATCCTTTGATTTCCTCTGTCCCCTATCCTCCAGGCCGGCTCGGTCCTCCCCTCCTGCTCCGTGGCTCGACGACTCACTGCGAGCTCACAGAACAGGGCTCCGGGCAGCCGAGCGGAAATGGAGGAAAACTCGCCTCCCTGCGGACCTGGCATCCTTTCACTCCCTCCTCTCTACATTTTCCTCTTCTGTCTCTGCTGCTAAAGCCACTTTCTACCACTCTAAACTCCAAGCATCTGCCTCTAACCCTAGGAAGCTCTTTGCTACCTTCTCCTCCCTCCTGAATCCTCCTCCCCCTCCCCCCCCCCCTCCTCCCTCTCTGCGGATGACTTCGTCAACCATTTTGAAAAGAAGGTTGACGACATCCGATCCTCGTTTGCTAAGTCAAACGACACCGCTGGTCCTGCTCACACTGCCCTACCCTGTGATTTGACCTCTTTCTCCCCTCTCTCTCCAGATGAAATCTCGTGTCTTGTGACGGCCGGCCGCCCAACAACCTGCCCACTTGACCCTATCCCCTCCTCTCTTCTCCAGACCATTTCCGGAGACCTTCTCCCCTACCTCACCTCGCTCGTCAACTCATCCTTGACCGCTGGCTACGTCCCTTCCGTCTTCAAGAGAGCGAGAGTTGCACCCCTTCTGAAAAAACCTACACTCGATCCCTCCGATGTCAACAACTACAGACCAGTATCCCTTCTTTCCTTTCTCTCCAAAACTCTTGAACGTGCCGTCCTTGGCCAGCTCTCTTGCTATCTCTCTCAGAATGACCTTCTTGATCCTAATCAGTCAGGTTTCAAGACTGGGCATTCAACTGAGACTGCTCTTCTCTGTGTCACGGAGGCTCTCCGCACTGCTAAAGCTAACTCTCTCTCCTCTGCTCTCATCCTCCTAGACCTATCTGCTGCCTTTGATACTGTGAACCATCAGATCCTCCTCTCCACCCTCTCCGACCTGGGCATCTCCGGCGCGGCCCACACTTGGATTGCGTCCTACCTGACAGGTCGCTCCTACCAGGTGGCGTGGCGAGAATCTGTCTCCGCACCACGTGCTCTCACCACTGGTGTCCCCCAGGGCTCTGTTCTAGGCCCTCTCCTATTCTCGCTATACACCAAGTCACTTGGCTCTGTCATATCCTCACATGGTCTCTCATATCATTGCTATGCAGATGACACACACACAATTAATCTTCTCCTTTCCCCCTTCTGACAACCAGGTGGCGAATCGCATCTCTGCATGTCTGGCAGACATATCAGTGTGGATGACGGATCACCACCTCAAGCTGAACCTCGGCAAGACGGAGCTGCTCTTCCTCCCGGGGAAGGACTGCCCGTTCCATGATCTCGCCATCACGGTTGACAACTCCCTTGTGTCCTCCTCCCAGAGTGCTAAGAGCCTCGGCGTGACCCTGGACAACACCCTGTCGTTCTCCACTAACATCAAGGCGGTGACCCGATCCTGTAGGTTCATGCTCTACAACATTCGCAGAGTACGACCCTGCCTCACACAGGAAGCGGCGCAGGTCCTAATCCAGGCACTTGTCATCTCCCGTCTGGATTACTGCAACTCGTTGTTGGCTGGGCTCCCTGCTTGTGCCATTAAACCCCTACAACTCATACAGAACGCCGCAGCCCATCTGGTGTTCAACCTTCCCAAGTTCTCTCACGTCACCCCGCTCCTCCGCTCTCTCCACTGGCTTCCAGTCGAAGCTCGCATCCGCTACAAGACCATGGTGCTTGCCTATGGAGCTGTGAGGGGAACGGCACCACCGTACCTTCAGGCTCTGATCAGGCCCTACACCCAAACAAGGGCACTGCGTTCATCCACCTCTGGCCTGCTCGCCTCACTACCTCTGAGGAAGCACAGTTCCCGCTCAGCCCAGTCAAAACTGTTCGCTGCTCTGGCACCCCAATGGTGGAACAAGCTCCCTCACGACGCCAAGACAGCGGAGTCAATCACCACCTTCCGGAGACACCTGAAACCCCACCTCTTTAAGGAATACCTGGGATAGGATAAAGTAATACTTCTAACCCCCCCTTAAAAGATTTAGATGCACCATTGTAAAGTGGTTGTTCCACTGGATATTATAAGGTGAATGCACCAATTTGTAAGTCGCTCTGGATAAGAGCGTCTGCTAAATGACTTAAATGTAAATGTAAACACTAAACGTGTTTGCTTATTTTTTTCTCTAAGCACTGGCTTTTTTCTGGCCACTCTTCCATAAAGCCCAGGTCTGTGGAGTGTACGGCTTAAAGTAGTAATATGGACAGATACTCCAATCTCCGCTGTGGAGCTTTGCAGCTCCTTCAGGGTTATCTTTGGTCTCTTTGTTGCTTCTCTGATTAATGCCCTCCTTGCCTGGTCCGTGAGTTTTGGTGGGTGGCCCTCTCTTGGCAGGTTTGTTGTGGTGCCATATTCTTAAAAAAAAATTATAATGGATTTAATGGTGCTCCGTGGGATGTTCTAAGTCTCTGATATTTTTTATAACCCAACCCTGATATGTACTACTCCACAACTTGCTTAGTGGTGACCTGTGACCTGTTTGGAGAGCTCCTTGGTCTTCATGGTGCCGCTTGCTTGGTGGTGCCCCTTGCTTAGTGGTGTTGCAGACTCTGGAGCCTTTCAGAACATGTGTATATATACTGAGATCATGTGACAGATCATGTGACACTTAGATTGCACACAGGTGGACTTTATTTAACTAATTATGTGACTTCTGAAGGTAATTGGTTACACCAGATCTTATTTAGGGGATTCATAGCAAAGGGGGTGAATACATATGCATGCACCACATTTCTGTTTTTTATTTTGGGGAATTTCTTGAAACAAGTAAAAAAAAATGTCCTTTCACTTCACCAATTTGGACTATTTTGTGTATGTCCATTACATGAAATCAAAATACAAATCCATTTAAATTACAAGTTGTAATGCAACAAAATATGAAAAACACCAAGGGGGTGAATACTTTTGCAAGGCACTGTATAACTTCCTTAACGAGGACTATCCTGAAGCTGTGCGTCAGAAGAGGAAAGAACTGATCCCAGCCATGAAAGCTGCCAGAGCGTGTGGGGACATGGCTTACATCCGATATGACAGGCTCATTGTCCACCCTCCCTCCTAGAAGCCTGGAGGGGATGAGAGAGCCAAGCCTATGGGTTCGTATCTTCAACCCCGCAGCGAACACACACACACACACACACACACACACACACACACACACACACACACACACACACACACACACACACACACACACACACACACACACACACACACACACACACACACATTGATTAATGGACTGCTGAATGTATATTTTTGTCTCTTGCTTTGTTTGCTCTTTTTAGTGTTATGTCTATCTCTGATAAGCCCCCCAGGAAAGGGCTGAAAATAGCCCATATTAATATATGTAGCCTTAGAAATAAGGTTCATGAAATCAATTACTTGCTAGCATCAGATAACATTAATATATTAGCAATTTCTGAGACTCACTTAAATAATTAATTTGATGATACAGCAGTAGCAAAAAAAGGATATAACATCTATAGAAGAGACAGAAATGCTTATGGGGGAAGTGTTGCTATATATATTCAGAGCCATATCCCTGTAATGCTTAGAGAAGATCTTATGTCAAGTGTTATTGAAGTGTTGTGGTTGCAGGTTCATTTGGCACATCTAAAGCCTTTTTTTGGGGATGTTTCTATAGGCCACCAAGTGCGAACAGTCAGTCTCTAAATTATATTTGTGAAATGCTTGAAAATGTATGCTATGTTAACAGAGAGGTCTACTTTCTTGGGGAGTTGAATGTTGACTGGTTTTCATCAAGCTGTCTGCTCAAGAGGAAGCTTCTCACTGTAACCAGTGCCTGTAATCTGGTTCAGGTTATTAATCAATCTACCAGGGTGTTTACAATCACTACAGGAACAAGATCATCCACATGTATCGATCACATTTTTACTAATACTGTAGAACTTTGTTCTAAAGCTGGATCACAATATAGTGGCTATATCCGGGAAAGCCAAAGTTCAAACAGCTGGGACTAAAATAGTGTATAAGAGATCATACAAAATATTTTGCTGTGACTGTTAAGTGGATGATGTAAAAAATATTTGTTGGTCTGATGTGATTAATGAGGATCATCCAGATGCTGCACTTTATGAATTTATGAAATTCCTTCTTCCAATTATTGATAAACATGCACCTGTTATGAAACTGACTATTAGAACTGTTGAGGCTCCATGGATTGATGAGGAATTGAAAAACTGTATGGTTGAAAGAGTTGGAGGAAAAGAGGTGCCTAATAAGTCTGGCTGCACATCTTACTTCAAATTGAGAAATGATGTGATTAAACTCAACAAAATGAAGAATAAACTGTATTATGAAGCCAAGATCAATGACATAAAGAATGATGGAAAAATACTTTGGAGTACTTTAAATGAAATTATGTGCAGAAAGACATTTTTCATGGATCATGTCCACATCATCCGAAAGTATCTAAAATTGACTGTGAAGCTCAACGTCATGCACCAAAAATGCTAATATATCAGTAGCATGACTTGAATGGGATTTGTGCGACAAATGCTTACAGGGAAAGAAACCACTATCCCTTTAAGAATAACAAACTCCATTATGCTGAAAATATGTTCTCCAGGTGCAATAGTGACAGGTAGCAGTGAGCAGGGGGTAGAAGTTGTGCCCATTGGAGGGTTGCAGACCTATCTATATTTAGATCAGCACTGTCGCAGCTACAACAGTGAACACAATTCATCCTACCCATAGACACAGACAACAAAAAACATGCGCCAAAGTAAGCTCACTCACAAACAATGAAGAACAACATAGAATCTGGTCACAAAGCACAGCTTCTCTTCACTTCTGCAGATCGACGTAGGTAGTCATTTAGCAGACGTTCTTATCCAGAGCGACTTACAGGAGCAATTAGAGTTAAGTGCCTTGCTCAAGGGCACATCAACAGATTTTTTTTTAACTAGTCGGCTCAGGGATCCGAACCAGCGACCTTTTGGTTACTGGCCCAACGCTCTTAACAGCTAGGCTACCTGCTGCCCCGCCGCCCAGGTCGTTGTCTAATTATCATCTGATTAAAAAAACAACTTGTGTTCTTGCATAAACCCTATTATTCAAAGCCTGTTGTGCAATTGTGAGTGTTGGGACTGAGAGTAACAGCAAAACTAGTTTGTGTTGTGAGGACCGGAGATGGTTAAGTTCTCAGGTCAGGGACAGGACACCAACCCCTCATGTCGCAACATGCTTCATGCTGTAGTTTACTGTGTGTGTGTGTGTGTGTGTGTGTGTGTGTGTGTGTGTGTGTGTGTGTGTGTGTGTGTGTGTGTGTGTGGGAGGGCCAGGTGCTAATCTATACACCAAGCTACATGGTTCTAGATTACATGGCTATAAACTACCACAATCCCTACTCCCTCTGACAGTGATTAAGGCATAGTGGACCCATGGTCAAACGTCCCCAAACAGAGTGCCAACATCTGGCCCCTGGCAATCAGGAACATCAACCCTCTTCCTCTGACAGCATTGGTCCATATGACCACTTCCCCCATCTCTACTGCCATCCTTCACATGGTCATCAGACCACACCACCTTCACATGGTCATCAGACCACACCACCTTCACATGGTCATCAGACCACGCCACCTTCAGTAGTCGATGTCTACCATGAGTCTCCATGCTTCCCCATTCCTCTATTCACTTGAAAAGACAATGCATTTGCCATGCTCATTCTATAAGTGTTCATTTAGCTTGTTATAGTCAGCCCACACCATAATGTATGTTCACGGTCATAGTAGCTAATGTTGATCATGTGACAGTGCTGAGAAGGCTGATGGTGGTCACAATATGGAGTCTACCAGTGATGAGACAAACAGGCAGTCTCTCTCTCTCAAGATGACCTGTTCAATTGCCATAGCATACCCCATTATCTACGTGAGGCCCTGCATGAATCATTCACATGAGGCGGCAGGTAGCCTGGCGGATAAGGAGAGTTGGGCCAGTAACTGAAAGGTTGCTTGATCGAATCCCCGAGCTGACAAGGTAAAAATCTGTCGTTCTGCCCCTGTGCAAGGCAGTTAACCCACTGTTCCTTGGGCGTGGTGGATGTTGATTAAGGCAGCCCTCCGCATCTCTCTGATTCAGAGGGGTTGGGTTAAATGTGGAAGACACATTTCAGTTGAATACATTCAGTTGTACAACTGATTAGGTATCTTCCTTTAATACACCTAATTACAAGTGAAAAAATCACATAGAACTCCCAGGAATCATGGGGCCTGTCACTTTTGATTTAAAGATGTCCCACTCAGCCCAATATGGTGTTCTCCGTATCAATGAGTATAGCCTGTCAGCCATGCATAATGTGTCTACTGTTGTAACCATGACCTGGACAACAGAAGCTGTCAGCTAGCCTGTCAGCCATAATGTGTCTACTGTTGTAACCATGACCTGGACAACAGAAGCTGTAGTTGGATGTGTTCCACACACTGGTTCAAAATGGAAGACTGCTCAGAAAATGACTCCTTAAGTTCATATAAAAAGACCTCTCTGCTGTAAAACATGAAAAACCAAGAGCAGGGCAACACCCAAATTCCCATATTCATCACTGTTAGTAAATCCCCATGCCTATTTCATAAGCTAACATATCCGCCTGCTGTCCAAACTGTATTGAGTAAGAACAGTGAGGTTTAAGGTAGATAAAAAGCTCTTACTTGTTTAACGTTAGGTCCAATACAAATCTGGAGCCAAAGGCCTCTAACTGGAAACTGGCTTGGGCAAGATGGACTGCCTGTGGAACAGACAGAATGTTAAACACATCCCTGTGAAAACACAGGTCACTGTGTTCACTTCTTATCAGGCTGTTTTCCTTTCTACGTGTAGCTATACTGGAAGAATGATCACCCTTGATAATGGTAATGGTAAGAGTAGATATAGCGCTATACAAATTAAATGTATTATTATTATTATTATTATTATTATTAGTTAATAACCATACAATTAGAATCTTATAGCCATGGGTATTACATTGAGAAATTGCAACTGTAATAATGACTGTAAGGAATGGCATGCCAACTTCACTGCCAATCCAAGTTAAGTAAGTCCCTTGCATATCAAGTAAAATAGTTAATCACCCTCACAATGCTCTCATTGATGATTCCGTCTAGACTATCATTTCAATCAAAGTATACCCATTCATCCGTTTACTTTATCCAGTGTGCCAACATGGACAAGTGTACGTCCATTGACAAGTATAATCTCACTGCAACTCTGAGGCTGTAATAGGATGACCATCCCATATGCATATTAGTCTGGTATGTTGTCATACCTGGTCATGACCCTCTGTGACCTGGTTCCTAGTCCGGGTGTCCAGGTCATGGTAAGTGCTCTCTGAGTCCTCCTTCAGGTAATAGATGAGCCGAGAAGGGTAGGTGATCACATGCTCAGCCGCACGGTGACTTGTGTTGTCTGTGGCCGCTGCTGCAGTTGCCTCTCGCTCCAACAATAATGGTTCTGCGTCCCTCTCCACCACCTCATTCTCTCCTCCTTGAGAAAGTGCAGAAGAGGAAATACCCCACCACCACACGAGCATGTGACAGTCAGTTGGCACTCTGCATAGCCCCCACATATGGAAGCCTGTCAATCATAATCTAATAATGTTAAACATTGCTGCTACTGCAGGAATTGCTCATGACTTCCCCATTCCTCCTGGATACAGAGGAGAGAGACTAAAGTACATATTGCTGTATAATGTTGTGTATTCAGACCATTTGAGTATAGCAGGTTATGGCAGTAAACTATGACATAACATTTTCAAAATCTACCTAACAATTATACCCGGGGATTCCCATAAAAATGCTATGCTTACAATGAAATACACAATTATAAAAACTCAAAATAATGTGCAATTCAATTACATAAAACTCTAGTTGACTTCAACAAAAAGAAACAGATCAATTGAATATGACAGACTGGGTAGACTACTTTATGTTTTGTTGAATATTATTCTACTATTGGAAATAGCACAGTTCAATTCATAATATAAGCGCCTTGATAAGGTCAATGCTGGGAAATAATGTCTCAAAGATCAGCAGTTTATAAAGGTGTTCTGATCTTCGTTGAGGTACTAATAATGTCGTGGGAAATATTCAGTCAATAATATTTCTCAAATACCGGAGCCTGTGAGTTCAAATAGACTTTATTACAATATAATAAAAGCCAAGCTGGTTCATGAAAACAACTGCCTGTTCAACCTCGGCACACAATCATTTGTCCTCTTTACATCACACTCATAGTAACTTCTCTTCATGACTCATCCCCTCTGGCATTTAGTCCCCATTATCTTATTGCCTTGCACTGATTTGAGTTTGGTTTCATATTAGGGCATGGAATCATTAGAACCATAGCAATAGTTCAAAAATAAACAGACATGTCATCCTGCTAACTCCTCCCAAATGAACACTCATGTTCTGGAAAAGTCCCAATGGGCGTAACCATAGGAACATTTAGATATTAGGCCATAGCACTGGTACAGAAATAAAAAGTAATGTTCACTCCCCAGACAGGTACATGTCTAATGGTGTCTAATGACCCAGAGCACATATAGAGTGCACTATTCTTGCTGGCTCCTCTGAAATGAGCACACACGTTCTGGAAAATACCCAATAATAACTGGACAAAATGGTAGGCCTAGAGTTAAAAGGAGTTAATGTCAAACATTCCTCACAAGTTAATTTAGATATATTTCATGTTCATAACCTGAACAAAAAAGATACTTAGCCCACTCTCTCCACGTCACTTAAAAAGACTTGTCCTCCGGACCAGACACTTCCGTCACAAATTAGAAACAGCACAGCGAGAAAAACGAACATATCTATCAGATAATGACACAAAGGAGCATGCAAGTTACTAGATGTTCCTGATACCGTTCTGACTGGGCTAAGAACATGCAAGTAGACTACATACCGATTGATGCTATGGATGAATGGAGCCCGGATGCAAGGATGCTCACGAGCAAATTTGCTAGAAATATCAAATGCATGATTCATATTTGATATTTTAAAATATATGTATATCAACACGTCAACGCAGTAATTATCTTCCGGCCCGTTATAGCGGGGGAGATGTCGTTTACGGGAAATTCTTCATGTATCCAGTCACCGGGGGAGAGGACTCCTGCAGCATCGGGCGCGGGGCGAATGGAAGGCGATGGCCAGCCACTTGAAATCAACCAGCAGACTCTATGCTGCATCCGCGCAAGTGCGGTGTTTTTAACAATTCAATATAAATCCACGCTTTGCCCGCGCGCACATAGCACAGGCTCGTGCACAAGCTTTAAAAGTACAAGCAAGTGCTTTTTTCACAGGGAAGATATCCCCGCATCCCAGAGATCATCTGCTTGAACTGCTTCCCATCCCTACTGCATTCATGTATTGTAGTGTTTAATGTCATGTCTACTCTGTCTATCCACTGTATTTTACATAGACAAAATAAATAGTGAGCAGTTTTGTGTTATGGTGGGTAGGCTAATGTGTATGGCCTACGTATTTTACAGACGGATTATTAATATTTTACTGTATTCTGCTCCACAGTGCCCATCTCTGTCTAATCTCACAGTGATAAACATCATAACAGCTGAATAGCTATTTTGATGGGAATTATTTGTATTGTTTTGTCGATCATCGTGGCCTTCCCTTAAACATGGTAAGGGTGTTCATTAAAATGCAACAAAATGTGTGGGATTTTGTTAACTGATCAAAGTCTAGACTAAATGGTCTACGATCTGTCTTGGGAAATTGTGTGATACAGATTCCCACACAGACAGATCCTATACGATCAGAGCTAGTAGGAGAGTATATCTGTTGCGCTAATGCTATAGTTCAAAGGACACAATCAATGTCGATGATTGCCTGCATGTCTATGTTTTAAATATTTGATAAAGCTTTGCATAAAACACGTGGCACCGTCAGATTTCATGTCCACAGCGCTTTTAAACAGTCAAGGAAATGCTCACAGGAGGCAGTATTTCAATCATGTTTTTAAGACAGCGCCCAGCAAGTCCAGTTCAAATAATGTATGGGTCCAACAATTTCACACACACACACACACACACACACACACACACACACACACACACACACACACACACACACACACACACACACACACACACACACACACACACACACACACACACACACACACCACATCCTATCATGAGGCGGCAGGTAGTCTAGCGGGTAAGAGATTTTTTAGACCAGTAACCGAAAGGTCGCTGGTTTGAATCCTAACCCGTCGATGTGCCCTTGAGCAAGGCACTTAACCCTAGTTGCTCTGGATAAGAGTGTCTGCTAAATTACTAAAATGTAAATAGTCCTGCAGGATATGACAGCTCCTCACTCAGGGCTAAATGGGTCTGCAGTGAGATGGTCGCTTGGCAGAGATAAGAGAAAAGCCTGTTTTGTTATCTCACGACGCCAAGACGGGGTAATACGTGAGCAGTGCTCCAACTAAAGGACATCACTTGGAGATTTAATTTGCACCAACGGATTTTTTTTTAGCTTCATCAATCAATCAAACAACAACTTTGGAATGCTGAGGATTTTAATTTGGTAACTTATACTTGACATCAAATCGAAAATCTGAACAAGATGATAAGGAGTGATTGTAAAACAACCAAATAATGCAATTTCTGTGTTCGTGATGACCAGGGTTACTTACCGGACTCTAGAATGATTTAGACTCGGTATATTGAGCTTCTGTATGATGTGCTACACTACAGTAAATCATATTGGTTGGTTAGACTGTATAAATGTTATATTGTAGGCTGGTGCTTAGAACTTCTGAGATTTGATTGCCAGTGGTCAACCAGTCGGGAGATCCGTCCTGGACTGTTCTATAAATCATGCGATCTTTTTTTGACAGACTACAAGTATAACGATTATACAATCTTACACAAGGCATTCCTTCCTTTACCCCAGTACTCCTCATTCTTATACAGCGCAAGTGACGCGTCAGTGGACGCGCCTACTGGACGACAACACAACTCCTCCAATATGTATTACGGCGTAACGGGTTTATGCACAGCACAGACTAACGAAGATACCCGAACAGGAACAATACCCCAACTCCAGTGATAAAATAGGGATGGAGTTTGGAATTTCAATGAAATATATCACTGAATGAGACAAATTGTAAAGTATTGGCAGTTGCTATAGCCTAACTACGTTAACGCCGTTGAACTTCTGAACGTTTTTATTTTGACTGATTCCGACTCTGAGAGGATTGGCAGGACATAGTAACTTTTAGCGACTGGAAGGTATGTATGTATATATATACATATACATATATATATATATATAGGCTACTGTATAAGTAGACTAGGCTCTCGTGGCTGTTGGATAACGCATAGGAAAATGGACAGCATCTGCAAAATATCAGATTTAGTTTTTTTCTGATCAATCAGTGTTATCTGTATTTCATAGAATACGCCCAGCTCACGCATGTCTATGTTAGTAATAGTTTCATAGCTCACATACTTGTATCATGTGGCAAATTATTTTAAAACAAAATACATGTTTATTAGGCCTGCAGTTAAATGGAAGATTATGTGGTACGGGTTTTGAAGGGTTTCTACTGTTGCCGTCAGTTTATATCTGACTATAGACCTTCAAGGCCCAAGTTAGAGGAACTGAGACTGAAGAGACTGTGTTTTCCACATTTGTGTAGGTTGGAGGTTTCCTGTGTTTTAAAGGTCCCAAGTTTATGTTAATTCCCAGAAGAAACAGACAAGCAGGGTGATTTCCTGATTTAGTGTGTGTGTGTGTGTGTGTGTGTGTGTGTGAAGGGTGTGTGTGTGTGTGTGTGTGTGTGTGAAGGGTGTGTGTGCGTGCGTGTGTGTGTGTGTGTGTGTGTGAAGGGTGTGTGTGCGTGCGTGTGTGTGTGTGTGTGTGTGTGTGTGTGTGTGTGTGTGTGTGTGTGTGTGTGTGTGTGTGTGGTGTGTGTGAAGGGTGTGGGCACTCCACATCCCCTCTTTTTCTAGTTGGCTTACTAATGATGACACTCTTCCAGGAAAAGGACCAACCCAGCTGTATTTTACAATCTCTGCTTTAAAACATCTGGAGGAACTGTGACCTGGATAATTACAAGGACATTTGTGTCAAAGAAGTGCAAGGGCATTCAGGTGAAGAATCTATGATATCAAAACATTATGGGCTATTATGACATAACAGTAGGCTATGTGTTGACAGAAAGTCTGGTAACATATATTAAGTTCTTATACTCGTGCGGTTACACAGTAATTAACAACATTGTGTTAAAATAAGTAATTATTGTTTCTAAACTACACCGGTACCAGAGCAACTTTTACTGAAAAATCCACATATTTAAAGGATGTATCTTATCATTGCTTTCTCATTCTTGCAGGACCTCGGCTTACAAATGGTAGGTAGTGTTGCAGCAATGGAAGAATCCATGGAGGACTATGGCAATTACACCTACGATTACCTGGACTATGGAGACTTCGAAGAAGAAAAAGTCCAAGATGGATACTCCCAAAAGGAGGCTATGCACATCATATCAGTAGTCATGTATAGTATTTCCTTCGTGCTCGGTGTCATGGGAAATGGAATAGTCATATGGGTGATGGCATTTCAAAGCAAACGGACAGTGAACAGTGTATGGTTGCTGAACATGGCCATCGCAGATTTTGTGTTTGTGCTCTTTTTACCGTTCTCTATCGACTACGTTCTTCGAGACTTCCACTGGTCCTTTGGGCTGGTCATGTGTAAGATAAACTCGTTTGTGTCTGTGATGAACATGTATGCCAGTGTGCTCTTTCTCACAATGCTCAGTCTAGACAGGTATGTCTCATTGATCCACCTTAGCTGGTGTCAGAGGTGTCGCAGTGTATGGCGAGCCTGGATCGTATGTGGCTGTGTGTGGGGGGTGTCTGTTCTACTGAGCCTCCCTACCCTGATATTCCGTGACACTGTGAGTTATCGTGACCGGGTGATGTGCTTCAACAACTTCAATGTCCAGGACAGACATATAGCTGCTGTGAGACACATTACATTGGTGGTCGTCCGTACTGCAGTGGGATTCCTACTGCCCTTCAGTGCCGTCTGTGTGACTGGAATTCTCCTGGCAATCAAAGTCCACCAGTCTGACAATTCTGTGTCCCTGTCTAGCTTTTCTAAGACAGTTTCAGCTGTCATTCTGGCCTTCTTTTTGTGCTGGGCACCATTCCATACCTTTAGTTTAATGGAGCTTTCCTTCCACTCATCACTGTACCTACATGCTGTTCTGAAGACAGGCTTTCCTCTTGCTACTAGCTTAGCCTATTTCAACAGCTGCGTCAACCCCTTCATCTACATGCTGGTGGGTAAGAAGGTTCGCCAGCTCCTGAAACGCTCGTGTCTGGACATCACAAAGAGTTCTCTGCGGGAGCTCAACCAGTCCATCTCTGTAACTGAATCAGTGACTGTAGCAGACATAAGACCTCCATACATCAGTTCACCACAGGATCCCACAGAATCATCAACTGTTTGATTATACTGACCTAATCCCACAGTTACCTATAGCAGAAACCAGCAGAAACTGTTATTTGACCTAAAAGAACCAGCCTGACCATTATTTTAGTCCAAATGTGACTTATTTTATATTTTACTTTAGTGTAACATTTGTGCTAGTTGTTTGAGTTGGATACTTCCAAGTAGCAATTACTTTGAGTGCCAACATCTGTTTGAGTGCCCTCATAGGAAAACTTGAGTAAAGACGTGCGCTGAAAGAATAACTTGCACAGGAGAAAAGAGGCAACTTTAATGATTTAAAAAATAAGTATCTGATCCTATTTACCCCGAAGACAAATAGGAAAGGGGGCCACCCTTCCCCACTGTCTCTGGAACAGGCTGTCTCTGGAACAGACTGTCTCTGGAACAGGCTGGATCTGGAACAGGCTGTCTCTGGAACAGGCTGTCTCTGTCTCTGGAACAGGCTGTCTCTGGAACAGGCTGTCTCTGGAACAGGCTGTCTCTGGAACAGGCTGTCTCTGTCTCTGGAACAGGCTGTCTCTGGAACAGGCTGTCTCTGGAACAGGCTGTCTCTGGAACAGGCTGTCTCTGTCTCTGGAACAGGCTGTCTCTGGAACAGGCTGTCTCTGTCTCTGGAACAGGCTGTCTCTGTCTCTGGAACAGGCTGTCTCTGGAACAGGCTGTCTCTGGAACAGGCTGTCTCTGGAACAGGCTGTCTCTGGAATAGGAATGATTAGAAGCAGATCTACCATTTTCATAAACACTTTGTATTTAGATTTCGGTCATCAAACAAATCCAAGTTTAACCCTGATGGGAATTTAGTCCTTCTCTTTACGTTGAAAAGTTTTCCATTACAAGTTGATTTGTTGTTGTAGTGTACTCTGTTATTATATGGCTGCTGTACACATGAGACAAATTCTATTAGGCCGTTATTTTTATTTTCTAATTATATTAAGCGTATAAATTAATCTCAATGTTTACATTACATTTTCCAATAGTGTTCACATTGTCAATCACTGTGTGGGATTTCTTTTGTGGGAATTTGAAATATATGAGGGAAATTTGGCATGCAATTGATTTGTTAATTATAATATACTTGAGTCAAAGGAATAAACAATGAATCCAGTCCCTTCTGTGTATTGGTAGTGGGTTTTAATATGTATTCCTTCTGTGTATTGGTAGTGGGTTTTAATATGTATTCCTTCTGTGTATTGGTAGTGGGTTTTAATATGTATTCCTTCTGTGTATTGGTAGTGGGTTTTAATATGTATTCCTTCTCTGTATTGGTAGTGGGTTTTAATATGTATTCCTTCTGTGTTATACAGACGCAGTGCCAGAAGTGTCGCTATATGGTGTGGTTCTCAATCTAACAGGACCAACGGTATATTGCCTGTAACCTCAATTATGGTTACAATACCCTGTAGATGGAATAAAAATACTACACGCATAGTTGATGAAAGCAGGAAACACAAGACCTGAGTACCTAACACCTATTCACGTGTAGCTAGAGAGAGTGTTGCCGCTCTCCACATGTGCATTTCCAATAAAGGTGTTTCACTGTACTTGTGCACGTGACAATAAAACTTGGAACAGTACCTCACTTAGTCCTAACTGCTGGCTTCCTGAAGTTCAGTCCAGTTGTTTACAATGTAAATGCAGCTATTTCCTGTTATTGCCAAAACCCCCTTAGCAAACAAACCCAGATGAGTTGAGTTTGGTTGAGTGAAGTCCACATCTGGGACCATGGCCTCAAAGAACATCAACTGTATCATTGTTGTATTAATTAACCCCATTTCTTCCGTCAATATTGTCACGCCTGCCCCCTGCTCCCAATCTCTGCGCTCAAGAGTGCCAGGCGGCCCATCATTACGCACACCTGTCACCATCGTTATGCGCATCAGCGCTTCATTGGACTCACCTGGACTCCATCACTTATTGATTGCCTCCCCTATATCTGTCTATTCCTCAGTTTCATCCCCGTGTCAGCATTAATGTTGTTTTGTTACCACTGTCCAGACGCTGTCCTTGATTAGTGTCATGTCGGTTATTTATAAAATATTCACTCCCTGTACTTGCTTCTCGTCTCCAAGTGTCTGTCCTCACAAATATATTGATACAACGCTTGGAAAAGTGGGCTATTGTCACGGTTGTCGTAAGGAGAAGCGGACCAAAGTGCAGCATGTGTGTCGTTCCACATTTTATTTACACTGTGAAACTATGCGATACATAAACATAAACTAAAGAACAAAACAACAAACCGTGACGCAGAGGTGAAACATACACTACTCAAAAACAATCTCCCACAAACCCAGGTGGAAAAAAACCCTACTTAAGTATGATCTCCAATTAGAGACAACGAGGACCGGCTGCCTCTAATTGGAGATCATCCCAATCAAAACCCCAACATAGAAATACAAAACTAGAACCTGAATACATAGAAATAGAAGACATAGGAAAAAAACCTGTCACACCCTGACCTACTCTACCATAGAAAATAACATCTTTCTATGGTCAGGACGTGACAGCTATTGACATTTGATTCAGATTAATTTAACTGGCAAATGGATGGGGTTGTTTAAAAATAATTTGGAATGAATGAAACCAGATTAGTGTTTTTGGACATTTAATCTGAGATTTCGGCACAACTTGAATTGAATAGAGATAGGAATGAAAATCAATTGCATCTCAGGGAAAGCAAAAACATTCTGCATGTCATTGATGGAAATGAATTGCTCAGCCAGTGAGAATATCTGAAATTCTCTCACATGACATGCAAAGAAATTACCAGTAGACTAATTTACAGATTAAAAAAACGATTGTTGAGTAGTTGTGTTTAATTAAAAATACTAACATGTTTATTGTTGAGTAGTTGTGTTTAATTAAAAATACACAAATATTTATTGTTGAGTAGTTGTGTTTAATTAAAAATACTAACATGTTTATTGTTGACTAGCTATATTCACTATTGGTAGATAATGCATTCATAGAGATATGGCAATTTATTGATTAGATAGCAGTGTTGAGGAGTAGTAAACTACATGTACACTACCGTTCAAAAGTTTGGGCTCAGTTAGAAATGTCATTGTTTTCCATGAAAACATACATGAAATGAGTTGCAAAATGAATAGGAAATAGGGTCAAGCCGTTGACAAGGTTATACAGTTGAAGTGGGAAGTTTACATACACCTTAGCCAAATACATTTAAACTCTGTTTATCACAATTCCTGACCTTTCATCCTAGTAAAAATTCCCTCTCTTAGGTCAGTTAGGATCACCACTTTATTTTAAGAATGTGAAATGTCAGAATAATAGTAGAGAGAATTATTTATTTCAGCTATTATTTCTTTCATCACATTCCCAGTGGGTCAGAAGTTTACATACACTCAATTAGTATTTGGTAGCATTGCCTTTAAATGATTTAACTTGGGTCAAACGTTTTAGGTAGCCTTCCACAAGCTTTCCACAATAAGTTGGGTGAATTTTGGCCCATTCCTCCTTACAGAGCTGGTGTAACTGAGTCAGGTTTGTAGGCCTCCTTGCTCACACACGCTTTTTCAGTTCTGCTCACAAATTTTCTATGGGATTGAGGTCAGGGCTTTGTGATGGCCACTCCAATACCTTGACTTTGTCCTTAAGCCATTTTGCCACAACTTTGGAAGTATGCTTGGGGTCATTATCCATTTGGAAGACCCATTTGCGACCAAGCTTTAACTTCCTGACTGATGTCTTGAGATGTTGCTTCAATATATCCACATAGTTTTCCTACCTCATGATGCCATCTATTTTGTGAAGTGCACCAGTCTCTCCTGAAGCAAAGCACCGCCACAACATGATGCTGCCACCCCCGTGCTTCACGGTTGCGATGGTGTTCTTTTGGCTTGCAAGCCTCCCCCTTTTTCCTCCAAACATAACGATGGTCATTATGGCCAAACAGTTCTATTTTTGTTTCATCAGACCAGAGGACATTTCTTCAAAAAGTAAAATCTTTGTCCCCATCTGCAGTTGCAAATCGTAGTCTGGCTTTTTTATGGCGGTTTTGGAGCAGTGGCATCTTCCTTGCTGAGCGGACTTTCAGGTTATGTCGATATAGGACTCATTTTACTGTGGACATAGATACCTTTGTACCTGTTTCCTCCAGCATCTTCACAAGGTCCTTTGCTGTTGTTCTGGGATTGATTTGCACTTTTGCACCACACAGCAAAAATCTCTAGGAGACAGAACGCGCCTCCTTCCTGAGCGGTATGGCGGCTGCGTGGTCCCATGGTGTTTATACTTTTGTTTGTACATATGAACGTGGTACCTTCAGGTGTTTGGAAATTGCTCCCAAGGATGAACCAGACTTGTGGAGGTCTTGGCTGATTTATTTAGATTTTTCCATGATGTCAAGCAAAGAGGCCCTGAAGGTAGGCCTTGAAATGCATCCACAGAAACACCTCCAATTGACTCAAATTATGTCAATTAGCCTATCAGAAGCTTCTAAAGCCATGACATCCTTTTCTGGAATTTTCCAAGCTGTTTAAATGCACAGTCAATTTAGTGTATGTAAACTTCTGACCCACTGGAATTGTGATACAGTGAATTATAAGTGAAATAATCTGTCTGTAAACAATTGTTGGAAAAATGACTTGTGTCATGCACAAAGTAGATGTCCTAACCGACTTGCCAAAACTATAGTTTGTTAACAAGACATTTGTGGAGTGGTTGAAAAACTAGTTTTAATGACTCCAACCTAAGTGTATTTAAACTTCCGACTTCAACTGTAAATAATGATTTTTAATTGAAATAACAATTGTGTCCTTCAAACTTTTCTTTCGTCAAAGAATCCTAAATTTGCAGCAATTACAGCCTTGTAGACCTTTGGCATTCCAGTTGTCAATTTGTTGAGGTAATCTGAAGAGATTTCACCCCATGGTTCCTGAAGCACCTCCCACAAGTTGGATTGGTTTGATGGGAGCTTCTTACCATACAGTCACTTTTCCCTTTTCATTCATCTCACGAATGTTCTTCTTTGTGGTCCGAACACCTCAAACTTAAAAAAAAAAAATGTACAGGACAGATGAAACTTAGATTCGTCTGTCCATAACACCTCATTCCAATCTTCCTCTGTCCAGTGTCTGTGTTCTTTTGCCCATCTTAATCTTTTCTTTTTATTGGCCAGTCTGAGATATGGCTTTTTCTTTGCAACTCTGCCTAGAAGGCCAGTATCCCGAAGTCGCCTCTTCACTGTTGCTGAGACTGGTGCTTTGCAGATACTATTTAATGAAGCTGCCAGTTGAGGACTTGTGAGGTGTCTGTTTCTCAAATTAGACAATCTAATGTACTTGTCCTCTTGCTCAGTTGTGCACCGGGGCCTCCCACTCCTCTTTCTATTCTGGTTAGAGACAGTTTGTGCTGTTCTGTGAAGGGAGTAGTACACAGCGTTGTACGAGATCTTCAGTTTCTTGGCAATTTCTCGCATGGAATAGCCTTCATTTCTCAGAACAAGAATAGACTGATGAGTTTCAGAAGAAAGTTCTTTGTTTCTGGCCATTTTGAGCTTGTAATCGAACTCACAAATGCTGATGCTCCAGATACTCAACTTGTCCAAAGAAGGCCAGTTTTATTGCTTCTTTAATCAAAACAACAGTTTTCAGCTGTGCTAACATATTTGCAAAAGGGTTTTCTAATGATCAACCCCCCCCCCCCCCCCCCAAGCTGGGGCCAGTTGTACTGTTAGAGGGGCCAGTTACATTAGACGTTATTGTTGTCATATCGTTTTCTTCACTGCATTGCAGGCATTAGCAGGCAAAATACCATGTTCATAATCATTAGTGTTCCACGTTGCCACTGTCTAATAAGAGAGCAAAAATGTGTTATGTAAAAATTATTTCATACTCCACATTTAGGGGGGGCACAAGGGGGTCCAAAATTGTTGTCACGGGGCACTGACCCCCTCTGCCCCCCCCCAACCGCCCCTGTAAAGAGCACTATTCTTGCGATTTGTAGTCCGACATTTCAGATTTACATATGCAATTTTTCAGGAAGTAGTTTGGATGCAGTGAACTACTTTTTCAAAGTAACTTTAGTAACTTCTTCCAGTGAAAAGTAATTGGTATCTTGGTAAACTATATTTTCAGAGTAGCTTCCCTAACACTGTTAGATAGCAACATTATGTGCTACATTAGGGTACATTATATGGGGATTACCAAATAGTGACGCAGCTGAATAGAGAAAGTGCGCAGTCAGTGGTGATCGTTGAGGTGCCACTACCAAGGCTGGAGTGACATAGGGGCAAGGTAAGGACTCGCTATGACAGCTCTCGTGTGTACATTGCATCTCAAACGTATAAGGGGAATGTGATATTTGAAGATGTTTTAAAACCATCAGAATTGTATATAGTACGGGCACCATAAAGTTTGATGGGTGTAAAAAGATGTATTGGCTGGCTACGTTAGCTAACTCGTTCGCGTAGTCTAGCCAAGGTGGTCATGGGAATGGTCAGGGTGGTCGGGGCTAAAAATGATGCATTGCAAGCTCTTGTTATTTTTGTATAATGTATATGCAACTACGTGGCTTCCGTAGGCAAGTGATTCATGTGTTTTAGCTAACTGTTTACACAATATTTTTATGCCTGCCTAAACTAGGGAGACAGCTAACGTTAGATACCAAAGACAGATGCTTGCTAGTTAGGGGTAAGGCGTTATCCTATAAAGGAAACTAAAGCTAGCCAGCTAGCTATCTTTATACAGTAATGTCAGGTGATGCTGCTTGCCAACATGGGAGTGATTGCATTTTCTAAGTGACAACTTTGTTGATGAAACCAGCTTTTTACTTATTCGCTTAGCTAGCTAGCTGTGCATTATAATATCGTTTTGCGTCTCTCAGGAGTGGCTCACTCTACAGGGGGCGTGGCAGTCACCAACAATGACCGAGGTAAAGAGAGTTTCAGACTGGATATTCGACGATATTCGCCTGTAGTTTTCCTTACGTCAACCAACAGAAGTTAGGGACCATCAACATAGTGACAAATCTAATTGTTCAAATTTCAATAGCTCTTTAACCATTACTCCTAAAACTTTCAAAACTGGTTCTAGCTAACCCGATGGCATAGACACACATTGCACACACTTGTTTTTGTCGATTTACATCTCACACTATTTTAAATGATTTATTTACATTTTTAAATTTCAATAGCTCTTTTGTCATGTGACCTACTGACTCCGAACAAGATTCAGAATGTCCACTCAGTGCCCCTACACATTGCACACCCTGTCCATTTTCATCTCACGTGTTTTTACATACATTTTTCTAACTTTCTCATTTCAAAAGCTCCTTGGTCATGTGATCTACTGGACTCAAACAAGGTTCTGAATGTACACTCAGTGGCCCTACACATTGCACACCCTTCAGTTTGTCCATTTTCATCTCACATGTTTTTACATGAATTTTTCAAAATTTCAATAGCTCCTTGGTCATGTGACCTCGGACTTCAAACAAGGTTCAGAATGTCCACTCAGCGTGCCTACATATTGCACAGCCTTTTAGTTTGTCCATTTTCATCTCACACAATTTTACATGAATTTTCTGTTTTTCAATGTTTATAATTTGAATAGCTCGTTTGTCATGTGACCTACTGACCTCAAACAAGGTTCAGAATGTCCACTGACTACCCTTACATATTGCACACCCTTTAGTTTGTCCATTTTCATCTAACTTGATTTTACATTCATTTTTTGTAAACGTTCTAATTTCAACAGTTCCTTGGTCATGTGACCTACTGACCTCAAACAAGGTTCAGAATGTCCACTGACTAGCCTTCTATATTGCACACCCTTTAGTTTGTCCATTTTCATCTCACACGTTTTTACATTAATTTGCCTGCTCTGCCCTCCTGAAGGACAGTGTCACTCACACACCTATTCACTTGGGCCTTCTCCCTGGGGCCTTCATGATTGCAAGGCAGGCCTCCATTGACCTGGTAACCTCTGAATCCTGGTCTCTAAGCCTACACTCCCTGCCTGCCTGCCTGCCTGCCTGCCCTCTCCCTGGGCCTGAGAGTGTAAAGCTTACTCCCTGGAACTACAGACCTCCAGGCCTCCACACCTACTCTTCCTACCCGGTCAACACCCCTCTTCCTTGGCCTTAGAATATAGCTTACTCCCTGGAATTACTAAAACATCTATAGTCCCGCTGTCAGGAACCACGTGCACCTGGTAACCCGTAACAGGCTCTGTGCATGTGGTAATTCGAAACAGGCTCTGTGCTCCTGGTGACCCGCCCGCTTCTTTCTGCTCACAGACTAAGTCCCCACTCCAACCTCCATGGCTTGAGTGCTGCCCCCGAGTCCGGCCGCCCCGCTCGGACGCGGAGTGCCCCCCGCCTTGATGGAGGCATCATTGTGCACCTGGTAACCTGAAACAAGCTCTGTGCACCTGGTGACCCGCCCAGAGACTAAGTCCCCAACCCAACCTCCACAGCACTGAGTGCTGCCCCAGCCCCTGAGTCACGCCCGGTGGTATCATCAGAGGCTTTTCTGTCTTACAAACTGGACATCAAATGCCTCTACTAACCTTCTGCGGACTTTAACTGTTTTTTTTTTTTACACCCAATCCACATCAAGTGCCAGCGCAATACTTATAGCCTTGAGAACCAATTACCCCTCGCAGTATCTAGCGGCACCATCAACCGGGTGTCGGAAGAAGCAACAGAAAATAATCATCCCCTTTCAATCATTTGCGTGCCCAGTCAGCCCTCCGGGACAGAACCATAGGAACCACCTTTACCAGCGCTTCAATCGATATTCCTCACTTTGACATGAGGGGTCACAGTCACCCTACGGGTGATTTGAGTGTGACCGCGACAGGTGGGTACACTCCTTTGAATTTCATGAAGTTGACATTCAGTGATCTGTGCCCAGTGGGAACCTAGGCGTCTTCCGTCCGTTTTATGGTTCAGCAGCAAATCAATGGGTGTGGATGGTACTACCCACATCAGATGTAGGCCTCCCTCCCCAGACAAGCTGGAGATACCTCTCCCCACTTCTTAGGGCATGAGCCAGATCCATGCAACGCCCTATCACTGCGGGGCCAATGGGTTTAGTCTCCGCCTCGAGTCTAGTGAGTGTAGAGGAGACCTCCCCACCTACAATGTGTGGGGCCGGCGAACGCCGTAGCTGGGGAGATCCGCGAGAAGGGCCTGGCGTGCGTCCAGAGTTCCCCGGGGCTCCCGCCAGCTTCTCCGTGATCGATCGCGTTACCGCACTGGATGCCTTGCGGCACCTGTCTCCACTAGTCCGTGGACATTCTGAACCTTGTTTGAAGTCAGTAGGTCACATGACCAAAGAGCTATTGAAATTATAAATTGAAAGAAATTCATATCAAAACGTGTGAGATGAAAATGGACAAACTGAAGGGTGTGCAATGTGTAGGGCCACTGAGTGTACATTCTGAACCTTGTTTGAGTCCAGTAGATCACATGACCAAGGAGCTTTTGAAATGAGAAAGTTAGAAAAATGTATGTAAAAACATGTGAGATGAAAATGGACAAACCAAAGGGTGTGCAATATAGAAGAGTAGTCAGTGGACATTCTGAACCTTGTTTGAGTCAAGTAGGTCACATGACCAAGGATCTATCGAATTTCGAATGTAAAAAAAAGTTTGTTCATTGTTTATGCTCCCTAACTAATTCAACTAGGAATACAAAATGCTGCTCAGATTTCCACATGTTTATTAGCATTGGAAAGCGAATGAATGTCCAAATCGTGAAAATAAGACCTGTGAAATTTTTCCAACATCATGACACTTATTTGTAGTCTGTGGCTCAAGTGGTTTGAAAGCTATTGAGGTTTGAAAGCGCGAATATCCGTTGAATATCCAACTTCAAACTGTCTTTACCTCGGTCCAACAAAGTTAGTGCATTTACCAATTTACCAATCCATGCAGGATTTACTTGAGTGTTTCCATCTACTCAAGCCAGTGTCTTGCCGAAAATCTCCCCCTGCCATAATCCCCCCCTTCTAATTTCCTTCATTTTGTGCCTAGTCAAATACTTTCTGTAGAACAAACTTCACGTCAGGATAGGCAACCAAAATTAATAATTAATGTATGTGTGTTATTTAAACATAGAGGAGGGAGTAAAATGTTGGCAAGCAATCAACATTTTAGAACAATTATGGCTGAATTATTACACAAAAAATAAAAATACTAGTCGAATAAGACATTGGAGAGATGATGAATTTTGGCAAAGAGATTTATTTATAGACTAATACAAAATCAGTAGCGGATTTAGGGCACTGAAGAGGGGGGTTCGCCTAGGGCGCCATACAAGCTAGAACTGCCACATACACTTGAAACAAATAGCCAAACTGAAAACTGCAGACAAAAATGCTTTCTGCTACTAAGATCAGTGAAATGTAGGCTAAACTGACAAAGGAGTGAAGAACAGAAATCTCAACTAGCAAGCAAGTGGCAGCAATGAAGAAGGGGGGGGGGGGGAATTCTGGCAGGGGCTTGAAAATCTCCCCCTATTTTCGGCACATCTCCCCCCGTGCTGCCACCAGCAAGATGCCGCCCTACACATGTCGCACGTACCTAAATCCACCACTGATTTTGTATTAGTCTACAAATAAATCTCTTTGCCCATTGTCGTCATCTCCCAATTTCCCTAGAATAACATAAATGTGTATACACTAGTGTACAGTGATGTAGTGTAATTTATTTTAGATGAGGGAGTGCACTTTTTTTTATTTTTTATGAACATTTCTTCAATCAAAGTTTTTTACCGACAGACATAGCCAACTGAATAGCCTATCATTATAGAATATGCATAAAATGCATCCTCCAATTGCAACGTTTGCCTATGCAAACTAGGCTACGCTGGGGCGGCAGGGTAGACTAGTGGTTAGAGCGTAGGACTAGTAACCGAAAGGTTCCAAGATCGAATCCCCGAGCTGACAAGGTATAAAATATTTTGTTCTGCCCCTGAACAAGGCAGTTAACCCACCGTTCCTAGGCTGTCATTGAAAATAAGAATGTGTTCTTAACTGACTTCCTAGTTAAATAAAGGTTTTCTCAAGAAAATGTTATATTTTTAATACCCTCAAACACCAAGTTAGGCATATGCTACCAATTTACAATAATCCATCATCCCTGTTAATCATGAATAATAATTCTTCACGTTTTACCTGTGAAAGTCCAAACTGCATCTCCCTTCCAATCATTTGATGTCAATCAGTTTCATGGGAATCAGCATTTCACTCTTCTTGAATGACTGTTTCCTGAGTGAATTAGAGCAGATGATGTTAATAAACTATTAGCCTTGTATTTTGTTTCAATCAAAGCATAACCTGCACAGTGGCTCTGAGTTTTGGTGCATAATGATATAGGTTTTTTACTATTCAGCTTCAGCTAACCATCCTAAAATCTCATTATAAATGAGGTGTTTTTGAGGTTACGGTAATGTTATAGACCTGCTATGCTGTTCGTTATGTAAAATAGAAATACATCTTTATGTGATCTTGCGAGACATTGATCTTCGATCTAACTTTACTAAAGAGCACCATTGTGAGAAGTGATCATCTTCTATCTGTAATTCTAATAATAATAAGTGATGAGTAGGACTATTAGGCAACATATCTTGATGAGTGTCATTTTAAGCGACAGATGCACTCTTCGTGGTTCTGAAAGGACAGCGTCAGGATCACACAATGAAGTTGACCCAGCTTTTGGTGCTGAAGGATAGCTCTGTGCATTCGGCCATTTCAGGAAGAAACAACAATAATTTGCAGTAGGCTTTAGCCTAATAGGCCTACAACTACATAGCAAACAGTTGAAGTCGGAAGTTTACATACACTTAGATTGGAGTCATTAAAACTTGTTTTTCAACCCTTCCACAAATATCTTGTTAACAAACTATAGTTTTGGCAAGTCGGTTAGGACATCTACTTTGTGCATGACACAAGTCATTTTTCCAACAATTGTTTACAGACAGATTATTTCACTTATAATTCACTGTATCACAATTCCAGTGGGTCAGAAGTTTACATACACTAAGTTGACTGCGCCTTTAAACAGCTTGGAAAATTCCAGAAAATGATGTCATGGATTTAGATGCTTCTGATAGGCTAATTGACATAAATTTAGTCAATTGGAGGTGTACCTGTAGATGTATTTCAATGCCTACCTTCAAACTCAATGCCTCCTTGCTTGACATCATGAGAAAATCAGAAGAAATCAGCCAAGAACTTGTAGACCTCCACAAGTCTGGTTCATCCTTGGGAGTCTGAAGGTACCACATTCATCTGTACAAGCAATAGTACGAAGTATAAACACCATGGGACCATGCAGCCATCATACCGCTCAGGAAGGAGACGCGTTCTGTCTCCTAAAGATGAGTGTACTTTGGTGCGAAAAGTGCAAATCAATCCCAGAACAACAGCAAAGGACCCTGTGAAGATGCTGGAGGAAACGGTACAAAAGTATCTATATCCACAGTAAAACAAGTCCTATATCGACATAACCTGAAAGGCCACTTAGCAAGGAAGAAGCCACTGCTCCAAAACCGCCATAAAAAAGCCAGACTACGGTTTGCAACTGCAGATGGGGACAAAGATCGTACTTTCTGGAGAAATGTCATCTGAAATGTCAATAGAACTCATTGGCCATAATGACCATCATTATGTTTGGAGGAAAAAGCGGGAGGCTTGCAAGCCGAAGAACACCATCTCAACCATGAAGTACGGGGGTTGCAGCATCATGTTGTGGGGGTGCTTTGCTGCAGAAGGGACTGGTGCACTTCACAAAATAGATGGCATCATGAGGATGGAAAATTATGTGGATATATTGAAGAAATATCATAAGACAACAATCGGGAAGTTAAAGCTTGGTCGCAAATGGGTCTTCCAAATGGACAATGACCCCAAGCATACTTCCAAAGTTGTGGCAAAATGGCTTAAGGACAACAAAGTCAAGGTGTTGGAGTGGCCATCACAAAGCCCTGACCTCAATCCCATAGAACATTTGTGGGCAGAACTGAAAAGTGTGTGTGAGCAAGGAGGCCTACAAACCTGACTCAGTTACACCAGCTCTGTCAGGAGGAATGGACCAAAATTCACCCAATTTATTGTGGGAAGCTTGTGGAAGGCTACCCAAAACGTTTGACCCAAGTTAAACAATTTAAAGGCAATGCTACCAAATACTAATTGAGTGTATGTAAACTTCTGACCCACTGGGAATGTGATGAAAGAAATAATAGCTGAAATAAATAATTCTCTCTACTATTATTCTGACATTTCACATTCTTAAAATAAAGTGGTGATCCTAACTGACCTAAGAGAGGGAATTTTTACTAGGATTAAATGTCAGGAATTGTGAAAAACAGAGTTTAAATGTATTCGGCTAACGTGTATGTAAACTTCCGACTTCAACTATAGCTATTTGTAGGCTTATAACCTAATGTAAGCCTGGTGTGGTGTATTCATGCATCTCAATAAACTGTGACTTAACCTGTTGGGGCTCGGGGGCAGTATTGAGAAATTTTGAAAAAAATATGTGCCCATTTTTAACTGCCTCCTACACCAACTCAGAAGCTAGGATATGCATATTATTAACACATTCGGATAGAAAACACTCTGAATTTTCTAAAACAGTTTGAATGGTGTCTGTAAGTATAACAAAACTCATATTGCAGGCAAAAACCTGTGAAAAATAGATTTAAAAAAAAAAGTGAATTTTGTGACTGTACTATTTAGTGTCATTGTTTTATAGATACCATAGTGAGAAAGGATTCATTTCGCAACACCTACGGCTTCCACTAGATGTCAACGATCTTTATAAAGTTGTTTGAAGCGTCTATGATAAACAGAGAGCAAATTAGAATGCAAGGAAGTTGACATGTCGTCACTTCATTTTTTTGCGCCTGCGCATAAATCTGAGAAGCGTGAGTTTGTCATTATTGTTAATCTAGACATAGGATAGGTTGTGTGAAAATATTACGGATGTTTAACGTTAAAAATGGACCAAAAGATTAATGCTAAACAACGTTTGACATGTTTGAACGAACGTAAATAGATTATTTACTAGGTTTTTTTAGCTTTTCGGCGTGATTTTACAACCCCCCACCACGTTTTGTGGGAGCATAATGAACGCTAACTACTTGGTGTTATTTGGACATAAATTATGAACTTTGTCAAAAGAAACCACATTTGTTCCGGACCTGGGATTCCTGGCAGTGCCTTCTGATGGAGATAATCAAAGGTAAGGGGATATTTACAATGTTATTATCGATATTAGATGATGCTAACTGTATAGCATAGCTTATTGTTCTTAGCATAGCACCCCGTTTATTGCAAAATGTGATTTCCCAGTAAAGTTATTTTGAGATCTGGCCATTCGGTAGCAACTACGAGATGATAATATATTATTCTTTGAATGACAATATTATAATTTACCAATGTTTTCGAATAGTAATTTTGTTATGTTCACCGGAAGCATTTCAGAGAAGAAAAAAATCTGAATTTCACGCTACTGTAAAATGCTGTTTTTGGATATAAATATGAACTTGATGGAACAAAAAATGCATGTATTGTATAACATAATGTCCTAGGAGTGTCATCTGATGGAGATTGACAAAGGTTAGTGCATAATTCTAGCTGGTTTCTGCTTTTGGTGACGCCTGACCTTGAATTGAAAATGGATGTTTGTACTTTTGTGGCTATGTACTGTCCTAACATAATCTAACTTTATGCTTTTGCCGTAAAGCCTCTTTGAAAATCGAACAATGTGGTTAGATTAAGAAAATGTTTATCTTTTAAATTGTGTAAAATAGTTGATTGTTTGAGAAATTGAAATTATTAGATTTTTGATGTTTTGAATTTCCAGCCTTGTTCCCCACAGGTTCAGCCTGTGGGGAGGACTGGTTAGTCATGATGATGGTTCAGCCTGTGGGGAGGGACTGGTTAGTCATGATGATGGTTCAGCCTGTGGGGAGGGACTGGTTAGTCATGATGATGGTTCAGCCTGTGGGGAGGGACTGGTTAGTCATGATGATGGTTCAGCCTGTGGGGGGGGGACTGGTTAGTCATGATGATGGTTCAGCCTGTGGGGGGGGACTGGTTAGTCATGATGATGGTTCAGCCTGTGGGGGGGGACTGGTTAGTCATGATGATGGTTCAGCCTGTGGGGAGGGACTGGTTAGTCATGATGATGGTTCAGCCTGTGGGGGGGGGACTGGTTAGTCATGATGATGGTTCAGCCTGTGGGGGGGGGCTGGTTAGTCATGATGATGGTTCAGCCTGTGGGGGGGGACTGGTTAGTCATGATGATGGTTCAGCCTGTGGGGAGGGACTGGTTAGTCATGATGATGGTTCAGCCTGTGGGGGGGGGACTGGTAACAAGGTTTTTGGCATTGGACTTCTTAAAGGAACATGTTGCCATTGTGTGCTGACTGTGCAGGACCAGTGACCAGAGCCGCTTCTTAGAGAGCAAGAGAGCTGTGGAGGACAAGAACATTGGTCCCTTCATCAAGACCGTCATGACCTGCTGTATCCAGTCCACCCACTGTGTCCGGTGAGTCAGGCTAGTAATCATAGTATGGTCCACCTTGGAAGCATTCATTATAGAGGGCAACACCTTATTATTACCAAGAATTTCAAAGGGGACAGACACCTATGTGCCAAATAAGGTTTTCCCCCTTTGTAGCTTTGCCAGTGAGATTACAGGTGTGGAGGATCTGGGGACCACTGTCAGGGGACCTGCAGATTGGCATTCATGTGGAGAAGTTGTTCATGTCGGCGCTGTCTGGGAATGTGATTGACGTATGCCCTGTGGGAGCATTGACTTCCAAGCCGTATGCCCTCACTTCCTGTCCCTGGGAGACCAGGTATGTGCTTTACACTGTTGTGTATACAGTACAAGCCGGCTCTTGGAATAGAGTCCAAGTAGTAGTATATAGACTTTCTCCAAGATGGCATAGCAGTCGGATGTGTGTTTTTGTCTTGTCCCTTGTAAACAATGTTTTTGCTTGTTTTTTTTTCATATATATATTTAATATTTTAATATCACGTTCTATATACGGACTGAATATACTCTCCTGCAATCCGCCTCACCCACTGTGGTACGGATCTGCTATTTTTATACTTAAGAACTCATCAACTCATCAAAAGCTTGCCACCTAACTGGCTACTAGTTAGCCACGGCCCGCTAGCTGTCTAAAGTACAACGGACTGTTAGCTTAAGAGGCCCATCGAACAAATTCTTTGGCCACTATACCCACCATATGGAGCCCTGCTGATCCGTCGTCTGAACCGTCGCCTGAACCGGAACCCCAACAGAAGCTAGCCAGCTAACTAGCACGGACAACTCTCGCATGCCTGCACTGTGCGACTCAAACCAGAGCAAATCGGACTTATTTTTCCCCATATCTCCGGACTCCTACCGCAAACTCTGAACCTTTTTTTTTTTTTTTTTTTTTCCTTCACCTGGATCATCGCTAGCTGCTATTCGAGTGGCCACTCCTGGCTAACGTCACTGTCCCAAAGCAATAACCGTTTAGCCTGGAGCTAGCCTTGCTAGGCCCATCTCCCGGCTAGCCAAAGAGGTCCATCAGCCACTACTTGGGCTACAATACCTCTTTTTGCCAACTGGCTTGGACCCACGACGACTCATCATGACTGGACCACCGATGTGATGATTCGCCCGATGGGGTTTTTCTCAACTGGCTCCGCTATCGCTTCATCCCCTGAAATCCCATCCGCTACCATGTCCAGAGCACATCGGGCTGTTAGCCCACCGGACAAATTCTCTGGCCGCTATACCTATTCTGCCAATTGGCCTGGTTTACCACACGGAGCCCTGCTGATCCATCTGCCGATGTAACAGCACGAGGGGGCCAAATCAAATCACATTTATTTATATAGCCCTTCTTACATCAGCTGATATCTCAAAGTGCTGTACAGAAACCCAACCTAAAACCCCAAACAGCGAGCAATGCCGGTGTAGAAGCACAACAGACTTTCTTCCGTCGCGACGTCCCTCCATGGCCCTTCTGTTAGCTTGCTAGCCCCGACCCGCAAGCTGCCTGAAGCCACTCACTGGACTCCTATGATCACTCGGCTACACATGCCTCTCGCTAACGTCAATATGCCTTGTCCATTGCTGTTTTGGTTAATATTTATTGCCTTATTTCACTGTAGAGTCTTTAGTCCTGCTCAATACGCCTTATTTAACACTTTAGTTCCACCTACCACACATGCGGTGACATCACCTGGTTTAAATAATATTTCAAGGGACAATATCTCTTTCATCGTCACTCTATGCAGAGGTTTACCCTCACTGTATCCACATCCTACCATACTGTTGTCGGTACGTTATGCCTTGAATCTATTCTACCGTGCCCAGAAATCTGCTCCTTTTACTCTCTATTCAGAACGTACTAGACGACCAGTTATTTTAGCCTTTAGCCGTACCCTTATCCTACTCCTCCTCTGTTCCTCTGGTGATGTGGAGGTTAATCCAGGCCCTGCAGTGCCTAGCTCCACTCCCATTCCCCAGGCGCTATCATTTGTTGACTTCTGTAACCGTAAAAGCCTTGGTTTCATGCATGTTAACATTAGAAGCCTCCTCCCTAAGTTTGTTTTATTCACTGCCCTAGCACACTCTGCCAACCCGAATGTCCTAGCCGTGTCTGAATCCTGGCTCAGGAAGACCACCAAAAACCCTGAAATTTCCATCTCTAACTATAACATTTTCCGCCAAGATAGAACTGCCAAAGGGGGCGGTGTTGCAATCTACTGCACAGATAGCCTGCAGAGTTCTGTCTTACTATCCAGGTCTGTACCCAAACAGTTTGAGCTTCTACTTTAAAAAATCCACCTTTCCAGAAACAATTCTCTCACAGTTGCCGCTTGCTATAGACCACCCTCTGCCCCCAGCTGTGCCCTGGACACCATATGTGAACTGATTGCCCCCCATCCAGCTTCATTTACATTTACATTTAAGTCATTTAGCAGACGCTTTTATCCAGAGCGACTTACAAATTGGTGCATTCACCTTATGATATCCAGTGGAAGAACCACTTTACAATAGTGCATCTAAATCTTTTAGGGGGGGGTTAGAAGGATTACTTTATCCTATCCTAGGTATTCCTTAAAGAGGTGGGGTTTCAGGTGTCTCCGGAAGGTGGTGATTGACTCCGCTGTCCTGGCGTCGTGAGGGAGCTTGTTCCACCATAGGGGTGCCAGAGCAGCGAACAGTTTTGACTGGGCTGAGCGGGAACTGTGCTTCCTCAGAGGTAGGGGGGCCAGCAGGCCAGAGGTGGATGAGCGCAGTGCCCTCGTTTGGGTGTAGGGACTGATCAGAGCCTGAAGGTACGGAGGTGCCATTCCCCTCACGGCTCCGTAGGCAAGCACCATGGTCTTGTAGCGGATGCGAGCTTCAACTGGAAGCCAGTGGAGAGAGCGGAGGAGCGGGGTGACGTGAGAGAACTTGGGAAGGTTGAACACCAGACGGGCTGCGGCGTTCTGGATGAGTTGTAGGGGTTTAATGGCACAGGCAGGGAGCCCAGCCAACAGCGAGTTGCAGTAATCCAGACGGGAGATGACAAGTGCCTGGATTAGGACCTGCGCCGCTTCCTGTGTGAGGCAGGGTCGTACTCTGCGAATGTTGTAGAACATGAACCTACAGGATCGGGTCACCCCCTTGATGTTAGTGGAGAACGACAGGGTGTTGTCCAAGGTCACGCCAAGGTTCTTAGCACTCTGGGAGGAGGACACAATGGAGTTGTCAACCGTGATGGCGAGATCATGGAACGGACAGTCCTTCCCCGGGAGGAAAAGCAGCTCCGTCTTGCTGAGGTTCAGCTTGAGGTGGTGATCCGTCATCCACACTGATATGTCTGCCAGACATGCAGAGATGCGATTCGCCACCTGGTTATCAGAAGGGGGAAAGGATAAGATTAATTGTGTGTCGTCTGCATAGCAATGATAGGAGAGACCATGTGAGGATATGACAGAGCCAAGTGACTTGGTGTATAGCGAGAATAGGAGAGGGCCTAGAACAGAGCCCTGGGGGACACCAGTGGTGAGAGCACGTGGTGCGGAGACAGATTCTCGCCACGCCACCTGGTAGGAGCGACCTGTCAGGTAGGACGCAATCCAAGCGTGGGCCGCGCCGGAGATGCCCAACTCAGAGAGGGTAGAGAGGAGGATCTGGTGGTTCACAATATCAAAGGCAGCAGATAGGTCTAGAAGGATGAGAGCAGAGGAGAGAGAGTTAGCTTTAGCAGTGCGGAGAGCCTCCGTGACACAGAGAAGAGCAGTCTCAGTTGAATGACCAGTCTTGAAACCTGACTGATTTGGATCAAGAAGGTCATTCTGAGAGAGATAGCAAGAGAGCTGGCCAAGGACGGCACGTTCAAGAGTTTTGGAGAGAAAAGAAAGAAGGGATACTGGTCTGTAGTTGTTGACATCGGAGGGATCGAGTGTAGGTTTTTTCACAAGGGGTGCAACTCTCGCTCTCTTGAAGACGGAAGGGATGTAGCCAGCGGTCAAGGATGAGCGAGGTGAGGTAAGGGAGAAGGTCTCTGGAAATGGTCTGGAGAAGAGAGGAGGGGATAGGGTCAAGCGGGCAGGTTGTTGGGTGGCTGGCCGTCACAAGACGCGAGATTTCATCTGGAGAGAGAGGGGAGAAAGAGGTCAAAGCACAGGGTAGGGCAGTGTGAGCAGGACCAGCGGTGTCGTTTGACTTAACAAACGAGGATCGGATGTCGTCGACCTTCTTTTCAAAATGGTTGACGAAGTCATCCGCAGAGAGGGAGGGGGGGGGGGGGGGGGGGGGGGGGAGGAGGAGGATTCAGGAGGGAGGAGAAGGTGGCAAAGAGCTTCCTAGGGTTAGAGGCAGCAGAAACAGAAGAGGAAAATGTAGAGAAGAGGGAGTGAAAGGATGCCAGGTCCGCAGGGAGGCGAGTTTTCCTCCATTTCCGCTCGGCTGCCCGGAGCCCTGTTCTGTGAGCTCGCAATGAGTCGTTGAGCCACGGAGCAGGAGGGGAGGACCGAGCCGGCCTAGAGGATAGGGGACATAGAGAGTCAAAGGATGCAGAAAGGGAGGAGAGGAGGGTTGAGGAGGCAGAATCAGGAGATAGGTTGGAGAAGGTTTGAGCAGAGGGAAGAGATGATAGGATGGAAGAGGAGAGAGTAGCGGGAGAGAGAGAGCGAAGGTTGCGACGGCGCAATACCATTCGAGTAGAGGCAGAGTGAGAAGTGTTGGAGGAGAGCGAGAGGGAAAAGGATACAAGGTAGTGGTCGGAGACTTGGAGGGGAGTTGCAATGAGATTAGTGGAAGAACAGCATCTAGTAAAGATGAGGTCAAGCGTATTGCCTGCCTTGTGAGTAGGGGGGGAAGGTGAGAGGGTGAGGTCAAAAGAGGAGAGGAGTGGAAAGAAGGAGGCAGAGAGGAATGAGTCAAAGGTAGACGTGGGGAGGTTAAAGTCACCCAGAACTGTGAGAGGTGAGCCATCCTCAGGAAAGGAACTTATCAAGGCGTCAAGCTCATTGATGAACTCTCCAAGGGAACCTGGAGGGCGATAAATGATAAGGATGTTAATTAAGCTTGAAAGGGCTGGTAACTGTGACAGCATGGAATTCAAAGGAGCATGGAATTGGAAGGAGCATGGAATTCAGAGCTCGTGCTGCTAGGTGACCTAAACTGGAACATGCTTGACACCCCAGCCATCCTACAATCTAAGCTTGATGCCCTCAATCTCTCACAAATTATCAATGAACACACCAGGTACAACCCCAAATCTGTAAACACGGGCACCCTCATAGATATCATCCTAACCAACTTGCCCTCCAAATATAACTCTGCTGTTTTCAACCAAGATCTCAGCGATCACTGCCTCATTGCCTGCATCCGTAACGGGTCTGCGGTCAAACGACCACCCCTCATCACTATCAAATACACCCTAAAACACTTCAGCGAGCAGGCCTTCCTAAACGACCTGGCCCGGGTATCCTGGAAGGATATTGACCTCATCCCGTCAGTAGAGGATGCCTGGTCATTCTTTAAAAGTGCCTTCCTCACCATCTTAAATAAGCATGCCCCTTTCAAAAAATGTAGAACCAGGAACAGATATAGCCCTTGGTTCTCTCCAGACCTGACTGCCCTTGAATAGCACAAAAACATCCTGTGGCGTTCTGCATTAGCATCGAATAGCCCCCGTGATATGCAACTTTTCAGGGACGTTAGGAACAAATATACACAGGCAGTTAGGAAAGCTAAGGCTAGCTTTTTCAAGAAGAAATTTGCATCCTGTAGCACAAACTCCCAAAATTTCTGGGACACTGTAAAGTCCATAGGGAATAAGAGCACCTCCTCCCAGCTGCCCACTGCACTGAGGCTAGGAAACACTGTCACCACCGATAAACCCACTATAATTGAGAATTTCAATAAGCATTTTTCTACGGCTGGCCATGCTTTCCACCTGGCTACCCCTACCCCAGTCAACAGCCCTTCACTCCCCACAGCAACTTGCCCAAGCCTCCCCCATTTCTCCTTCACCCAAATCCAGATAGCTGATGTTCTTAATGAACTGCAAAACCTGGACCCCAACAAATGAGCCGGGTTAGACAATCTGGATCCTCTCTTTTTAAAATGATCTGCCGAAATTGTTGCAACCCCTATTACTAGCCTGTTCAACCTCTCTTTCGTATCGTCTGAGATTCCCAAAGATTGGAAAGCTGCCGCGGTCATCCCCCTCTTCAAAGGGGGAGACACTCTAGACCCAAACTGTTATAGACCTATATCCATCCTACCCTGCCTTTCTAAGGTCTTCGAAAGCCAAGCTAACAAACAGATTACCGACCATTTCGAATCCCACCGTACCTTATCCGCTATGCAATCTGGTTTCAGAGCTGGTCATGAGTGCACCTCAGCCACGCTCAAGGTCCTAAACGATATCATAACCGCCATCGATAAGAGACATTACTGTGCAGCCATATTCATCGACCTGGCCAAGGCTTTCGACTCTGTCAATCACCACATTCTTATTGGCAGACTCAACAGCCTTAGTTTCTCAAATGATTGCCTCGCCTGGTTCACCAACTACTTCTCTGATAGAGTTCAGTGTGTCAAATCGGAGGGCCTGTTGTCCGAACCTCTTGTAGTCTCTATGGGGGTGTCACAGGGTTCAATTCTCGGGCCGACTCTCTTCTCTGTATACATCAATGATGTCGCTCTCGCTGCTGGTGATTCTCTGATACACCTCTACGCAGATGACACCATTCTGTATACTTCTGTCCCTTCTTTGGACACTGTGTTAACTAACCTCCAGACGAGCTTCAATGCCATACAACTCTCCTTCCGTGGCCTCCAACTGCTCTTAAATGCAAGTAAAATGAAATCACCACTGCCAGCACCTGCCCGCCTGTCCAGCATCACTACTCTGGACGGCACTGACTTAGAATATGTGGACAACTACAAATACCTAGGTGTCTGGCTAGACTGTAAACTCTCCTTCCAGACTCACATTAAGCATCTCCAATCCAAATTTAAATCTAGAATCGGCTTCCTATTTCGCAACAAAACATCCTTCACTCATGCTGCCAAACATACCCTCGTAAAACTGACCATACTACCGATCCTCGACTTTGGCGATGTCCTCTATAAAATAGCCTCCAAAACTCTACTCAACAAATTGGATGCAGTCTATCACAGTGCCATCCGTTTTGTCACCTAAGGCCCATATATCACCCATCACTGCGACCTGTATGCTCTCGTTGGCTGGCCATCGCTTCATACTCGTCGCCAAACCCACTGGCTCCAGGTCATCTACAAGTCTATGCTAGGTAAAGCCCCGCCTTATCTCACCTCACTGGTCACCATAGCAGCACCCACTCGCAGCACGCGCTCCAGCAGTTATATCTCACTGGTCACCCCCAAAGCCAATTCCTCCTTTGGCCTTTCCTTCCAGTTATCTATTGCCAATGACTGGAACGAACTGCAAAAATCACTGAAGCTGGAGACCCATATCTCCCTCACTAGCTTTAAGCACCAGCTGTCAGAGCAGCTCACAGATCACTGCGTCTGTACATAGCCCATCTGTAAACAGCCCATCCAACTACCTCATCCCCATACTGTATTTATTTATTTATCTTGCTCCTTTGCACCCCAGTATCTCAACTTGCACATTCATCTTCTGCACATCTACCAATCCAGTGTCTAATTGCTATATTGTAATTACTTCGCCACCATGGCCTATTTATTGCCTTACCTCCCTTATCTTACCTCATTTGCGCTCACTGTATATAGATTTCTTTTTCCTACTGTATTATTGACTGTATGTTTGTTTATCTCATGTGTAACTCTGTGTTGTTGTATGTGTCACACTGCTTTGCTTTATCTTGGCCAGGTTGCAGTTGTAAATGACAACTTGTTCTCAACTAGCCTACCTGGTTAAATAAAGGTGAAATAAAAATAAAATAAATGACCTTGGTGGTTATCAACTAATCTTTCTCTCCTCACAGGAAGACTGAATCCATTGACGTGCTGGATGCGGTGGTTAGCAATATTGTGGTGAGCACCCAGGGGGTGGTGAGGTCATGAGGAGTTTGCCCCCCCATCTCCACAAGGTCATCAATGAGGAGTGGATCTCAGATTAGACCAGGTAAACTGAGGTCCAGCTCATTTCACGTCCATACGGTCTTGACTGACCTTATCGGTCTGAAATTCACACTGAACTCATTCTCTCCCCTGATGGCAGGTCTGCGTATGGTGTGTTGAAGCGACAGCGCCTCAATCAGCCCAATGTGAAGGATGCATCTGGCCAGCTGGTGGCCACTTCCTGGGAGGACGTGTTGACAATGACGGCCCATACCGGCCAAACCCGGAAGGCGAACGCCAATTGTGCGCCGACCTATGGAACTCCCAATCACGGCCGGTTGTGATACAGCCTTGAGTGCTTCTGTTTTATTTTCAGACCTCCCTCCCCCATATATTATGTGTATCAACAAAGAGAACAGTCAATCCACAGTGAGTTGTAGCATGTTCCTTGTTGATTTTGTGTTTGTCTGTTGTCCTTTATAAACTCTCTGTAGACACCAGTAGTCTGACATCAGTGTTTTCGTTTGCAGTTGCAAAGAGCTCAAGGCACCAATGTCAAGGCCGTTGTAGGAGGGATGATGGAAGCAGAGGCTCTGATCGCCCTGAAAGATATGTTGAACCGCTTGTGTAGTGACAGCCTATGTACTGAGGAGATCTTCCCCATGGCAGGGGCTGGCCAAAGCAGAGCTGCCAGTGCTTCAGCAGCGGTTGCAATGCCTGCTTGCCTCCCAGGATATTTTTGTTGGTAGAACGCCTGTGACAAGGTCACTTCTGGTGACGTTTCAAAAAGACATTCTACTCAAAAATGCATGAAAATTCAATGATGTTGACACCATGGGAAACTGCACTGTAGTGAGCAAGCAGTGGCTGTGGGCTCCTGGCTCTCATTCACGCCACTGCTTGCTCTGTTTGCTACAAATATATGTTGTAACTTGTCACTCTGATCTTAAATGGATAATGCGAGATTTTGGCAATTAAGCCCATTTTTTACTTCCCCAGAGTCAGATGAACTCATGGATACCATTTTATATCTCTGTCTGCAGTTTGAAGGATGTTGAAGGTAGTTTCGCAAGCCATTGCCAACTAGCGTTAGCGCAATGACTGGAAGTCTACAGGAACAACTAGCATGCTAGCGCAATTGCTAAATGAATATAGGGGAAACACTGGCTGAGCCTGAGGGGAACAGTGGAACATTCCTGATCTGGGTTCTATTTCCTATAGATTTGACCTGCGCTCAAACTACCTTCTGAATTCCTGCATCGCTGGCATTGAAGAGGCTGATTTGCTGCTCCTAGTTGGCACCAACCCACACTGAGGCACCACTTTTTAACGCACGCATCAGAAAGAGGTATAGCTGGGAGGTCGGGATGGGATTTAAGTGCTGTCAAAAATCACTGGCATCTCAATTTGCATGTAAATAACTGCTTCCAGCACTCTCTCTTTAAGTGGAAACTATAAATCTGAAACGTGACTGGTGGTATTTTATAGATACTTCATGTACCCCTGGTAGTTGGCTTCACAACGAGCTGTAGATGGCCTTGGTGGGGCGGGAGGTGGACCTGACCTACACGTACGATCAGCTGGAGGAGTCTGCTAAGGTCCTGCAGGAAATAGTTCCTGGGACCCAGCCCTTCTCTAAGGTAATCATGTATTATTTACAGATCTCTGATGGTTGGTCACTAAGTGTAGTCATAGAGAATTCACTATGTCAACAATTATAAAAAATCTTGTTCCTAGGTTTTTGCCGAGGTCAAAGCATCCTGTAGTGGTGGTGGGCAGTGGTTTCCTGCAGAGAGAGGAATGAAGCCGCTATAAACGCAGCCATGTCCACCATTGCTCAGAATGCCAGCAGTGGAGTAGGAGAATGCTGGAAGGTTCTCAATGTGCTTCACAGGTAATATCTACTACTGTACCTGATCTCACATTTAGATTGATGGTGAATTTTTTTAAATGCTATTAAATACTACCTATATTAAACCGCTATTAAATACTATTGATCAGTTTTCACAGCCAACTCCCTCTTTGTTTATCTGTCATTTACCCCATTTCCTGTTCCTCCTTGGGACAGATGCTAGCTGCAACGCTCTTCCACAACAGATACACAAAAAAGACATTTTCAGATGTGCAGCACTTAGAATAATATCCATGATCTTTAAGTGAGTCTTGTGTCAGACTGAATGTATTTTTAGTTTCATAACTCTACACAAGGCACCATGGAGGCGCTGGGGCGGCGATGGCTGACATCATCCTCCCTGGAGCAGCATACAGAGGAATGTAGCACCTATGTGAACACTGAGGGGCGCGACCAGCAGACCAGGCTGGCTGTGACTGCTCCAGGCATGGCCAGGCAGGATTGGAAGATCATTCTGCCATATCTGAGGTAAACTAATGTTTCACAACACTAATCAGTGAATGTGTTCAGTAGTAATTTCATGAGTTAGTATCATTGTTGTGGGTGTGGTGGGGGGGGGGGTTACCCTAAAGCTTGCTGGAGTGACATTGCTGTACGACACCATGGATGAGGTGCGTGACAGATTGGCGGAGGTTTCACCCAACCTGGTGCGCTATGATGATAGTACACCCACACAAACCCCTCTCTCCTCCCTGGAGCTCCATAAAGAATATAGTTAGTGGTCCTCTAATGATGGACATAGTTGGCCTAAGGAAAAGCCCTCCTATAAACATGTTACTGTTATTTTGACATTTATTCTCTCATGCCTATGGTTAGTGAGGTTGTTAACTAATAATGTCTGTCTTCTACCGCAGGATGTGAATCAGACTGTCCTCACAGAGCCTCTGGTCCCTCCACAGCTCACTGTTCGAAACTTTTACATGACAGGTGAGTAGTGCTGAGCGATTAGTGCTTTTTTGAGGTCGGTTTCAGTTTGATTATTAAAAGATAATCACGGATTTCGATTATGTATTTTTAAACATTAAATTAACTATGCATTATGTGGCTTGAATTTTCTTAATTTAACTAGGCAAGTCAGTTAAGAACTAATTCTTATTTACACTGACGGCCTACCGAGGAACAGTGGGTTAACTTCCTTGTTCAGGGGCAGAACGACAGATTTATACCTCAGCTCAGGGGATTCGATCCAGCAACCTTTCGGTTACTAGTCCAACGCTCTAACCACTAGGCTACCTGCCACCCCAAAATTGAATGCTGTAACACAGAATAAAACAAACACCCTGTATGCCTGTTGGACGTCGATGAGACGGGGGAGAGAGGTGGGCCTGGAAACAGGAGACAAAGGGCTGTGAGATATGGGTTTACATCTAGACACATGAAAAGTAGGAAGTATACGGAGGGCACGGGGCAACAGAGGACGAACAGCAGAGGGGCTATTGATTTTGGAGCAGGGGGAAAAGGTCTCGGCTTCTGGGGGTGTAGGCGCGGGGCTATAGCGGCGTGCCATCGCATCTGGCTTAACCTCCTTGGGTACCAGTCGGTGTTCTGGAAGCGAAGTGGCCCGGGCCTTACTGAACCCCTCCCGGAGGTCCTGGTACTCCGCGGGAATGGCGGAGAGGTTCGGGTCAATTTCCAAGCCCCCAGGAAGCCATCCCGGGGCAGGCAGAGATGATTTCAGGCAGTGGGCATGGCAGAACGGGTTCCAGCCCACGATGGCATCAGTAGACCAGTCAATCGAGGGATTGTGTCGCTGGAGCCAAGATAATCCCAATACCACAGGTACCTGCGGAGACTCAATTAGCAGGAATTGGATCGTCTTGCTGTGGTTCCCCGACACTCATCGGTTGATGGGAGTGGTATGGTGGGTAACCCGGCCTATAGAGCGCCCGTGCAGCGCTCTAACATCCATGGGAATGGAGAGGGGTTGAGTGGGGATGCCCAGCTCGGATGCCAGGGCAACGTCCATAAGACTCATATCGACCCACGAGTCGATGAGTATCTGGAGAGACTTGGACTGGTCACCCCACAGCAGGGTGGCATGGAGAGGGGGGCGAGTAGGGGGAGAAGCAACATTATCCTTAAGACTCACCAGAGTACTCATTCCTACCAATGAGCTAGGTTTCTTGAAGGGACAGGTAGACACATAATGACTGGCAGTACCGCAATACAGACAACTCTGGGTGTTAAGTCTGCATCCGCGTTCAGCTGGAGACAGCCTAGCCCTGCCGAGCTGCATCGGCTCGGGAAAAGGCAAATCGGCAGTCTTCGGAGGCTCTTGGAGGAACTCGGGTAAACCCGGATCCTCTTGGGGACGAAGACGCCTAAGGACTTCCGGAGTTCATCAGATGCATGGTGGGATCCTTGAGTGAGCAATGGGGACGGCAATCAGACCTCTTCTCTCTCCTACGTTCTCGGAGCCGAGATGCAATATGGCAGCCGTGTCAACATATCTCATCAGCCACCTGGTGGAAGGGACTTTGTGGATTTGAGACTCTTTCCCCTGTTGCCTCCATCATCCTCCAAATCCCACCAACATCAGTCACCTCAGAGCGCAACTGGTCCTTGTTTGGGAACACACACCAAAGCACTCAACTCGCTGACCAATACAAGGGTTGAAAAATTGGTGGCATTCTGGGAAAATGTGAGGCTTTTTGAGCCTGACAAGAGCCATCCTCAACAAGGTTGGAAAGTGACAGTGAAGATGAGGCCTCAGAGTCTGATGTTCAAGAGGTGACATTGAGGAGGTCCAGGGAAAAGACATGGAAGCCTGAGAGGAAGACAACCAAAGCTTTAGTTTCTAGACTATCATTTTACAGATGTATGTTAAAAACATTTTTGGGAGATGCAATGGATCATTGGGGATCATTCAATATTCCCTTTCTTTTGTTGTTCAGTGAAATCATCCCATGTGAAGAGTCAACTCATTTAATTAAAGTTACATTTGTAACTAAATGTTTTTTAGTTTTTCTTCTATTGGAAGGATTTAATCATTTGCAATTATGTCTACTTATGATAAGGTAAAAGGTTTATGTTTCTGTCTCCATATGATATGGTAAATATATCCAACGCAAAAAACATCTACATTTAAATGGTATTAATATTAATTTGCATATATTCCCGCTAATTCCCACGGAAAGTTTCCACCTCTGAATATTGCCCAAAATGTGCAACCCTAGTCATTGTAGTTAATTACCACGTTTTATGCACAATACTACGTAGAATATTGGCATGTTGGAAACTACAACTCCTTACTACATTGCACAGTTCAGTCTGGACCTAATTTATCTTTAGAGAAGCTGTGCGTTGGTGCATTGAGCTCACACACAAAAAAAATGGAATTCTTATAATTGAACCAACATCATCTGACTCTGTCTGTCTTTACTACTGTATGTGAATGTTGTGTTCATTGCTTGACTTGGACTGAAATAAGCGCCGGTACTCATTTTGGGTGCCGGTACTGTTTACATTTAGGTATAGGAGATCCACAATACTTTTGAGATAATACTCTATAAGAAGAACAGGAGCTCAAGCGGTAGAACATTTCAGGTACTGGTACTCGGCTCCGGTGAGCTCCTGCCCAAGTCAAGCACTGGTTGTGTTAAAATATCCCTCTTGTCTACAGATCCAATCAGGCAGACTATGGCTAAGTGTGTGTAGGCTGTGACCGAAGTAGCCCAAGCTATAGATGAGCCATCCATATGCTAAAGATCTGTTTTCCAGGTCATTCCTCTCTACATGTACAAGCTGTCTATCCAACTCTCACACAAGACAGAAATAACTCTTAGGCCTACATACATCCTTAGAAATGTTATTAATATGCCGTACAGTGTCATTGTAATAGATCCCAGCCTGTTCAACTGCCACTCAATGTCAACAAAACACAGGAGATGATCGTGGACTTCAGGAAACAGCAGAGGGAGCAGCCCCCTATCCACATCGAAGTGACAGCAGTGGAGAAGGTGGACAGTTTTAAGTTCCTGGGAGTACACATCACAGACAAACTGAAATGGTCCACCCACACAGACAGTGTGGTGAAGAAGGCGCAACAGCACCGCCCTCAACCGCAAAGCTCTCCAGAGGGTGGTGCAGTCTGCACAACGCATCACTGGGGGCAAACTACCTGACCTCCCTGACACCTACAGCACCCGATGTCACAGGAAGGCCAAAAAGAAAGTCAAGGACAACAACTACCCAAGCCACTGCCTGTTCACCTCGCTATTATCCAGAAGGCGAGGTCAGTACAGGTGCATCAAAGCTGCGACCGAGAGATAGAAGCTGTTTTTCAACCTCAAGGCCATCAGACTGCTAAACAGCAATCACTAACTCAGAGAGGCTGCTGCCTACATTGAGACCCAATCACTGGCCACTTTAAACACTGCCACTTTATTAGTGTTTACATATCTTACATTACTCATATCACATGTATAATACTGTATTTTATACCATCTACTGCACCTTGCCTATGCCGCTCGGCCATCGCTCATCCATATATTTATATGTACATATTCTCATTCACCGCTTTTAGATTGTGTGTATTAGGTAGTTGTTGGGGAATTGTTAAATTACTTGTTAGATATTACTGCACTGTCGGAACTAGAAGCACAAGCATTTCGCTACGCTTGCATTTACGTCTGCTAACCATGTGTATGTGACAAATAAAATTGATTTAAATTGATTTAAATTTGATTTGATTTAGAAATAACCTGCACATCTACAGAAATATATTAAAGTAACTGTCCAGTGTTTCCAGATTTCTATAAAATAGGACTGATAATTAATTACCATCAAATAACATTTTATTGGTCACATACACATGGTTAGCAGATGTTATTGCGAGTGTAGTGAAATGCTTATGCTTCTAGATCTGACGGTGCAGCAGTATCTAATAGGTAATATCTAACACATTCCACAACAAAACCTAATACACACAATCTAGTAAAGGAATGGGATGAGAATACAGTTGAAGTCGGAAGTTTACATACACCTTAGCCAAATACATTTAAACTCAGTTTTCACAACTCCTGACATTTAATCCCTGTCCTAGGTCAGTTAGGATCACCACTTTATTTTAAGAATGTGAAATGTTAGAATAATAGTAGAGAGAGTGATTTATTTCAGCTTTTATTTCTTTCATCACATTCCCAGTGGGTCAGAAGTTTACATACACTCAATTAGTATTTGGTAGCATTGCCTTTAAATTGTTTAACTTGGGTTAAACGTTTCGGATAGCCTTCCACAAGCTTCCCACAATAAGTTGGGTGAATTTTGGCCCATTCCTCCTGACAGAGCTGGTGTAACTGAGTCAGGTTTGTAGGCCTCCTTGCTTGCACATGCTTTTTTTCCAGTTTTCCCCACAAAATGTCTATAGGATTGAGGTCAGGGCTTTGTGATGGCCACTCCAATACCTTGACTTTCTTGTCCTTAAGCCATTTTGCCACAACTTTGGAAGTATGCTTGGGGTCATTGTTCATTTGGAAGACCCATTTGCGACCAAGCTTTAACTTTCTGACTTATGTCTTCAGATGTTGCTTCAATATATCCACACAATTTAACTTCCTCGTGATGCCATCTATTTTGTGAAGTGCACCAGTCCCTCCTGCAGCAAAGCACCCCCACAACATGATGCTGCCACCCCCGTGATCAAAGTACGATCGTTGTCCCCATGTGCAGTTGCAAACCGTAGTCTGGATTTTTTATGGTGGTTTTGGAGCAGTGGCTTCTTCCTTGCTGAGTGGCCTTTCAGGTTATGTTGATATAGTACTCGTTTTACTGTGGATATAGATACTTTTGTACCTGTTTCCTCCAGCATCTTCACAAGGTCCTTTGCTGTTGTTCTGGGATTGATTTGCAGTTTTCGCACCAAAGTACATTCATCTCTAGGAGACAAAATGCGTCTCCTTCCTGAGCGGCATGACAGCTGTGTGGTCCCATGGTGTTTATACATGCGTACTATTGTTTGTACAGATGAACGCGGTACCTTCAGGCATTTGGAAATTGCTCCCAAGGATGAACCAGACTTGTGGTCTACAATTTTTTTTTCTGAGGTCTTGGCTGATTTCTTTTGATTTTTGCATGATGTCAAGCAAAGAGGCACTGAGTTTGAAGTTAGGCCTTGAAATACATACATAGGTACACCTCCAATTGACTCAAATGATGTCAATTAGCCTATCAGAAGCTTCTAAAGCCATGACATAATTTTCTGTTTAAAGGCACAGTCAACTTAGTGTATGTAAACTTCTAACCCACTGGAATTGTGATACAGTGAATATAAGTGAAATAATCTGTCTGTAAACAATTGTTTGAAAAATGACTTGTGTCATGCACAAAGTAGATGTCCTAACCGACTTGCCAAAACTATAGTTTGTTAACAAGAAATTTGTGGAGTGGTTGAAAAATTAGTTTTAATGACTCCAACCTCAGTGTATTGTGGCGTACAGCAGGTCAGCCACCAGGGGGAGACTCGTCGAGGCCTGGTAACAGATGGAGTATACATCACGAGGCGATGGCTCCATCTGCTGGACGTGCCAGGTCTCGACGGGCTCTCCAGCCAGGACTATTTGGGGCTGATTGGGAGCTGGTGAGTAATCAAGGGCGGATTGCTGTGCAAGGCCCATAAAGCTGCCAGAAAGACAGCACACAGAGAGAGTGGGGCGGAAGAAAGGACTCCCGTGTTATTGTTGACAATTGCAGTGGTAAGAAGAGGGAGTTTTGTGCCCGACAGGATACAGCCAGACCCGGAACCCAGAGGACAGGTGTCGCGCCAACAGTCGAGTTCTTCAAGAGGTATTGTTGCTGCCCCGACGGTAAGTAGGAACCGTTCTTCAGCTGGCCCACACCCACCTGTTGGGGGCGCACCTGGGAATGGAGAAGACCCGGGAACGGATCGCCGCCCGGGATGAGGAGGGCCGTGGAAGACGACTGTCGCAGCTGCCAGGAGTGTCAACTCACTGCCCCGAAGCACACTTCCGAAACTCTCTGGTCCCCCTGCCGATCATCGGGGTGCCCTTTGAACGCATCGCCATGAACATAGTTGGACCCCTGGTAAAGACTGCATGAGGACACAGGTACATCTTGGTAATAGTAGACTATGTCACCTGGTATCCCGAGGCCATTCCCCTACGGGCGGCGGTATCCAAGGGAATCGCCCGGGAGTTGGTCCACCTCTTTAGCCGGGTGGGCATCCCGAACGAGATCCTGACAGACCAAGGTACAGAGTTTATGTCCCACCTCATGAAAGAGTCTTGTGCCCTCCTGCAGATCAAGCAGATCCGGACTTCTGTTTTTCACCCGCAGAGGGATGGGCTCGTCGAGCGCTTTAACAAAACGTTGAAACAGATGCTGCGGTAGGTCATCGAGCAGGACGGGAAGAACTGGGACCAGCTACTACCCCACCTAATGTTCTCAATCCGAGAAGTACCCCAATCCTCCACTGGGTTTTCCCCGTTCGAACTCCTCTACGGGAGGAGGCCACGTGGCCTACTGGACCTCGCCACGGAGGTGTGGGAAGCCCAACCGACCCCCTTACGCAGCGTGGTAGAGCACGTGGAGACGATGCGGGAGTGGATGACAGCCACATGGCCAGTAGTGAGGGAACATATGGAGAAGGCCCAACGCGCCCAAGCCCAGGTCTACAATCAGGGAGCCCAGCCCCGAGAATTCCAGGTGGGGGACAGGGTGTTGGTATTGATCCCCACGGCCGAAAGTAAGTTCCTGGCAACATGGCACGGACAATACGAGGTGGTCGAGAAGCTGGGACCTGTCAATTACCACGTACGACAACCGGGGAGACGGAAACCTCAACAGATTTACCACGTGAACCTGTTGAAGAAGTGGCACGAGCGGACAGCCTTGGCCGTGTTATGGTCGGGACCCAGGACGCCAACGGTACCAGTGGTGGTCCAGAGCAATGAGGACCTCGACCTGGCCCAGAAGCACGAGCTCAGGGAGCTTGTCGATCAGAACATGGTGGTGTTCTCCGAGAAGCCGGGCCGCACGACCCTTATTGAACACCACATCCGTACCCGGCCCGGGGAAACGGTAAGAAAGAGGCCGTATCGGATTCCGGAGGCCCGACGGAAGGCCGTGAAACAAGAAGTGGAGGCTATGCTGAGGATGGGGGTCATTGAAGAGTCCCACAGCGCATGGTGCAGCCCCATCGTGTTGGTGCCCAAACCGGACGGTAGCCTCCGTTTCTGTAATGATTTCCGGGGTGTGAACGACATAAGCGTATTCGACGCCTACCCCATGCCGAGGGTGGACAAGCTCATCGACCGATTGGGAAAGGCCCGGTACATCAGCACCCTTGACCTGACCAAAGGATATTGGCAGGTACCATTGGCAGCCTCCTCCCAGGAGAACACGGCGTTTTCGACACCAGACGGGTTGTATCAGTACCGGGTGCTCCCCTTCGGTCTCCACGGTGCCCCGCCCACATTCCAACGGCTGATGAACAGAGTGCTTCGACCCCACCAGCAGTACGCAGCGGCATATCTGGATGATATCATCATCCACAGCCAAGGTTGGGAAGAGCACCTGACGCGCCTCCAGGCGGTGCTGGACGCGCTCAGACAAGCCGGGTTGATCGCAAACCCCAAGAAGTGCAAGCTAGTGTTCGAGGAGGTGGAGTACCTGAGGTATTTGATCGGACGGGGGAACGTCAAGCCCCAGGAGAGGAAGGTTCACGCGGTGCGTGACTGGCCCGTTCCACGCACCAAACACAGGTCAAGTCCTTCCTGGGACTGGCAGGATACTATAGCCGGTTTATCCCCAACTTTGCGGCTTTAGCTTCCCCCCTCACCGATCTAACCAGGGCCCGCCTCCCGAAAACAGTGAAATGGACGGACGAGACAGAAGCGGCATTCAACAGTCTGAAGGAAGCGCTGTGCTCCCATCTGATTCTCGTAACGCCCGATTTCCAGGTGCCGATGATGGTCCAGACGGACGCATGTGATATGGGACTAGGGGCCGTTCTGTCTCAGGTACACGAGGGAGAGGAGCACCCCATCATGTACATCAGCCGTAAGCTGATACCCAGAGAGAAAAAATACTCTATTGTTGAGAAAGAGTGTCTAGCGGTGAAGTGGGTGCTAGACATTCAAGTATTACCTGCTAGGTACCCACTTCACCCTGGTTACGGACCATGCTCCCCAGGTCTGGATGGCCAGGGGAAAGGACACGAACGATCGGGTCACCAGGTGGTTCTTGTCCCTTCAACGCTTCTCTTTTTCTGTTGTGCACAGGTCAGGGGCGAAGCATAGAAACGCGGATGCGAGACCTACGTTGCACTGATGACAGTCCCCTCCCGACAGAGCTAAAGGGGGGGGGGGGGGGGCGTACAGCAGGTCAGCCACCAGGGGGAGACTCGTCGAGGCCTGGTAACAGATGAAGTATACATCACGAGGCGATGGCTCCATCTGCTCTCCAGCCAGGACTAATTGGGGCTGATTGGGAGCTGGTGTGTAATCAAGGGCGGCTTGCTCACCAGCTGTGCAAGGCCCATAAAGCTGCCAGAAAGACAGCACACAGAGAGAGTGGGGGGAAGAAAGGACTCCCGTGTTATTGTTGACAATAGCAGAGGTAAGAAGAGGGAGTTTTGTGCCCGGCAGGATACAGCCAGACCCGGAACCCAGAAGACGGTGTCCCGGAGAGGGTCCCATGGAGGAGACCTATTATTTTCTATTTGATCTATTATTTAAATAAACACCCTTGAAACTGAGCTAATCCTTCTCTGTCCGTGTCTGATAGGGGTAAACGTCTTGACCAAACCCCCTGGTCTGCCACAGTATGTAAACTTCCGACTCCAACTGTAAGTAAAAAATATATGGATGAGCAGTGACAGAGTGGCTAATATGCACTAGATAGTAAAGAATAGCTAGTGTAGGATACAGTATACAGTATAAACATATGAGATGAGTAATGCGAGATATGTAAACATTCTTAAAGTGGCATTATTAAAGTGACTAGTGTTCCATTTATTAAAGTGGCCAATGATATCAAGTCTGTAGGTAGGCAGCCGCCTCTCTGTGCTAGTGGTGGCTGTTTTAACAATCTGATGGCCTTGAGATAGAGATTGAAAAACTGCTTCTATGTCCCAGCTTTGATGCACCTGTACTGACCTTGCCTTCTGAATGGAAGCGGGGTGAACAGGTAGTTGCTCGGGTGGTTATTGTCCTTGATGATCTTTTTTGCCTTCCTGTGACATCGGGTGGTGTAGGTGTCCTGGAGGGCAGGTAGTTTGCCCCCGGTATTGCGCTGCGCAGCCTGCACCACCCTCTGGAGAGCCCTGCGGTTGAGGGCGGTGCAGTTGCAGTACCAGATGGTGATACAGCCCGACAGGATGCTCTCAGTTGTGCACCTGTAGAAGTTAGTGAGGGTTTTTGGAGACAAGCCACATTTTTTCAGCCTCCTGAGGTTGAAGTTCTTCACCACACTGTCTGTGTGCGTGGACCGTTTCAGTTTGTCGGTCATATGTACACCGAGGAACATAAATCGTTCCACCTTCTCACTGCTGTCCCATCGATGTGGATAGGGGGGTCCTCCCTTTTCTGTACCATATAAGTGAAATAGTTTTCCTTCCAAAAAAGTGTAATTAATTATGTTAAAAAGCAGTGTTTCTGTGTTGGAATGGTGTGGACATACCCCAACAACAGAAGGGTCTGGTCGTATACCAGTCATACAAATATTCATTAGAGTAGACCGCTGATTGGCCAGCTCATCCTCTTCAGAAGGATGACATCATGCTCTATCAGGAAATAACAAGCAAATAACAAATTTTTGAAACGGTCGGTTTGACTTGCCTAGTTAAACGTTCAATAAAATACAAGTTTGAGGTGGGGGTTTCTATGTGTTTTTTTTAAATCCAATTTATGCTTTGGCCACATGATTCAACAACATTATTTGGGTATGAGTTAACAAAATATGAACTTTTAAAAGTGAGAATTTCACTGGACAGTTACTTTTTTATGTATTCTGTAAAGTCAATGCGATAGATACAGTACCTATCCAATCCTCACTTATTAAAATAGCCGTTAAACATCCATAGACACATATTTATTATTCAGTAGTCATTCTAATAGATGCCTATTCCTCTCTCACTTTATATGCACAACTTCCTCTACGCACAACTTCCTGTACGCTATACGCACAACTTCCAACCCTTTACAGCAGTGGTTCTCAAACCTAGCCTCCGGACCCACAGCTGTTCCATCCATTTTATCTATTCCAGAGCTAGTACACCTGATATAACTTGTCAACTAATCATCAAGCCCTTGACTAGTTGAATCAGGTGAGCTAGTTCAGAGCTACAACAAAATTGTAAAACGTCTGGGGGTCCCTGAGGAGGTTTGAGAACCAACTTCCTCATACCCTTATTGACCAAATGCAGTACAAGCACCTTTTTAGTCTTCCAGCTGCATACATAGTTTATTTCCTGTATGTATATTACAGCTGTGAATTGTGTAAAGATTGTATTTTCCCCAATTACTATTGAGAATATGCTGCTTTGTAGATAATGTATACAAGAAACTATTTAAGAAATCTATTTTTCTTCAGTAGTAATCAATGGTAAAGCACAACATAATCTTTAGATAAAGCCTGTATAGAGCCATTGGTCAGCACAATCTATCACAGTGGAATATCTTATGTGCCACTATTATTATAGCAGTTTATACCAGTGATCACAAATATTTGTATTACACTGTTGAAATCGATCAAATTTACAAAATTGTAATACCTTCATTAAATACTTCTTTACAATCACACCCCCACAAATGCATGTAGTATGGTCAAATTGAGCTGGTAACATGTGCCTTTCAAATCAATCAGGCAAGAAAGTAAAAAAAAAAAAACTTTTAAATACTTTCCTGGGGAAAGAAGACGACACATGTGGGCTGTAGGGCCTTAGGAGTATAGGGCCTTAAACTGTGATCCTATAATATTTTAGCGTTCCAAGTGTTTAGTAGATGATGGGCACGTGCTGCATCAGCATTGGGCAACAGTGTTGCAGCCAGAGTAGAGAACGCATTCATAAAGAATGTGACATCAGCCCGTTGCCAGATAGGAATTTGACATGTGTTATATAACAGAGTTTCTAAACCATGTTGATATAAGCAGGGAAATGTAATTTATTTAAAAGCACATAACTATAGCTACTCTACCCTTCAATTAGCATTGCCATGCATGCAGTCGGCAAGACATAACATTGCATTTCTTCCCTGCTGTAGCTTATACAAAGTTGAATTTCCAATATGGTAGAGAGGTTGTTGTTGGACTGTGGACTGTTGTCATGTCCCCGCAGTGCCTGTAGTGGTGCTGTGAGGAGTCTGCTGTGGACTAATCTAAAATCCTCAGCAGCTCCCACCTGCTAATGTTTGCTGTGGATAATCTACATTTACATGCATCAGTATTTTCAATGATATTGTATTCAGATAGGAGCATTATTAGTTACCTAAAATATCGAATATCGATGCACAAATAGGCGAGCTGGTTGTAATAGGCACTTCTACTCTATCAGGAGCGAATACCTTACACAGCCTATACAAATTGAAGGTAAGTGAAGCCTCGACTTCGATTTCTGGAGAGGCCGCTTATGGCGCAGGAGTAGTCGGGACGACTTGTCTACTCGAGGCCCTAGGGTTACTAGGTCTGATAGGCCTTATCGTTTCATGTTAAATGTTTAACTTTTGATCGTTATCTGTATCACACAACATATGATTATGATAGTTACGGAGTTGTTTTATTATATACATATATTCACAACGTTTCGTTATTCACCTAAATGTATTAATTTTCTTAAACAGAAAATGTCCAGATGACTTGCGGGCAATATTTAGTTTAAGGCCTTTTTGAACGAGCCTCTGTGCCTCCCCTTGCCTTTGTTTTCTATTTGCCACAAATTAGGCGGTTTGATTGTCGTGAAATCCTAATCTTAAGTACTTTTTATATTTTAAACTATTTCCAAATGCACTTCAATGTATTGTAAATTCCCCATCATATTTCATAGAAGTCTTCTATGTATTGATGTTTCCGTTTCCTGGCTACCGCTACTTGTGTTTTTAGCGTAGCTAGCTAATGTGCTAGCTAGTTAGCTGCCTAATGTGCTAGCTAGTTAGCTACCTATCACAAGACCGTAGCAGGCTAAAATTGCAATTGTATAAGGTCGTTTTATTGTATGATAATGTATACGTTAACCACATATCTACATGTGTACTTGTTGTCCAATGCCTATACTCTGTTTTCGGATTATTGCAAATTTGCCAGAATGTAGCTAGTTAGTTAGCGAACTACCACACAAAATCTAGGTAGCTAACGTTAACTAGCTCGGTTTGTTAACTTTACCGAACTAGGTTGTTAGCTATGCTAGCTAACGTTAGGTAGCAAGTAGGAAAATATCCTAACGTTAGCTAACTATTTGTTTTGATAACTAGTAGGTACCTAGTTATGCAAAGTTCATTGTTCTGTGTAGTTAGCTAATTATTTGCTAAACAAATACTAACTTGCACAGCTAACTCGTAATCTAAATTTGCTCAAGTGTGCACGTTTTCATGCATGTAGTTTAGCTAGCTTGCTATGCAATTCCTCCAGATTTAATCATAACGTTAGCAATATAGCTAGCTAATAGACACATTTAATTCAATGTTATGTAGACACATTGTACTGTATTACCCTCAGTTTGGAACTGATGACGTTTCTGTCGCGCAAATGACATTGTGACAATACAGTACAGTCCATATCCTGCATTTGCATGTAAAGGAAAACTTCGGTCTGACGCTTCATCCCGTGCGCTTGAATTGACAGTAGCCACAGGTATGGGAAAGCATACAGTATAAATTCTAAACCTGCCTGCGCCCTGCCAAAAATGTCCCTTACATCATTGGTTCAAAAACACATTTAAGATTAAGTCATATGCCACAGAGGTGTATCTTGACATTTCCAATCTCACCCTTGATTTCTTAGAACATCTTCCTAATATTTTGGTCATGTATGCATGTTTGTTAGATGTTTTTTGTTTTACACTAGTAGACTATTTTCTTTACCACATGAACACATTCTTAATTAGTTGCCTGAATTGTGCATGTTAATGTTCTTGCTTGCAACAGTCAAACTATAGAGTCAGAGGAGCTGTAAATGCTTATTTCAATCCGTACCCTTGGTCTGTTTTTGTCTTGTTTGCATATTCAGGGCAGTCTCAGTGATTACTGTGCATAATGTAAGACTCATGGTTTTCCTTGCTTTCTCCCTCTCCCATCAGCTGATGTTCTCAAGGACCAGAGTCACGTGATGTATGAGGGCAAACACATCCACTTCTCGGAGGTGGACAATAAGCCATTGTGCTCATACAGCCCAAAGCTCTGCAAGCAGCGCAGACTCAATGGCTATGCCTTCTGTATCCGTCATGTCCTGGAGGATAAGACCGCTCCCTTCAAGCAATGTGAATATGTGGCCAAGTACAACAGCCAACGATGCACCAACCCCATCCCCAAGTCTGAGGACCGCAGGTGGGTGTGGCGTTCCAGTAGAAGCTGTCCTCGCCACAGAAGACGTCAGGTCTTTGTGATTGATTTATCTGTCATAGTTGTGAAACAGCATGTTAAAGGTGTGTTTGTTCCACAGATACTGTAACAGCCACCTCCAAGTCCTTGGGTTTATCCCCAAGAAGGAGCGGAAGAAGAAACACGATGCATTGGAGGAGATGCGCTCAAGACCTCACCTGGAGTCAGTGGCTCTTAACATAACTGTGCCCTCGCTCGCTCTGAAGGCCTCCAATGGCCTGGACGAGCTGTCACCCTCTCCACCCTGCTCCCGTCTGCTACCCCTCCCAGACGGGGAGCTCCTGGACCCTTTTGCCTTCTACGAGGAGGACACTGATGGGGAAGAGGGCCCTCCTCGGAAGGGCTCCACCGTCAGGAAGAAACAACACAGTCGACTGGTGCTCAGCCAGAAACTCCAGCTCCCCCATCACGACAATTCCCTCCTCCAACCACCTCCAGAGCACTTTAGCCCCTCTCCTCTTACCTGTGTGCACCGCTCTTCGCCCCTCCATCCTCATCTTCCCCGTCAGCAGCAGACAGGACTCCTCCAGCCCTCTACCATGCCCTCGTTTGTCCTCCCAGGACAGCAGCAGACAGGACTCCTCCAGCCTTCCACCATGCCCTCGTTTGTCCTCCCAGGACAGCAGCAGACAGGACTCCTCCAGCCCTCCACCATGCCCTCGTTTGTCCTTCCAGGACAGCAGCAGACAGGACTCCTCCAGCCTTCCACCATGCCCTCGTTTGTCCTCCCAGGACAGCAGCAGACAGGACTCCTCCAGCCTTCCACCATGCCCTCGTTTGTCCTCCCAGGACAGCAGCAGACAGGACTCCTCCAGCCCTCCACCATGCCCTCGTTTGTCCTCCCAGGACAGCTGCAGGGTTTATTATGTAAGCTAGCTCCACCTCAGATTCCCGCCTTTCTGCCTGTCGGACTGCCCCCCAACACAGCTCCCAGTCCGCTGCAGTCCTCCTGTCCCCCCCTCAGCAGGAAAGCTCTGTTCACTGCCACGCACTTGCCATCCAGTAGCTGGGACAGCACTCAGCGCCATTTGGTGGCCATGCGCCCGGCTGCCTTCTCACCTCCCCTTGCCTGCATGGCAAGGTTACAGCATCTGGTGCAGCTCTGCACCCAAAGACATCAGGAGCACGGAGACCTCTTCCATCATCTAGGTACCTCTCCTCCCTATTCACATGACATACTGTATTGGGCTTATTAGTTCAATGTCGTATTGGGTCTGTGTAAGACGAGATAAATAAAGATCATTTTACATTATACTGCTGAGACCAGCTGTACTAACAGGTTATCTTCTTTCAGGGTTGGACTGGTCTGAAGACAGTTCAGAGGATGATGAAGTAGAGGCAGAGAGAGTTCCACCCTATCACAATGCCTGGAGACTACAGGAAGGACACCTGCAGGATGTGTAAGTTTCTTACGTACATAGTTAGACTATCATGAAATCAAACATGGATTTGTTTTTGACTTATTTATTTATTTCTTTATTCCAGCTCAGATGAAGATGCTGGCAGCTCGCGGAGAACGCGGCTGGTTCGGCTGTGCTCATACCTCCAGGAGAAATACAAGCACCTGTGCAGGCAGGAGAGGGCTACCATGCGCCAGAAGAAATACCACTATGCCTTCCGCAAAGCCCTGCTGCACGCTGCCAGTAAAGACCCCGACTGTGCTGGCCAGTTGATTCAGAAGTTGCGCAAGGTCTCCCAGACCTCAAGGTAAACTAAATACTCAACACTGTGCGCAACACTCCCATTTATGCAATTGAGCCTGACTAACCTTATTAGTCTCCTCCAATACCATGTCAATGGGAAAATGTAATTTTTATTTGATTTTTTTTAAATGACTTAGATACTAAAGCTTTTCCTGGTTGTGATGTGAGTACATCCTCATATCAGCACAGTTCCTTATTTAAATTGTATTTGTGCGTTTTTTAAATGTATTTCTATGTGTATTGTATTGCAGGTTCCTGCTTAACTTACATTATTCATATCATGCCATAGTTGAGATCTCATTTCACCAGAACCATTTTTAAAAGTGTCTTGTAAATTGAGTGTCTGAATTTGAGAGGTAAGCAGGGATAGACCAGCTAAGATTATTATTTTATTCTTGGTCTTAATCTTTTTAGTCCTTGTTTTTACAATTTTAACTCTTTGCCATTTTTAAGCCTTTTTTGTATTTTTTTTTGTATTTTATATATTTATTAAAATTTGGAAGAAACCGTTCCAGTTCTTTTAGTAAAACCCTTTTTTTATGTGACGGGCATCGGCCAGCCCTCTCACACTGGTCATGTGGTCAGTAATGATAGTTGTGTTGTGAAGAGCTGAGAGTGTGTTGGTATGGTTGTGTCCTGAGATATGGCTGTGTCCTGAGCGTGGGTCTATCTGTCTCTCTGCTCAGTGAGCCAGGGCAGCAGGAGATGGGAATCTGCACTGGAAGCACCAAGGGCCAGGCATGTAGCAGCCGAGCTCTACCCTTCACCCGACACTGCTTCCAGCGTATCCTTTTCACCAACCTCTTACATGGCACACTGGACTGTTGGGACAAAACTGTCATTATTGCAAAATATGGCTTTACAACTTGTCCTAATAGAACTTAACAGACTCAAAAGTATGGCTTCTGTTTTTGAGACATGACAGTTGTCCTCTTTTCCACTGGAGTGCTTCCTTCACGGTTTTTCTGCAGACATTCTGTTGAATCGCTCCCAGCAGCTCTTCTCCAGTTGCACAGCCAAATTTGCCGATGGACAACAGTGCTCCATTCCTGTGTTTGACATCACGCATCAGACACCGCTCTGTGAGGAGCATGCCAAAAAGATGGTCAGTACATTGGGAGTACCATTGTTATACATATGCCACAGTATCTGCTCTGTAACACTATACTTACGGACATGTGTTTTTTTTCCTATAGGACAATTTCCTGCGTGGAGACGGTAACCGAAGAGTGCAGCACCACCAGCAGCAGCAGCGAAAGCCGCGTAAGAAGACCAAACCGCCTGCACTCACCAAGAAACACAAGAAGAAGAGGAGGAGAGGGCCGTGGCGGCCCCAGAAGCCCATCCCGCCGGCGCTGCCCCAGGGGAACCTGGGAATGCCTTCCTCCTCCAGCCTGACCATGCCCAACCAGGCCAACATCAGGTCTGTCCCAGAACCATCTGGTCTCTCATTGGGTCTGAAATGGCACCCTAGTCCCTATATCGGGACTAGGGTGCCATAGGGCTCTGGTCTAAAGTAGTGCACTATATAGGAACTAGGGTTCCATAGGGCTCTGGTCTAAAGTAGTGCACTATATATAGGGACTAGGGTTCCATAGGGCTCTGGTCTAAAGTAGTGCACTATATAGTGCACTACTTTAGACCAGAGGCCTATGGCACCCTAGTCCCTATATAATGCACTACTTTTGATTATAAGGTAGTGCACTATATAGGTTTAGGCTACTACAATGATACTAGAATTTTCCCTGTACCCATCACGAGGTTGCTACAATCTAACCTATGAATTCAAGTTTACAACGTAGGTGTGCACAGGACGGAGAGACAGATTTGAGTAATCAAGGTGACGGTGACACACATTCAATACCGCCTTGCACGCGCTTGCCTGCCTCTAGCTGATCTATGTTGTAATCGTTAGTCCAACAATTCTAAACAAGTGTTTCTATTAGACAAATTCAGGTATGTTTATCCCCATTCTGTTTCTGAAACGTTTTTCAACAGAATCACAGTTCACATTCATAGCAGCCACATACAAACAGCATGATCACTTTGCTCATTGTATACTCCTCCTCGCTTCTACGCGCTCTCCTCATCTCACCTTTTCCCTTCGCTTGTGGACTTAAGAGCACAGCTGTCTGTGACCAGATGGAGAAAAACCTTTCCAAGCCAAACCTTCATACCATTAACTGCTACACACAGCCTACATCGTTTTCACCATATTAGCTAACGTCATAGTCAAATCAAATGAAATGTTATTTGTCACATGCGTCAAATACAACAGGTGTACAACCGTGAAATGCTTACTTAAAAGCCCTTAATGAACAATGCAGTTAAGAAAATGACTAAATAAAGTGAAAAATAAAATGACAATAACGAGGCTATATACAGGGGGTACCGGTACCGAGTCAATGTGCGGGGGTACAGGTTAGTCAAGGTAATTGAGATAATATGTACATGTAGGAAGGGGTAAAGTGACTGCATAGATAATAAACAGAGAGTAGCAGCAATGTAAAAACAAAAAAAAGGGAGGGGGGTCAATGCAAATAGTCCGGGTAGCCATTTGATTACCTGTTCAGCAGTCTTATGGCTTGGGGGTAAAAGCTGTTCAGAAGGCTTTTGGTCTAGAGTTTTTTATTTTTTTCTCCCTCTTGTTGCACATGTAGAAATTAGGTAAAACAGATTTAAGTTTCCCTGCAATTAAGACACTGGCCACTAGGAGTGCCGCCTCTGGATGAGCATTTTCCTGTTTGCTTATGGCCTTATACAGCTCATTGAGTGCGGTCTTAGTGCATCGGTTTGTGGTGGTAAATAGACAGCTACGAAAAATATAGATAAACTCTCTTGGGAAATAGTGTTGTCTACAGCTTATGAAATACTCTACCTCAGGCGAGCAAAACCTTGAGACCAGCTGTTATTGACAAATAGACACAGACCTTTACCCCTTGTCTTACCAGAGGCAGCTGTTCTGTCTTGCCGACGCACGAAAAACCAGCCAGCTGTTTATGTTGTTCAGCCACGACTCTGTGAAACATAAGCTAATACTGTTTTTAATGTCCTGTTGGTAGGATAGTTTTGAACGGAACTCATCCAGTTTATTCTCCAATGATTGCACGTTGGCCAATAAGACTGATGGTAGAGGCGGGTTACCCACTCGCCAACTAATTCTCATGAGGCATCCAGACCTGCCCCCCCGTATCTGCGTCTTCTCTTCACGCGAATGACGGGGATTTGGGCCTGGTCAGGTATCTGGAGTAAATAATTTGCGTCCGACTCGTTAAAGAAAAAATATTTGTCCAATTCGAGGTGCGTAATCGCTGCTCTGATATCCAGATGCTCTTTTCGGTCATGAAAAGTAAGTTACAAATAAATAAGTTACAAATAAAGCGAAAAAACACAAAATAGCACAATTGGTAAGGAGCCTGTAAAACATCAGCCATCTCCTCCAGCGCCATTAACATAGCTCTAGTAGCTAACGTGTTAGTTAACCCGCTACAATCATGCAGTACAGTGTACAGCAAGCAGTTTAGAAATTACACCGGCGGGCCCCGGTGGCAATACATTTTATAAAACCAAAAGCTTACCTTGACTTGAAAGAGTTCCAGTGTTGGATAGCCATGGCCAGCTAGCTAACATAACATCCCTCTCTGTTTGAGTTGGCTAAACTAGCCAGCTGTGAAAGTGGAAAAAAATATGAAATATAGCTCTCTCGCTTCTCCTTCATTTTGAAAAATACATTTTTTCAAAACTGTTAAACTATTATCTTTCTCTTTTGAGTCAACTACTCACCACATGTTATACACTGCAGTGCTAGCTAGCTGTAGCTTATTCTTTCAGATTGGGTGTACTTGTCAGTTCAGGCTGCAAGAGCTCAGACTGGAGGACATCCTCCGGAAGTTATCATAATTACTGTGTAAGGTTATGGAAGGGGGTGAGAACCATGAGCCTCCTAGGTTTTGTATTGAAGTCTATGTACCCAGAGGAGGACGGAAACTAGCTGTCCTCCGGCTACACCATGGTGCTACCCTTGAGGGTGTTGGGCTACTGTAAACCTTTGCAAAACAGTGTTTTAATAAATGATTTGGTGACGTGATTATATTTATTATAGTTTCATCTAAAAAGGATAACTTTTTAACATTTCACTTATTTTTCTGAAGGATGGTCCTCCCCTTCCTCTGAGGAGCCTCCACTGCTATGAACATATTGTTCCAGACACTAGGAGTGTGTTTTGTATGTACAGTCCTTATGTACTTGCTGAATTTTCTTTCTCCCTTGATGGCAGGAGTCCCTCGACGCCTGAACTGAGCACCGATGAACTTCCCGATGACATCACCAATGACATGTCAGACATTCCAAACGACCTCGAGCTGAACCAGGAGGATTTCTCGGACGTGTTACCCAGGCTCCCCGATGACCTTCAGGACTTTGACTTGTTTGAAGGTACATTTTTTTTATTAATTTGTTCGTTGTTGTCATGAATTTCACCACTAGCGCCTATTCATGTTTTTTTATTTTTCTCGTTGAAACTTTCCAGATAAGCTCTCACAGCAAGACTTTCCAAAAGGGGGTCATTTTTAGCTTGTGTGTGTGTGTGACATCAGCTATTTTTATCTTTACAAAAAATGGTTTTATTTGAACAAATTTGTCTGAATATTATTGAATAAGCTGAAGGCTCAAGTATTTATTCAAACATTTCTTCCTGCTCTCTGAGAAAGGGGGATGGTTGGTAGATTCCTACGGTGTAGGTAAGAGATATTGTATATATCCTCAGGTAAGAATGGGGAGCTGCTTCCCACCACAGAGGAGGCTGAGGAGCTGGTGCGAGCACTGCAGGCTGGGCTGATGGGCTCCTACCCAGACTCCCTGGTGTGCCTGACCTCCATGGCGGAGCTGGCGCAGGCAGATGGAGTGGACCACCGGGCCATGGCAGCAGTGTTCCCTGGGCCAGGGGTCCAGCCGGGGGGGATGGGGGACCTGCTCAACGGCCGCATCCCCGTAGAGAACTTCTCCAATCTGGAGCTGGAGGACAACCTGCTGCACTCTGCTGGTGGCCACTTCTCCCCCTCGGTGTCACCTCAGCAGCCCCCTGCCCAGGGCCAGACTCCTCCCTCGGGACCTAGCCTCACCACCTCCACCCGCACAGTCCCCCGGACACACCCGCCCCACATCTTGGCCAAGCCGGAGGCGCCCACATCGTCTCCGCAGGGAAGCCATTACTGCAGCGAGCATGTACCATCCCCCTACAACGACCACATGTCATCTCCCCACGCCACCTCCTTCCAGACTGACTCTCCTCTCCTGCTGGAGGTACCAAGTACCCCACGCTCCTCCTGGAACAACCTCCCCCTGCCCCTCACTGACCCCACACAGTTCGGCAACCTCATCAGACCAGAGGGCCACCTCGTATCCACCTCTCTGTCCACTCCCCCCTCCTCCCACTCTGTGACCCTACAGCCCATGGCTGCCCTCTCAGCGTTGCCCCAGAGCGGCTTGACAGGCTTGACTGCGCTCCCCGCCCCCTCGCCACCACACGACCTCTTGATTTCCACCCTTCCCAAGCAGCAGCTTCCTCAGTTCAGCGCTGCCTTCGGCCACCAGCTGGCCTCCCACAGTGGCATCCCCAAGGATGTGCAGCCCAGTCACAGCTCCACAGCGCCTCCCACTGGCTTCTCCATAGCTAGTGCCACCGCTGCAAGTGCCAACAGTGCAACGCCCCCCTTTCCACACAGTAACTAGAGCAAGCCGTGCACAGTACAATGGCTGTAGGTCAAACCGTGGACTCAAGAAACATATTCACCCAGTGTCCATTCATTTCCCTTCTGCTTCAAGTGTGCAATGTGGTAACGGACCTAACGCTTCACTATTCTATTGGAATTTGCACAACCTCAGATATTCCTTAACTGTAATGATTTGGTGGTGATATAGCCAGTTGGCCACCTGAAAGGGTCCAGTGGTTTGACGTAAACGCAGCTCCAGAGTTTCGCCAGCAGGGGGCAGAGTGTGTGGAGGGAGGTGGTTCAGTAGAAACATCAAATGTTATTTGTCACATGCTTGGTAAACAACAGGTGTAGATTAACAGTGAAATGCTTGCTTACGAGTCCTTATCCAACAATGCAGAGTTCAAGATACAATAGAAATAGTGACACGAGGAATACATGGATTGATGTGGAGGAACATTGGAGGACGGACCTTAAGGAGAGATTATTTATATCATAGTGACAACAGTGCTAGAGAGTACAGTGACAAAGCGTCAATCAGTGGTCAATTAAACATTTTTTTTTTTTTAAATATTGCCAGGTTAGTCGTGTCTAACATCCATCAACAACACTCCCCTGTGTATTATTTGGACAGTGAAGCTAGACCTTTTAATTTGGCTCTATATTCCAGCATTTTGGGTTTGAGATTAAATATTTCATAATGTTACCTTCTTATTTGAGGGTATTTTCATTCATATCAGTTTTACTGTTTAGAAACAAAAGTACTTTATGTATCTAGACTCCCATTTGAATGTGTCATAAGTATTTGGACAAATTCACTTGTGTATTAAAGTAGTCAAGTTTAGTATTTGGTCCCAGTTTCCTAGCACACATCAAGCTTGTGGCTCTTGAAACTTATTGGCTGCATTTAGTTTGTTTTGTTGATGTTTCAGATTATGTTGTGCCCCCATAGAAATGAAAGGTAAATCACTTATTTGAAATAAAAATAGAATGTTTCTAAACACTTCTACAATAATGTGGATGCTACCATGATTACGGATAATCATGAATGAGTCGTGGGTGAGAAAGTTCGAGGCACAAAGTTCATACTCCCAAGACATGATAACCCCTCTCCATTACCAATAACGGGATGGTAGCATTTTTGGGGGGGGTATGATATTTATGCCTCTAACTTTCTCACTCATTATTCATGATTAACTGTAATCATGGTAGCCTCCACATTTAATGTAGTAGAAGTGTTCAGAAACACAAGTGACTCCAAAATGACACTACATTATTTACCATTTAATTTTAATGGGGCACAAAATAATCTGAAACGCAAACTGAAAATGCATCCAACAAGTTTGTAGAGTGACAAGCTTGATGTAATCATTGCGTGCTAGGTTACACCTTTTGACTACTTTAATACACAAGGGAATTTTTCCATATACTTATGAGAGGCACTAGATACATGAAGTGTTTTCATTTCTAAACAGTAAAACGGATGTGTATGAAAATATCCTCAAATTAAAGGTGACTTTCTGTTGCCTCATATGAAACAGTTGATCTCAAATCCAAAATTCTGGAGTATAGAGCTAAATGAAACGTTTTCGCTTCACTGTCCAAATAAATATGTAGGGTAGTATATCCTGCCTTGCTATGGTCATTGCATGGGTTCATCTGTTCCTTATTCCCTGTTCCATTCACCTTTTGAAAGAGATTCTAAGGTAGGTCCTTGTATGCGGGTGAACCATTGTGAAGCAACAGAGGAAATTGTTCCGTCATCTTACCTTGATGTAGAGTCCTGTCCACCACTTAACAGAGAATTTGGCCAAACCACTTTTAAACAGTGTTTTTAAAAAAAATATATTGTGTATATATTTGCTCTATTATCGGGTCACTCATAAACATAAAATATCTTTTGACCTCACCATTGTGGGACTCCTTATGGGTGACCTATTAGCCACTTGAAGGTAAATTGTGTTACTTTAAGCAATAAACACATTGGCACACACTCTTGTCACAGTATTGTATTGGTCTCCACTTTATGTATCTTCACTATGTAATCCAAACCGATGTGGACCAGATATGTTTGGGCCTGTGTAACTCTGACATAAACCGTTTGTTCTAAATCAAGTCTTAACTGTTTTGAATAGAGAGAGACTGTAACTGACCATTGAACAGGAAGCTTCTCTTAGGTCATACTGAGTAGTTATTGCAAAGGGTAATGGCCAAATCCATGGGCTCGGGTGTCCACAACTCTCCATGGTGCTCTCTGGTCTTGCTATATAATGGCATTTTAAAAGGACATTCATGCATATGGTCCCTTCTATGATGGGGGTGATGATATAACTACAGTGAGTATACAAAACATTAGGACACCTTCCTAATATTGAGTTGCACCCCCCCTTTACCCTCAGAATGGCCTCAATTCGTCGGGGCGTGGACTCTACAAGGTGTCAAGCGTTCCACAGGGATGCTGGCCCTTGTTTGATGCCTCCCATAGTTGACTGGATGTCCTTTCGATGGTGGACCATTCTTGATACATGAGAAACTGAGCGTGAACCCAGCAGTGTTTCAATTGACTCAAACCGGTGCGCCTGGTACCTACTACCATAACCCCGTTCAAATGCACTTACATCTTTTGTCTTGCCCATTCACCCTCGGATTGTGTACGTGTGCCATTCAATGTCGCAATTGTTTGAGGCTTAAAAATCCCGTAACCTGTCTCCACCCCTTCATCTACACTGATTTTGAAGTGGATTTAACAAGTGACATCATTAAAGGGATCATAGCTTTCCCCTGGTCAGTCTGTCATGGAAAGAGCCGGTGTTCTTAATGTTTTGTCCACTCTGTGTAACTCCCAGTAAAGGACCAGAAAGTCATCTTTCACTAGTCTATCAGTGTATATGGACATGTGAAATGATGCCCCCTTGTTTTAGTATCTTATCTGTTTGTGTGACACCATTGGTGTAAACTGGTGCAATGAGCATTTCTGAGGTATAGATAGCACTGTCTGTTGTACTAAATAAATACATATTCTCAGGTGCATTAAGGTTAATGAAGCATGGATCTCAATGTTAACTGTTAAGGAATGAGGATGGAATTAACCGGACAACTCTGCCCTGTCTGGTTTTAAACTCTACAGTAGTAAACCATGGGTTCGGTATTTTTTTTATTTATTTTTTTAGAAACGGAAAGATTACTCATTGTTAAGTATTAGATATATTTATAGGGTAGAGGTCTCTACAGTTGAGGTTTTATTGTGAGTTAATGAGTGGCAATGGATTGAAAAATGAAGTCAAATAGTCTTTTGCGATGTGCTTGATGGAAACTTTTTGTGGAACACCCCTTGTTTTAAAGGCTATCAAAACACTTGTAATTTCTCTTCAAAATGAAATGATCGATGTTTGTGTACATTGTCATTTAGCTAACCCAACTGGCAAAATGTCTAATGTAAGACAGTATTTTTGATAGCTATTAAACTCCGGCAAGTAGTTGCTGCTGAAAGACTGGTGTTGCATGGAGAGACAACTTTACAGCTGTGTGCAAGGCCACAACATTTCTCCCTTATTGTGATTAGCAGATCTCTTGGTAGCAGTAAATCCAGCCATAGCGTACTTTTTTTTTTTTTTTTTTTGCAAGTACTAAGGATATAGTGCACATAACAGCACCCGTATTCATTTTGGATTTGGAACACACAGCTGACCTGCTCTAAACAGCACTGTGGGAGGCCAGATGCTCTCAGTAAGCATCTTGCCTTTTGTCATGATACGAAAAACTAACAGCTGCCATTAACTGCACACACACTGCTTAGAATCGAGCAGGCCCCACTTCCAACTGTGAGAAGGCCTAGTTATTTCAAAGAAACAGACATTACCAGAGCAGATGCTTCAAGTTTCAGTTTATTTTTTTGCTTGACCACAGCATTGTTCCTAGATGTACAGCCCCTAGGAATTAGGTGGGCTGGAATGTTTTCTTGAATTTGCGCAAGCAAGGCGATACTGCTGTATTCACAAAGCATGAGATTAGATTCATTGCAGTTAGACTCCTCACCAACCATATAGAACAAATTAAGCAGGGCTCTGTAGGCACTTGTAACTGCTTGAAATCTGAGAGATGGCTGACAAATTCCTATACTCATTGAATGTACTGTATTACTGTTTTTAAAGATGATAGGATGAGCTAATAATAATCTAGTCACCTTTTGTTATCGGTCCTTGTATAATTTGTCTAAGGTATTTTTTTGTATACAAAGGTTTACATTTTTATGTATATTTTTCTTGTGTACAAATTATGTAATATGTGTATAAACACTGTATGGAATGTGTATATAGTGTGATAAATGTGATCTTTTGTTTTTGGATGTATAAATAAAACTTGCTGTGAGGTATTTGCTGTCATGGATTGTCGGTTTTTATTTATAGATCCACAGTTCTGACAATAACAGCCGTACGTACGTAAATGGTACGTTTTGAGGGAACAAATCAAGTCAGAATACACCGTATCCGTAGACACACCCTCCACACCTTAATTTCTTACATCTCCACCCCGGAAAAAAAATAGCATGCTATTCTCGTGCTGAAATTCAAGGTCAGAATAGAGAAAAGTGCATAAAAAGCGAATAATTCCACCACCTTGACGCAAGAGGATAAAGGTCTAGCAAACCTGCCAGTACAAGTGGAAAAAAGTTATATTTTCCCCCCAATAGAAATAACAGCATTCTCCAGGCACTGTAATTTAGAAATGGATAAGAACTATGTAAATTAGTAATCCGTTTGGAGAAGGGGATTGTAAATACACATAGCATTATTTTACGTTGTGATCCCTGGAGATGAAAGTGAAGCCAGCCATATAGAATCAAACTGAAAATCATATATGACTTGTATTGGGACCCCATTTCCATAGTGAAATACAATATAGAGCTATGCCCTCGATTTCCGTTCATGACATTTTGACAACCAAACTATAGGTTTCTGTAGGTCTGAACCTGCCGAGTTGGTGTATGCGCTTTAAAATGTTCAATATTCTAGGCTTTTCTACGTTTTATTTTACAATGTGTATCATGATAAATATTAGCCACCGTCAGTAATACTCACATACATTTATAACTGTCACTTTAGTGTTAGTTTTGTTCAATTTGTAGCTAATTTCATTCCATTCCGTTTACCTTTCTTTCCTCTATCACGTCCGTGTAAATTGTTCCTGAGGCTCGTTAGTGTTAGTGGATCATGTTAGGCTAACGTGTAAAAACTTCGGGACATGTCCTATAAATCCACCATCTAATCATTATGGCACTCCGGTTAAATCTGGAGCATGATTAGTGAGAATTAGGGCACCCCCATTGTACACGTTTCCTCCCATTATTTCCCCCCATACCTTTGTGATTCACACAATTTCCTAACCCTGAAATTTGCCAAAAATAATGCATAAAATCTGACTATTTGAAATCTACCAGCTTCCTTTCATTTATCCCTAGGTGTATATAACACATTAGATATGGTAAAAGATAATCCAAATAAGAAAAACATGCATTTTTTTGTTCCATCTTTTTTAAATGCAAGAGAAATGTCACAAGGTATTATTCCAGGTTAGGCGCAATTTCGATTTTGGCCAGATGGCAGCAGTGTGTGTGCAACGTTTTAGACTGATCCAATGAACCATTTAATTTCTGTTCAAAATGTTGACCAAATGTGCCTAATTGGTTTATTGACACATTTTCAAGTTCATAACTGTGCACTCTCCTCAAACAATAACATGATATTCTTTCACTGTAATAGCTACTGTAAATTGGACAGTGCAGTTAGATTAAGAAGAATTTAAGCATTCTGCCCACTTACAACCTCATGCTAATCACATTAGCCTACATCATGCTCTTCCGCATGGACAAGGGGGGGGGGGGGGGGGGGGGGAGACACCGATCTTCCATTACAATGCCCTCTGGTATTGCATTGTAATGCTGGTAAAAACAATATTGCTCCACACAAAGAAATATCCATTTAAATTTGCATTCGATTTTAATCACTTGAAAGCTTACAAAGACTCCCAATACCTTGGAATTTGAGTGACATAAGCAATGATTATATACAGGACTATAAACTGTCTGCAATGTTAGAGAAAACACCATTGTTATTAATGATCATCACATTAAAAAAAAATCAAACAGATGACAATCTTTTTTATTCTATACATACTGCTCGTTTGAGTTATAAAAATATCCGTGTTCCGTAGAATATACCTGTGCTGACAAATGTGTCCTGACAACCCCACTGCTTTATTGCCAAACTCAAAAGTTTTACTAGTAATCATGTAAGATATGACAACGAAAAAACTATGGCCTCAAGTACCATTTTTCTTACTTGAATCCTGAAGAAAACGCTTACAAAAGTGCAACACTGAAAGAATAAAACCGGACAGTTGTCTCCACAAGGTGCAAATTACAAAACCAAAAAAAAGATGGGCGTACATACATGGCACTTTCATGTGTGACATAAGGGGGATAATGGAACTAGATTAAAAGGGGTCCACTCAAATGTTGGCAAACAGGTCAACAGAAGTGGAATCAAACAAGGGACCAAACAGGGGGTACCAAATGCACAAAACTCAGAAGAAAAACAGTTCAATACTGGACATCTCACATTGGTCTGAACACAGCTAATACAAAGGTTTCCAGTAGCTGTTGAAATCCCATAGGAGACCCAGTGTTCATACTTCTGTGTGCTTTATGAAGCTATAGTATCTAACCCCATGTAAAGAGCAAAAACCATTAACTTAAAAAATAAGAAAAGCTGATGGAAATCAACTGTTAAATTTGTCCATGCTGCCATAGCGTGGGATTAAAAGTTAATCACCTTGCCAAGATTCATTTATTTGAAACATTATTACTGCATATATGTCTTGATAGCGGCAGGATTTCTACCAATTACAAAAAAGTCGACCTGGCCCCCCAAAAATGTAACACTTGGCTCAAATGATTTTTTAAAGCTGCACCCCACTTACGACAAAGTTACTAAGGCTGATTTTAACACTCAAGGTCCAGGACATCAGGTTAAGAGTCCTGTAGCATGCATGCTACAATGCATATTAGGGGCGGCAGGTAGCCTAGTAGTTAGAGCGTTGGGCCAGTAACTGAAAGGTTGCTAGGTTGAATCCACGAGCTGACAAGGTTAAAAAAAATCTGTCGCTCTTCCCCTGAACAAGGCAGTTAACCCACTGTTCCTAGACCAACATTGTAAATAAGAATTTGTTTTTAACTGATTTGCCTAGTTAAATAAATACTGTGCAGGCCAAGTCACAGGAGTTATTTTTCATCAAATTAAACTTTATGGAAACACGTGTTTAGCAGATGTTATTGTGGGTGTAGCGAAATGCTTGTACATTAACGCACATTCATTTAAAACTACATGGGGGGGGGGGGGGGGGGGGGGGGGTATGCTTCCTAATGGCTGCTGGCTTTCTGCTACTTTACATCAATTAATACTCCATAATGCACTTCTGCAATCCTTTTCAACTAAACTTAGTGTGGAATTCACATTTACAGTGTTCTGTTATACTGTGCACCAAGCTGTGTTGCTTCGGGTGGACAGTTGTCTTATGTAGCATTGACACATTCCTGTATAATAATGATCATGCTTACGGCTACAAAAATAAAAGAAAAATAGGCTTTTATTTTCAAAGTGCAATTCAAGCTGTTGGTAATAGATTGTACCACTGCAGTTCCAAAGAAGATGTGTCTGTAGTGGGATGATGTAGTTGAATTTACTGCTATGTAAAAGAAGAAGAAGAGGAAAGGTGAACCATCAATAGAACTAAAGCACTCATCTTACACAGGTGATGGGACTGAGGAACAATCCAACAGACATCTTGTCATGAAACCATGTGGTCTCATGAAGTTCCATGCTCTGGCAACATAGAACCCAGTGTCAAGACTAGAGAGGGTTAGAAGTGGTCCAGCTGGAAAGATTCTGTTTCTGTGGTCTGCATGGCAACTACAGCCATGTCATGGAGTGTGACATCAAAAAGGTCAAAGAGCATTTAAAGAAACAAAAAAAAGGTGGCCAAAGTATCTATTAACATAAAAACACAACAGAGGGAAGCAATTGTCATTGAATGGATGTGTCCTTGAAAATGTATTATTAAAACAAGAGGGAATCCAAGATAATGTATTAAAACAAGTGGAAATCCAAGATAATGTATTAAAACAAGTGGAAATCCAAGACAAATACAAAAGAACAAGTAATAAAGGCAAGGAAATCTCAGTTATGACCATTTACAGGTCTCTTTAAACATTGACCCTTTCTAACAGAATATATCTACAGAAGCATTTGGCCATTTGTACACAGAGATTCCTTTGCGTACACTCCATTATTTCTCAATATTTGTAAAAATGTGCCTATTTACAAGTTTGTACAGCCACCCAACAGATCTCTAAATCTCCCAGAGGACCCCATCCACTTAAAAGCAGGATACCTGAGTTTTGAAAAGAATGCTTCAATCTCCACCGCACATTTCACAGGATCTCAAGGGAGATGCTCGCATGCACGTGCGCACACACACACACACACACACACACGAAAGTTAGATCCTCCCTGAAAGGCTACAGAACCTTTTAGGAATAAGCCACACCAAATATTTGAATCAATGGTCCTGCATTCATATTGGAGGTATTGAGCCCAAAAAGGTCTTACAGCACTTGTCAGTCAAGGTGGCAGCTGACCAACAGGCCAGTGACTGGCCGCAAAGTGACAATCTATGTTAAGTAGAGATAAAAAAAACAGGGCTGAGGCTTTTCTTTAGGTGAATGAATGAATGAGTGATGGAGAACTTCCTGGGAGACTTCATCTTGGCTGTTGATGTCAGAGGCCATGGACTGACGGACTGCTGCTACTGTAGGGGTGGGAGGGGGGTGGGTGGGGGTGTCACTGGGAGGATGAGGCCCTGGGTAGAGAAAACCTGCAGGAGCAGAGGATGAACAATGGGAAGATTTAGGTTGGGATGGAGGTGTGAGAAACAACACTAGACTTATAGGTCTGCACCCTAATGTTGGAATAAAATGAAAATACTATGAGCTGTAAATCAAATCATGGGAGGTGTTGATGCTATTGCCATTACCTCCGTAGTCTGTGCACTAGTTCAGACACCAGGGCGTCAGAGATACCAGGATAGGACTCCTCTGACCGGAAAACGGCCTCCCTCAGCTCGTCCACAGCCTCTGGCTTGCCATTGGTTGCCTCAACCTGGTTCTCTTTTAACTAAGGGAAGGAGAGAGAGTTTACTGGATCATTTTGGCTCCCAAGTGGCGCTGTGGTTTAAGGCACTGCATCTCAGTGCTAGAGGCATCACTACAGATACCATAGTTCGAATCCAGGCTGTATCACAACCGGCCGTGATTGGGAGTCCCATAGGGCGGTGCACAATTGGCCCAACGTCATCCGGGTTTGGCCGGTGTAGGCCGTCATTGTAAATAAGAATTTCTTCTAAACTGACTTGCATAGTTAAATAATGGTTAAATAAATAAATAAATAAAATCTTAAAGTGTGCAGCTGTAACTTCAATAAGGTAAACAGATATATCAGAACAGTTTGACCCGGAATCATTTAACTTGACTGAGATTCACCGTTATTATCTTTAGATAAAAAGAGAAATAGTAACATCACAAGATGTCAGAAGATATAGTTAAAATGAGCCCAAATACATTCTTACCTCAGCAAACAAAGGTGAAATGATAGTGTACCAGCTCTGTGACAGAGGCCTTTTTGGATTGTCTTGCACCTGATGAGGAAAGTATAAAATTAAAAATCATACTGATGGCTCAGTGCAAGAGCTGAAAAACAGCTGAAGAGTGAAAGTCAGCTTATTAAAACAGAGAATGCCCAGAAACCACCTCCTGAACAACTCTGTGTTTGGTTAGATCATGATGTATATGAAAACTGACGGGAGAAAGCATGTGGTATGAATATACACACTATGGCGGCACGAATATATAGACTATGGTATAAATATATAGACTATGGTATAAAAATATACTAAGTATATACAAAACAAAAAAACACCTGCTCTTCCATGACAGACTGACCAGGTGAAAGCTATAATCCCTTATTGATGTGACTTGTTAAATACACTTCAAATCAGTGTAGATGAAGCGGAGACAGCTTAAATAAGGATTTTTAAGGCTTGAGAGAAGGATTCAGAGGATGAATGGGCAAGACAAAAGATTTAAGTGCATTTGACCTGGGTATGGTAGTAGGTGCCAGGTGCACCGGTTTGTGTCAAAAACTGCAATGCTGCTTGGTTTTTCACACTCAACAGTTTCCTCGTGCGTATCAAGAATGGGCCACCACCCAAAGGACATCCAGACAACTTGACAACTGTGGGAAGCATTGGAGTCAACATGGGCAAGCATCCCTGTGGAATGCTTTTGACACCTTGTAGAGTCCATGCCCGACGAATTAAGGCTAGTCTGAGGGCAAACTCAGTATTAGGAAGGTGTTTTGTACACTCAGTGTACACTACGGTATACACCATGGTACGAATATACACCATGGTACGAATATACACCATGGTACGAGTATACACCATGGTACGAGTATACACCATGGTACGAATATACACCATGGTACGAATATACACCATGGTACGAGTATACACCATGGTACGAATATACACCATGGTACGAATATACACCATGGTACGAACATACACCATGGTACGAATATACACTATGGTATAAATACACTATGGCAGTGGTATTCAAACTTTCCCGCGTGGTAGCCATTTTTCCCCGCAGAATTTCTGGGGACCCCATTATTTTCACCCCAAATCCAATGACAACCTGAAAATCAATACATTTAGATTTTTTACATTAACAAATAACATTGAATTCATGACATTTTCATCTGTTATCAAAATGAAAAGAAACAAATAAACACATTTACTAAATAAAATTGTATTTTTTAAAACCAAGAATGATGCCACTGTGTTCTTGGGGTCCTTCAATGCTGCAGAAATGTTTTGGTACACTTCCCCAGTGTCCAAACTTTTGACTGGTACTGTATACGTGCAGCTTGACATTATCGATCATTGTCTGCTGCTGGAAAAATGTGTGTTATGGCTTCACGTCCCCTGCTATAATGTGGATAAAGAGTTACTTGTCTAACAGAACACGGGTGTTCTTTAATGGAAGCCTCTCAAACATAATCCAGTTAGAATCAGGAATTCCTCAGGGTAGCTGTTTAGGCCCCTTGCTTTTTTCAATTTTTACTAACAACATACCACTGACTTTGAGTAAAGCCAGAGTGTCTATGTATGCGGATGACTCAACACTATACAAGTCAGCTAGTACAGCAACTGAAATGACTGCAACACTTAAAGAGCTGCAGTTCATTTCAGAGTGGGTGGCAAGGACTAGGTTAGCCCTAAATATTTCTAAAACTAAAAGCATTGTATTTGGGACAAAACATTCACTAAACCTCAACTAAATCTTGTAATACATAATGTGGAAATTGAGCAAGTTGAAATGATTAAACTGCTTGGAGTAACCCTAGATTGTAAACTGTCATGGTCAAAACATATTGATGCAGTAGTAGCTAAGATGTGGAGAAGTCTGTCCATAATAAAGCGATGCTCTGCCTTAACAAAACTATCAACAAAGCAGGTCCTGAAGGCTCTAGTTTTGTCACACTTTGACTACTGTTCAGTCATGTGGTCAGGTGCCACAAAAAAGGACTTAATGTACACAGAGAGCTAATATTAATAATATGCATGTCAATCTCTCCTGGTTCAAAGTGGAGGAGAGATTGACTTCATCACTACTTTTATTTATGAGAGATATTGACATGTTGAATGCACCGAGCTGTATGTCTACTCTAAACTACTGGCACACAGCTCGGACACCCATGCATACCCCACAAGACATGCCACAAGAGGTCTCTTCACAGTGCTCAAGTCCAGAACAGACTATGGGTGGCGCACAATACTACATAGAGCCATGACTAAATGAAACTCTATTCCACATCAAGTGACCAAACCTGATAGTGCTAGTGACAACTTCCGGTCACAACTTGCAGACTTGTTTAGGTGCTGCTGTGTATTTTGTTGCTACCTGACAACTTGACGGTTTTTACTTTTAAATTACCGTTTATATTTTTAGTTTTTCCCTCGCTCAACTTTTTTTTCATTCAACTTTTCACTCTGGACGTGGTTCGTCAGGACCTCCACCAGCCGAAGCTAAGTAGTAACATTAACACGATGCCTTCTAATTGTAGTCGCTGTACTCATAATATACAGGAGAACGATCGCCTTAATGCGAGGATAGCTGTGCTGCAAGCCCAGCTTCAGACGCAATCGTTAGGCAAGGGTAATTTCAGTGTAGGAAAGGATGAAACAGTGTCTGTGCCACCAGTAAGTACAGATTGCAGTATAAATCCCCTCGCACAGTCCACGCAGCCGGACAACTTCCTCATGGCTTCTGGAGGGAAACGCTGTAGGAATGCTCAACCGTTGTCGCTCATTCAGCCGACAGAAACTTTCAACCGGTTCTCCCCATTAAGCAGCGAGTCGGAGTCAGAATCCGAGCCTTCTCTGGTCTCTACTCCTCCCGTTATGGGGTCTGAGACGCCGAAGCCTCCCATCATTAGCTCTGACAAATTGAAAACCCTAGTCATTGGCAACTCCATTACCCGTAGTATTAGACTTAAAACGAATCATCCAGCGATCATACACTGTTTACCAGGGGCAGGGCTACCGACATTAAGGCTAATCTGAAGATGGTGCTGGCTAAAGCTAAAACTGGCGAGTGTAGAGAGTATAGGGATATTGTTATCCGTCGGCATCAACGATGTTAGGACGAAACAGTCAGACGTCACCAAGCGCAACATAGCTTCAGCGTGTAAATCAGCTAGAAAGATGTGTCGGCATCGAGTAATTGTCTCTGGCCCCCTCCCAGTTAGGGGGAGTGATGAGCTCTACAGCAGAGTTTCACAACTCAATCGCTGGTTGAAAACTGTTTTCTGCCCCTCCCAAAAGATAGAATTTGTAGACAATTGGCCCTCTTTCTGGGACTCACCCATAAACAGGACCAAGCCTGGCCTGTTGAGGAGTGACGGACTCCATCCTAGCTAGAGGGGTGCTCTCATCTTATCTACGAACAAAGACAGGGCTTTAACTCCCCTAGCTCCACAATGAAATAGGGTGCAGGCCAGGCAGCAGGCTATTAGCCAGCCTGCCAGCTCAGTGGAGTCTGCCATTAGCACAGTCAGTGTAGTCAGCTCAGCTATCCCCATTGAGACCGTGTCTGTGCCTCGACCTAGGTTGGGCAAAACTAAACATGACGGTGTTCGTTTTAGCAATCTCACTGGAATAAAGACCTCCTCCATTCCTGTCATTATTGAAAGAGATTGTGATACCTCACATCTCAAAATAGGGCTACTGAATGTTAGACCCCTCACTTCCAAGGCAGGTATGGTCAATGAACTAATCACTGATCATAATCTTGATGTGATTGGCCTGACTGAAACATGGCTTAAGCCTGATGAATTTACTGTGTTAAATGAAGCCTCACCTCCTGGTTACACTAGTGACCATATCCCCCGCGCATCCCGCAAAGGCATAGGTGTTGCTAACATTTATGATAGCAAATTTCAATTTTCCAAAAAAGAAAATGACGTTTTTGTCTTTTGAGCTTCTAGTCATGAAATCTATGCAGCCTACTCAATCACTTTTTATAGCTACTGTTTACAGGCCTCCTGGGCCATATACAGCTTTTCTCACGGAGTTCCCAGAATTCCTATCGGACCTTGTAGTCACGGCAGATAATATTCTAATTTTTGGTGACTTTAATATTCACATGGAAAAGTCCAGACCCACTCCAAAAGGCTTTCGGAGCCATCGTCGACTCAGTGGGTTTTGTCCAACATGTCTCCAGACCTACTCACTGCCACAGTCATACTCTGGACCTAGTTTTGTCCCGTGGAATAAATGTTGTGGAGCTTAATGTTTTTCCTCATAATCCTGGACTATCGGACCACCATTTTATTACCTTTGCAATCGCAACAAATAATCTGCTCTTACTCAAACCAAGGATCATCAAAAGTCGTGCTTTAAATTCTCGGACAACCCAAAGATTCCTAGATGCCCTTCCAGACTCCCTCCGCCTACCCAAGGACGTCAAAGTACAAAAATCAGTTAACCACCTAACTGAGGAACTCAATTTAACCTTGCGCAATACCCTAGATGCATTCGCACCCCTAAAAACATTTGTCATAACTAGCTCCCTGGTATACAGAAAATACCCGAGCTCTGAAGCTAGCTTCCAGAAAATTGGAACAGAAATGGCGTCTTCTGACTAGCTTGGAAAGACAGTACCGAAGAGCCCTCACTGCTGCTCGATCATCCTATTTTTCCAACTTAATTGAGGAAAATAAGAACAATCCCAAATTTGTTTTTGATACTGTCGCAAAGCTAACTAAAAAGCAGCATTCCCCAAGAGAGGATGGCTTTCACTTCAGCAGTAATAAATTCATGAACTTCTTTGAGGAAAAGATCATGATCATTAGAAAGCAAATTACGGACTCCTCTTTAAATCTGCGTATTCCTCCAAAGCTCCGTTGTCCTGAGTCTGCACAACTCTGCCAGGACCTAGGATCAAGGGAGACACTAAAGTGTTTTAGTACTATCTCTCTTTACACAATGATGAAAATAATCATGGCCTCTAAACATTCAAGCTGCATACTGGACCCTATTCCAACTAAACTACTGAAAGAGCTGCTTCCTGTGCTTGGCCCTCCTATGTTGAACATAATAAACGGCTGTCTATCCACCGGATGTGTACCAAACTCACTAAAAGTGGCAGTAATAAAGCCTCTCTTGAAAAAGCCGAACCTTGACCCAGAAAATATAAAGAACTATCGGCCTATATCGAATCTCCCATTCCTCTCAAAACTTTTTGAAAAAGCTGTTGCGCAGCAACTCAATCCCTTCCTGAAAACAAACAATGTATACGAAACGCTTCAGTCTGGTTTTAGACCCCATCATAGCACTGAGACTGCACTTGTGAAGGTGGTAAATGACCTTTTAATGGCGTCAGACCAAGGCTCTGCATCTGTCCTCGTGCTCCTAGCCTTAGTCCCGCTTTGATACCATCGATCATCACATTCTTTTGGAGAGATTTGAAACCCAAATTGGTCTACACGGACAACTTCTGGCCTGGTTTAGATCTTATCTGTCGGAAAGATATCAGTTTGTCTCCGTGGATGGTTTGTCCTCTGACAAATCAACTGTAAATTTCAGTGTTCCTGAAGGTTCCGTTTTAGGACCACTATTGTTTTCACTATATATTTTACCTCTTGGTGATGTAATTCGGAAACATAATGTTAACTTTCACTGCTATGCGGATGACACACAGCTGTACATTTCGATGAAACATGGTGAAGTCCCAAAATTGCCCTTGCTGGAAGCCTGTGTTTCAGACATAAGGAAGTGGATGGCTGCAAATGTTCTACTTTTAAACTCGGACAAAACAGAGATGCTAGTTCTAGGTCCCAAGAAACAAAGAGATCTTCTGTTGAATCTGACAATTAATCTTGATAGTTGTACAGTCATCTCAAATAAAACTGTGAAGGACCTTGGTGTTACTCTGGAGCCTGATTTCTCTTTTGACAAACATATCAAGACTGTTTCAAGGACAGCTTTTTTTTTCCATCTACGTAACATTGCAAAAATCAGAAACTTTCTGTCCAAAAATGCAGAAAAATGTATCCATGCTTTTGTCACTTCTAGGTTAGACTACTGCAATGCTCTACTTTCCGGCTACCCGGATAAAGCACTAAATAAACTTCAGTTAGTGCTAAACACGGCTGCTAGAATCTTGACTAGAACCAAAAAATGTGATCATATTACTCCAGTGCTAGCCTCTCTACACTGGCTTCCTGTTAAGGCAAGTGCTGATTTCAAGGTTTTACTGCTAACCTACAAAGCATTACATGGGCTTGCTCCTACGCATCTTTCCGATTTGGTCTTGCCGTACATACCTACACGTACACTATGGTCACAAGACGCAGGCCTCCTTACTGTCCCTAGAATGTCTAAACAAACAGCTAGAGGCAGGGCTTTCTCCTATAGAGCTCCATTTTTATGGAATGGTCTGCCTACCCATGTGAGAGACGCAGACTCGGTCTCAACATTTAAGTCTTTATTGAAGACTCATCTCTTCAGTAGGTCCTATGATTGAGTGTAGTCTGGCCCAGGAGTGTGAAGGTGAACGGAAAGGCACTGGAGCAACGAACCGCCCTTGCTGTCTCTGCCTGGCCGGTTCCCCTCTCTCCACTGGGATTCTCTGCCTCTAACCCTGTTACAGGGGCTGAGTCACTGGCTTACTGGTGCTCTTCCATGCCGTCCCTGGGAGGGGTGCGTCACTTGAGTGGGTTGAGTCATTGACGTGATCTTCCTGTCTGGGTTGACGCCCCCCCTTGGGTTGTGCCGTGGCGGAGATCTTTGTGGGTTATACTCGGCCTTGTCTCAGGATGGTAAGTTGGTGGTTGAAGATATCCCGCTAATGGTGCGGGGGCTGTGGTTTGGCAAAGTGGGTGGGGTTATAGCCTGCCTGTTTGGCCCTGTCCGGGGGTATCGTCGGATGGGGCCACAGTGTCTCCTGAACACTCCTGTCTCAGCCTCCAGTATTTATGCTGCAATAGTTTATGCGTCGGGGGGCTAGGGCCAGTCTGTTATATCTGGAGTATTTCTCCTGTCTTATCTGGTGTCCTGTGTGAATTTAAGTATGCTCTCTCTAAATCTCTCTCTCTCTCTTGGAGGACCATGCCTCAGGACTATCTGGCCTGATGACTCCTTGCTGTCCCCAGTCCACCTGGCCGTGCTGCTGCTCCAGTTTCAACTGTTCTGCATGCGGCTATGGAATCCTGACCTGTTCACCGGACGTGCTACCTGTCCCAGATCTGCTGTTTTCAACTCTCTAGAGACAGCAGGAGCGGTAGAGATACTCTCAATGATCGGCTATGAAAAGCCAACTGACATTTACTCCTGAGGTGCTGACCTGTTGCACCCTCGACATCCACTGTGATTATTTATTATTTGACCCTGCTGGTCACCTATGAACATTTGAACATCTTGGCCATGTTCTGTTATAATCTCCACCCGGCACAGCCAGAAGAGGACTGGCCACCCCTCATAGCCTGGTTCCTCTCCAGGTTTCTTCCTAGGTTCTGTTCTTCCTAGCCACCATGCTTCTACACCTGCATTGCTTGCTGTTTTAGGCCAGGTTTCTGTACAGCACTTTGAGATATCAGCTGATGTAAGAAGGGCTTTATAAATAAATGTGATTTAATTTGAAGTAACTGATGCAAGCAGTAAAACTAGATTTAAAAAAACAGATGAATAAAAACACCTTATGGAACAGCGGGGACTGTGAAGCAACACAAACAAAGGCACATGCATACATACACACACGATAACGTACACACCATACACACAAATACACATGGATTTAGTACTGTAGATATGTGGTAGTGGTGGAATAGGGGCCTGAGGGCACACAGCATGTTGTGAAATCTGTGAATCTATTGTAATGTTTCTAGAATTGTATAAACTGCCTTAATTTTGCTGGACCCCAGGTAGAGTAGCTGCTGAATGGGGTTCCATAATAAACAGAAAATACGTAAGGGATAATCAAGGAGGAAAATAATGAACGACGTGGTGTGTTCCTTCCATGGAGTTGCATTATTTTCCAGATAACGCATAGAGCCCCAAGTTGATTATCCCTTTTATACCATGGCAATAATTTAACATATTTGCCGGTAGAAATGTGTTCAACATCCACTGAAGTAGCTAGCAAGTTTTACTAGATAGCTAGATTAGTTGCCGTGGTAACCAAACAAACAGACTTGCTAGTTGAGCTAACCAAACCCATCAGTCCTAGCTTGCCATTATGAAAATAAAATTCCAACAATGCCAATGTTTTAAATTTGACTTTTGCTTTCAAAAGCAGCTCAAACAAAACATGTAAAAATTAACTATAGCCATTGAATTCTACCGTGCGTTATAGGGAAATAATGAGTGCTCTAGAATGCCCTGGTATACTTACGCACTAAGGCCAGAGGAGGTGTGGTTTATGGCCAATATACCACGGCTAAGGGCTGTTTTTACTTTTTATTTCACCTTTATTTAACCAGGTAGGCAAGTTGAGAACAAGTTCTCATTTACAATTGCGACCTGGCCAAGATAAAGCAAAGTAGTTTGACACATACAACAACACAGAGTTACACATGGAGTAAAACAAACATACAGTCAATAATACAGTAGAAAAATAAGTCTATATACAATGTGAGCAAATGAGGTGAGATAAGGGAGGTAAAGGCAAAAAAGGCCATGGTGGCGAAGTACATAAAATATAGCAAGTAAAACACTGGAATGGTAGATTTGCAGTGGAAGAAAGGGCAAAGTAGAAATATAAATAATGGGGTGCAAAGGAGCAAAATAAATAAATAAATACAGTAGGGGAAGAGGTAGTTGTTTGGGCTAAATTATAGATGGGCTATGTACAGGTGCAATAATCTGTGAGCTGCTCTGACAGCTGGTGCTTAAAGCTAGTGAGGGAGATAAGTGTTTCCAGTTTCAGATTTTTGTAGTTCGTTCCAGTCATTGGCAGCAGAGAACTGAAGGAGAGGCGGCCGAAGGAGGAATTGGCTTTGGGGGTGACCAGTGAGATATACCTGCTGGAGCGCGTGCTACAGGTGGGTGCTGCTATGGTGACCAGCGAGCTGAGATGAGGGGGGACTTTACCTAGCAGGGTCTTGTAGATGACCTGGAGCCAGTGTGTTTGGCGACGAGTATGAAGCGAGGGCCAGCCAACGAGAGCGTACAGGTCGCAGTGGTGGGTAGTATATGGGGCTTTGGTGACAAAACGGAAGGCACTGTGATAGACTGCATCCAATTTGCTGAGTAGAGTGTTGGAGGCTAGTTTGTAAATGACATCGCCGAAGTCGAGGATCGGTAGGATGGTCAGTTTTACGAGGGTATGTTTGGCAGCATGAGTGAAGGATGCTTTGTTGCGAAATAGGAAGCCAATTCTCGATTTAACTTTGGATTGGAGATGTTTGATGTGAGTCTGGAAGGAGAGTTTACAGTCTAACCAGACACCTAGGTATTTGTAGTTGTCCACATATTCTAAGTCAGAACCGTCCAGAGTAGTGATGCTGGATGGGTGGGCAGGAGCAGGCAGCGATCGGTTGAAGAGCATGCATTTAGTTTTACTTGTATTTAAGAGCAGTTGGAGGCCACGGAAGGAGAGTTGTATGGCATTGAAGCTGGCCTGGAGGGTTGTTAACACAGTGTCCAAAGAAGGGCCAGAAGTATACAGAATGGTGTCGTCTGCGTAGAGGTGGATCAGAGACTCACCAGCAGCAAGAGCGACATCATTAATGTATACAGAGAAAAGAGTTGGCCCAAGAATTTAACCCTGTGGCACCCCCATAGAGACTGCCAGAGGCGCGGACAACAGGCCCTCCGATTTGACACACTGAACTCTATCAGAGAAGTAGTTGGTGAACCAGGCGAGGCAATCATTTGAGAAACCAAGACTATTGAGTCTGCCGATGAGGATGTGGTGATTGAGGCGAAAGCCTTGGCCAGGTCAATGAATACGGCTGCACAGTATTGTTTCTTATCGATGGCGGTTAAGATATCGTTTAGGACCTTGAGCGTGGCTGAGGTGCACCCATGATGTTCTTAGGCAAGACGCAATGCAGAGTGCCTGGACACAGCCCATAGCCGTGGTATATTGGCCATATACCACAAACCCCGGAGGCGCCTTATTGCAATTATAAAATGGTTACCAACGTAATTAGAACAGTAAAACACAAATTGTCATACCCATGGTATACGGTCTGATATAACACAGCTTTCAGCCAATCATCATTCAGGGCTCAAACCACCCAGTTTATAATATGGTATAAATATACACAATGGTATAAACATACACAATGGTATGAATATACACTCAGCTTAAATTAGAATTTGGGGTGAGGATAACCATGATAAACTAAGTTGCATGTTTCTCTGCCATCTTACCTTGTTCCTCTCCAGCTCATCAAACTGGGCGGCACCATTCAGGAACTTCTTGGGGTCCTTCTCCCTGATGGTGTTGAAGATCCAGTCATCGTTCCCAGAGTCGTTCACTCCAGATGCCTGGCCATCCTGCTCACTGACAAGACATAAAGACAACCTTTAGACAACCTCACATGGAAACACAGTCTGAAGTATATTAGTAAACTGTCCCAATAAACAATCTGGTTAACAACCACTTGTGTGTGAATTGCCGAGGAACGAATGACCACGATCGGCTAAATAACATTAAAGGACTTTAATGGATCAAATGATAATGACTTACGAGTCCGACTCGTCGTCGCTGGAGTCGTCCCGAGACTGCTCTGCTTTCCACTTCTTGTACTTCTCCACCAGCTCTGAAAGGTAGGACGTCTTCTTGGCGTGCCGGATGATCAGCTTGTGTTTTAGCAGCTCCTTGGCAGTTGGCCTCTGAGGAGGAGCACAGAGTCAAACAAGTGTAAATATTGGATGTGTTTCCTAATGTACAGAGGGTTGACTTTCTACATTTTTGTCATTTAGCAGATGCTCTTATCCAGAGCAACATACAGGAGAAATAAGGGTTAGGTGCCTTGCTCAAGGGCACAGACAGATTTTTCACCTAGTCGGGTTTGCGGATTCGAACCAGCGACCTTTCGGTTACTGGCCCAAACGCTCTTAACCACTAATTAACAAAATGCTCATTTGAGCTCAATTGCTCCCCAAACACCACTTACAAAGCTGGGCTCTTTGTTCAAACATGCTTCTATGAATTCTTTGAGGGGTTTGCAGTAGTTTCCTTCCAGGGTGGGCGGGTTGTTCTTTGGGATGACGAATAAGACCTTCATAGGGTGAAGCTCTGAGTAGGGTGGCTCTCCTTTGGCTAGCTCTATGGCTGTTATACCTAGCGACCATATATCCGCCTGCGACACAACGATAAAAAAAATACTTTTGAGAAAGATTTTTAGAACAAATTCATCACACTTCCACAAGGGACTTCAAAACCTCATAGCAAATATCAATAGGGATGGTTTGTGATGCAAAATATATCCAGACAGCATGATTCACAGAATGAAAGTGATAACACTTGAGACTTCATTAGAGATTTCTATTCAAAAGATGCAGGGAGCCATTTTATATTTCACATATTAGCTAGTAACAAACTTCACACCCGCTAGAATATATATATGCCTACTAAGTGGGGCCTTTCTAGTGGGTGTGAGATAGCCATTTAAAGGAACTACCGTCAACCCAGGGTGAGACTGTGGTGGCTCTGGTTTGCCGCATGGTGATTCATATGTTGTGGTCGTTCCTAATGTGTCTGGTGATATTTTCTATCTGTGTGCAGTGCTGTGCACTGGCTGTAGTGTGATCACAGCAGGTTACAGAGCTGAAGCTCCCTCTGCAATGCCTCTACTCAACAGAACAGTGGAATTCAGCCAGAAGAAAAAAAGGGGTTACTGGACACTATGATTAGATTTTTTAGGATCCCCACTATGAAAACAAAGTTTGCATTAAACATTTTGTTGACAATCCCACACATTGCCTATGACACATTATAACACTTGCACGAACCTATGAACAGATATGTCATCTTAACCTAGAACCTGAAAGAGAGCTTGTGGTATTTCTGACCTTGGAGTCATACGCAGACTGTTTTATGACTTCAGGAGCCATCCAGAAGGGAGTGCCCACGAACGTGTTCCTCTTGATCTGGGTGTCCGTTAACTGACCCGCCACTCCAAAGTCTGCCAGCTTCACGTCTCCTTGCTCCGATAGCAACACGTTAGCGGCTGGGGGCAATAACACGAATGATAAGATTTACCATGGTGGCCAGTCAGTTGGATATTCATGTTGCACTGTGTGGACATAGTGTGTTCTGAACAGATTTACTGAACAGATTTACCATGGTGGCCAGTCAGTTGGATATTCATGTTGCACTGTGTGGCCATAGTGTGTTCTGAACAGATTTACTGAACAGATTTACCATGGTGGCCAGTCAGTTGGATATTCATGTTGCACTGTGTGGCCATAGTGTGTTCTGAACAGATTTACTGAACAGATTTACCATGGTGGCCAGTCAGTTGGATATTCATGTTGCACTGTGTGGCCATAGTGTGTTCTGAACAGATTTACTGAACAGATTTACCATGGTGGCCAGTCAGTTGGATATTCATGTTGCACTGTGTGGCCATAGTGTGTTCTGAACAGATTTACTGAACAGATTTACCATGGTGGCCAGTCAGTTGGATATTCATGTTGCACTGTGTGGCCATAGTGTGTTCTGAACAGTACCTTTAATATCTCGGTGGATTTTCTTTTCAGAGTGCAGGTACTCAAGTCCCCTCAGGATCTCTCTGAGAATTGTGGCAATCTGGGTTTCGTCCAAGGCACCGGGCTCCAACTAAAAGAGAAAGCAGGCTGGAATAAAGCGTCCTACTGAACCTTGACGGAAATGTGAAGGCGCCTTTTGGGTTAGGCCTGTGTTACATCAATGCAATCTTACTGAGGAGTTTACTATACTGTAGAGAAACTTACTAAATCCAGAGCTGATCCTCCTCCTAAATATTCCATAATAATCCATAATTTTGCATCCTGAAATTAAAGAGAGAATGTTTTAATCATAAATCATGGTCTTTATTAAAACAGATCAACATGTACTGTTATCTTGAGAGAGAGAGAGATGGCATAATACAACACTTTGTAAAGCAGAATAGCCTCAGGTTAAAGAAATACAACTAGGATGTTTAGCTATAAGAGTCTAGTGTGTTATGTAGCACACACTAAATACAAAAAAAGGCCAGACTTTCTTCCTCGTTATGATCCATAAACCAGTTGGTTTCCTTCCCAGCCTCCCTGGCCTGAATCTCTCCTTCCCAGCCTCCCTGGCCTGAATCTCTCCTTCCCAGCCTCCCTGGCCTGAATCTCTTCAGCAGCTTGCCATAGCCTACTAACCAGCTCTTATCCTCAGTATGGGATCAGACAGAGCATTTCATATGTAAACCATAATTCAACAGTATGTGGAGCAGAAGTAATGGGCCCTGCACGGTACTGTTAACATGGGAGAAAACTCCTCTTTTCACCCTGGGGTAATTACACACATTTTAATGCCAAAGAAAGGCTTTTCAAGAGATGCTGAGTGTTTCTGAATGATTCAGTCTCAGTTCTGACTTAAATCTGCTTGAAAATCAGAGACAAGTTTTGAATATTTCTGCCCAACCAAATTGACTGAACTTGAGCAAATTTGACAAAAATCAATGGATATGTGTTGTGCAAGGTTGGTGGTAGACACTTATTAAAAATGATTCACAGCTGTGATGGCTGCCAAATGTGTATTAACTAAGGTGTGAAGACATTCACAATCAATACATCTTAATCTTTCATTTTCATTGATTTGGAAAATGTTACATACTTTTTTCCTCACTTTTATAACGTGGAGTAGATTGTGTAGATCAGTAAAACAAATCTAAATTTACTCCCTTTTTAAATTTCATTTTAAGGCAGAAAAATGTGAAGACTGTGCAAGGCGTGTAGACTTACACTAGGCAATGTGGCGAACAATACCCAAGAGTTTATAAAGTAGCCTATGCAGTCAAATAAGGGTTATAAGGAACAGCTATGATCAGGAACAAATACAAATACTACATGACCAACTCCGCAAAAGGAAACTTGGAAGTCAGGGGGGGAAATACACTATATATAGAAAAGTATGTGGAAACGCCTTCAAATTTGTGGATTTGGTCATTTCAGCCACACCCGTTGCTGACAGGAGTACAAAAATCGACCACATAGCCATGCAATCTCCATAGACAAACATTGGCAGTAGAATGGCCTTACTGAAGAGCTCAGTGACTTTCAATGTGGCACAGTCATAGAATTCCACCTGTCCAATAAGTCAGCTCTGCCCTGCTGGAGCAGCCCCCGGTTAACTGTAAGTGCTGTTATTATGAAGTGGAAATGGTCTAGGAGCAACAACGGCTCAGCCGCGAAGTGGTAGGCCACATAAGCTCACAGAACGGGACCGCCGAGTGCTGAAGCACATAGCGTGTAAAAATCGTCTGTCCTCAGTTGCAACACTCACTACAGAGTTCCAAACTGACTCTGGAAGCAAAGTCAGCACAATAACTGTTTGGAGCTAAATGAAATGGGTTTCCATGGCCGAGCTGCCACAGACAAGCCTAAGATCACCATGCGCAATGCCAAGTGTCGGCTCGAGTGGTGTAAAGCACGCCGCCATTGGACTCTGGAGCAGTGGAAACGTGTTCTCTGGAGTGATGAATCACGCTTAAACATCTGGCAGTCCCGACGGCCGAATCTGGGTTTGGTGGATGCCAGGTAAACGCTACCTGCCCGAATGCATAGTGCCAACTGTAAAGTTAGGAAAGGGCCTTCCCCACCAGTTTCAGAATGACAATGCCCCCACGCACAAATTGAGGTCCATACAGAAATGGTTTTCCAAGATCGGTGTGGAAGAACTTGACTGGCCTGCACAGAGGCATGACCTCAATCCCATCGAATACCTATGGGATGAATTGGAACGCCAACTGCAAACCAGATCTAATCGCCCAACATCATTGCCCGACCTCACTAATGCTCTTGTGGCTGAATGGAAGCAAGTTCCCTCAGCAATGTTTCAACATCTCGTGGAAAGCCTTCACAGAAGAGTAGGGGCTGTTCTAGCAGCAAAGGAGGGGACGAACTCCAAATTAATTCCCATGATTTTGGAATGAGATGTTCGATAAGCAGGTGTCCAAATACAGTCAGGGAAAAAAGTATTTGATCCCCTGCTGATTTTGTACGTTTGCCCACTGACAAAGAAATGATCAGTCTATAACTTTAATGGTAGGTTTATTTGAACAGTGAGAGACAGAATAACAACAATGAACATCTGAATGATTCAGAGGACAACTGGGTGAAAGTGTTGTGGTCAGATGAGACCAAAATGGAGTTCCTTGGCATCAACTCGCCGTGTTTGGAGGAGGAATGCTGCCTATGACCCCAAGAACACCATCCACACCGTCCACACCGTCAAACATGGAGGTGGAAACATTAGGCTTTGAGGGTGTTTTTCTGCTAAGGGGACAGGACAACTTCACCGCATCAAAGGGACGATGGACGGGGCCATGTACCGTCAAATCTTGGGTGAGAACCTCCTTCCCTCAGCCAGGGCATTGAAAATGGGTCGTGGATGGGTATTCCAGCATGACAATGACCCAAAACACACGCGGCCAAGGCAACAAAGGAGTGGCTCAAGAAGAAGCACATTAAGGTCCTGGAGTGGCCTAGCCAGTCTCCTGACCTTAATCCCATAGAAAATCTGTGGAGGGAGCTGAAGGTTCGAGTTGCCAAACGTCAGCCTCGAAGCCTTAATGACTTGGAGAAGATCTGCAAAGAGGAGTGGGACAAAATCCCTCCTGAGATGTGTGCAAACCTGGTGGCCAACTACAAGAAACGTCTGACCTCTGTGATTGCCAACAACATTTTATGTTTTTAAAAAAAAACATTTTAGTCATTTAGCAGACGCTCTTATCCAGAGCGACTTACAGTAGTGAATGCATACATTTCATACATTTTTTTCTCCGTACCGGTCCCCCGTGGGAATCAAACCCACAACCCTGGCATTGCAAACACCATGCTCTACCAACTGAGCCACAACTGAGCCACCAAGTACTAAGTCATGTTTTGCAGAGGGGTCAAATACTTATTTCCCTCATTAAAATGCAAATCATTTTATAGCGTTTTTCTGGATTTTTTGTTGTTGTTATTCTGTCTCTGACTGTTCAAATAAACCTACCATTAAAATTATAGACTGATCATTTCTTTGTCAGTGGGCAAACTTACAAAATCAGCAGGGGATCAAATACTTTTCCCCCTCACTGTACATTTGATCATGTAGTGTATCAAAGATATATCAAATGAACCAAATTGCAACCTCTGTTGACTGCAACACAAGGCAAATCTGCCTGAGTGAGCATTTTCTGTTCTTAATGGTTGTGCATGACTGTCTGCTGCGGCTGTGGATTTCCCCTTGTAGACAGGTAATCATGTAGGCCAGTGGTGTGTGGATGAGTAAGTATGAGCTGCAGACTGAGGCCTGTGGCCAGACAGACTAGATAAACCTGCCTGAGGTGCCGGTGTCATGTGTAAAAGAGCACATTTCACCCTTTTTTTCCCTTTTATTTTTTTTAGAAAGACTAGGCCTATGACTGAGTAATTACATAGAACTTGCCCAACCGAATACAACTTCCTAATTCATCAGACTGACTGACACTAATATCTTCTCCTCTCTCTAATGGTTCTTATTGTATAACGGTTTTACCAGGAATCATTGATAGATTTAAAATCAGTCTGTGCAACCAATTTTGATATGGCCTTGACTTGGGATGTAAATTTCAGTAAATTGTGTTATCGACTGTGCTTCTAACTTTAGTGTTTTCCCACAAATTGCAATTTAGCAAATTCACTGGTTAACAAAAAGGTTAAATTCGTTTCAAACGGTAAAATGATGTGACCAACAGAGAGCTTAAAAAACATGCGACAATAGCGAGTCTATCATTTATTTTTATTTTACCAAGTAAGTTGACTGAGAACACATTCTCATTTACAGCAACGACCTGGGGAATAATTACAAGGGACAGTAGGGGGATGAATGAGCCAATTGTAAGCTGGGGATGATTAGGTGACCGTGATCGAATTTAGCCAGGACATCAGTGTTAACACCCCTACTCTTACAATAAGTGCCATGGAATCTTTAGTGACCACAGAGAGTCAGGACACCCATTTAAGGTCCCATCCGAAAGACGGCACCCTACACAGGGCAATGTCCCCAATCACTGCCCTGGGGCATTGGGATATTTTTTTTTAGATCAGATGAAAAGGTGCCTCCTTCTGGCCCTCTAACACCACTTCCAGCAGCATCTGGTCTCCCACCCTGGGACCAACCCTGCTTAGCTTCAGAAGCAAGCCAGCAGTGGGATGCAGATTATAGAACATGAACCAATGAAGCAGAGAATGGAATACATACAGTCGTGGCCAAAAGTTGAGAATGACACAAATATTAATTTTCACAAAGTCTGCTGCCTCAGTTTGTATGATGGTAATTTGCATATACTCCAGAATGTTATGAAAAGTGATCAGATGAATTGCAATTAATTGCAAAGTCCCTCTTTGCCATGCAAATGAACTGAATCCCCCCAAAAACATTTCCACTGCATTTCAGCCCTGCCACAAAAGACCAGCTGACATCATGTCAGTGATTCTCTCGTTAACACAGGTGTGAGTGTTGACGAGGACAAGGCTGGAGATCACTCTGTCATGCTGATTGAGTTCGAATAACAGACTGGAAGCTTCAAAAGGAGGGTGGTGCTTCGAATCATTGTTCTTCCTCTGACAACCATGGTTACCTGTAAGGAAACACGTGCCATCATTGCTTTGCACAAAAAGGGCTTCACAGGCAAGGATATTGCTGCCAGTAAGATTGCACCTAAATCAACCATTTATCGGATCATCAAGAACTTTAAGGAGAGCGGTTGAATTGTTGTGAAGGCGGCTTCAGGGCGCCCAAGAAAGTCCAGCAAGCGCCAGGACCGTCTCCTAAAGTTGATTCAGCTGCGGGATCGGGGAACCACCAGTACAGAGCTTGCTCAGGAATGGCAGCAGGCAGGTGTGAGTGCATCTGCACGCACAGTGAGGCGAAGACTTTTGGAGGATGGCCTTTTATTGAGCAACCCCATATTTGCTGTCCATAATGGATAAATCTTAACAAGACCAATTGAATTCTTCACCAACCACATTATCTATAGAATCAAGGAGACCCTTAGAGTCACTCAAACTGTTATCTAAGGAGTAAAGATTCTCATAAAACTTAAAAGAGGTAAAATCTGATAACTCTATCCTCAGAGGTTTCCCCATGAATCTTAAGTTTCCGAAGTGTGTCGAGTTCCCCTCTCCTCTTTCCAAATTAAAAAGTATCCACTGTTCTTTTTACCTTTTTTCAAGCCGTTGTTTTCTGAATCTTATGAAGGCTCCTCTAGCCTTTTCCTGATAAAATATATCTAGTTGATTCTGTAAATCATTCAATTTAGCTCTCATTAAGATCAAGATCTCTATTACCCCAGGGTAATTAACTCTCCATATGTCAATTAAGTCCAGGCTTTGGCAGAAATTCACCAATTTGTTCACACCAATGTTAGGCCTATGGGGCAATCTATCAGTCTCATTATAATAAACCATATTTTAAATCCCCACCAACTATAATCTGACTGGAAGGATATTCTCAGAAGACTTAAGAATTTCCTCAATAAGTAAGTCATTTGGAGGACTAGAACAGTATCCATATACATTACACAAATAATCTGTCCATGTGGTTGATGACTGCTACTAAGCAATGTCAATTGGTGTCCATTTGAGTAAACAAACATTTCCCTTTGAAATTGTGTTCTAAAATTGCAACCCCAGCTGAATGATCAGTCCCGTAGGCCAAGAAAATGTCACTGCCCCACTGATTTTACCAAAAAATTACAGTCCTCTTCACATGAATGCGTTTCTTGAACGAATAGAAGATCTGCGTTGCAGTCCTTAGAAAACATAAAAAAGCTTTCCTCTTCAACAGGTTTCATATCCCCCTGGCATTGATTGACAAACTTCCATATATACAAGTCCATATATACAATATAGAAAGGAAAATCCTACGGAATCTCAACTCTACAATCTCTATAAAAAGGTGCATCATACATGTATTAACAAAAGTCTTAACTTTTAAACCATAACACCGCAATTCAAAACTAGAATGTTCAGTTTGTTGTGGGGAAGGGACTACCTTGTAAGCCTACCCGAGGGAGCAAATCACCCCGGTCAAATGTATTTTCTGTTGGCGAAAAAGGCTCAGATTCCCCTGTAGAATCCACCCTTTCCTTGATTACGGGCCTGTTGGACGTGAGGCCACAACTTTGCCGGTCCTGACCGGATCTACATTGTCTCTCTTTCAGAAAGGCGCTTTCCTTTGCTTTCTTCTAAACTGCATCTCTCGCTGTGCGGAAAGCAAACTGGATGATGATCGAGTGGCTGCCGATGGCACCGAAGGAGATGGCTGCCGTTTTACGATCACGTAACCAATTGTGCTATCGTGTGTTTTTCGTTGCGTTATTTATAACTTATTTTGTACATAATGTTTCTGCTACCGTGTCCTATGATCGAAAAGAGCTTCTTGATATCAGGACAGAGATTACTCACCCCGTACTGGAGGAATACTTTTTTCTTTAACGAGGTGGATGGGAAGGATTTACTTCAGACACCCGACAAGGCCCTCATCCCCGTCATTCGCAGGAGAAAGAGACGGAGGTATCGGGATGAAGGTCCAGGTGCCTTGTAAGGATAAGTCGCCGAGAGGCTAATCAACCTTTACCATCGGTCCTATTAGCCAACATACAATCAATCGATAATAAAATAGATGAACTACGATCACGAATATCCTACCAACGGGACATTAAACTGTAATTATCTTTTGTTGAAACTGAGTCATGGCTGAACGACGACATGAATAACATAGATCTTGGGGGTTTTAAGCTTTTTCGGCAGGATAGAACAATGGCCTCTGGTAAGTCAGGGGGTGGCGGTCTAAACTCTCTTGGTAAATAGTGTGGTATATTGACCACACTATTTACCAAGAGAGTTTATCCGTATTTTTCGTAGTTGTCTATTAGAGGTCGACCGATGATTTTTCAACTCCGATACGGATTATCGGAGGACCAAAAAAAGCCGATACCGATTAATGGGCCGATTGTCATTATTACAAATAAATAAAAACAATTAAAACAATACTGAATGAACACATATTTTAACTTAATATAATACATAAATACTATCAATTTAGCCTGAAATAAATAATGAAACATGTTCAATTTGGTTTAAATAATGCAAAAACAAAGTGTTGGAGAAGAAAGTAAAAGTGCAATATGTGCCATGTAAGAAAGCTAACGTTTAAGTTCCTTGCTCAGAACATGAGAACATATGAAAGCTGGTGGTTCCTTTTAACATGAGTGTTCAATATTCCCAGGTAAGAAGTTTTAGGTTGTAGTTATTATAGGAATTATAGGACTATTTCTCTCGATACGATTTGTATTTCATATACCTTTGACTATTGGATGTTCTTATAGGCACTTTAGTATTGCCAGTGTAACAGTATAGCTTCCGTCCCTCTCCTCGCTCCTACCTGGGCTCGAACCAGGAACACATCGACAACAGCCACCCTCGAAGCAGCGTTACCCATGCAGAGCAAGGGGAACAACTACTCCAAGTCTCAGAGCGAGTGGCGTTTGAAACGCTATTAGCGCGCACCCCGCTAACTAGCTAGCCATTTCACATCGGTTACACCAGCCTAATCTTGGGAGTTGATAGGCTTGAAGTCATAAACAGTGCAATGCTTGAAGCACAGCGAAGAGCTGCTGGCAAAACGCACAAAAGTGCTGTTTGAATGAATGCTTACGAGCGTGCTGCTGCCTACCACCGCTCAGTCAGACTGCTCTATCAAATCATAGACTTAATTATAATATAATAAAAACACACAGAAATATGAGCCTTAGGTCATTAATATGGTCGAATCCGGAAACTATCATCTCGAAAACAAAACATTTTTCCTTTCAGTGAAATACGGAACCGTTCCATATTTTATCTAACGGGTGGCATCCCTAAGTCTAAATATTCCTGTTACATTGCACAACCTTCAATGTTATGTCATAATTACGTAAAATTCTGGCAAATTAGTTGGCAACGAGCCAGGCGGCCCAAACTGTTGCATATACCCTAACTCTGCGTGCAATGAACGCAAGAGAAGTGACACAATTCACCTGCTTAATATTGCCTGCTAACCTGGATTTCTTTTAGCTAAATATGCAGGTTTAAAAATATATACTTCTGTGTATTGATTTTAAGAAAGGCATTGATGTTTATGGTTAGGTACAGTCGTGTAACGATTGTGCTTTTTTCGCAAATGCGCTTTTGTTAAATCATCCCCCGTTTGGCGAAGTCGGCTGTCTTTGTTAGGAAGAAATAGTCTTCACAGTTCGCAACGAGCCAGGCGGCCCAAACTGCTGCATATACCCTGACTCTGTTGCAAGAGAAATGACACTTATTCCCTAGTTAAAATAAATTCATGTTAGCAGGCAATATTAACTAAATATGCAGGTTAAAAATATATACTTGTGTATTGATTTTAAGAAAGGTGATGATGTTTATGGTTAGGTACACGTTGGAGCAACGTGTACCTAAGCGATTATATGCAACGCAGGACAGGCTAGATAAACTAGTAATATCATCAACCATGTGTAGTTAACTAGTGATTATGATTGATTGATTGATTGATTGTTTTTTATAAGATAAGTTTAATGCTAGCTAGCAACTTACCTTGGCTTCTTACTGCATTCGCGTAACAGGCTGGCTCCTCGTGGAGTGCAATGTAAAGCAGGTGGTTAGAGCGTTGGACTAGTTAACCGTAAGGTTGCAAGATTGAATCGCCGAGCTGACAAGGTAAAAATCTGTCGTTCTGCCCCTGAACAAGGCAGTTAACCCACCGTTCCTAGGCCCTCATTGAAAATAAGAATGTGTTCTTAACTGACTTGCCTAGTTAAATAAAGGTGTTAACCGATGCTGGCACGAAGACCGCATTCAATGAGCTGTATACTGCCATAAGCAAACAGGAAAACATTTATCCAGAGGCGGCACTCCTAGTGGCCGGGGACTTTAATGCAGGGAAACTTAAATCCAGTTTACCGCATTTCTACCAGCATGTTAAAATGTGCAACCAGAGAATTTATTTTACAATTATTTTTTTTATTTATTTAAAAAAAAATAAAAAAAAAAAATAAAACACTCTAGACCACCTTTACTCCACACACAGAGAGCGTAAAAAAAATTGCAGTACAACTGAGGCCAACAGCTAGCTGGCACTCTCCCCACTGGCTTCAGGTAAACCCTTAACCAGTAATTGAAAAAGTACCCAATTCTCATACTTGAGTAAAAGTAATGATACCTTAATAGAAAATGACTTGAGTAAAAGTGCAAGTCACCCAGTAAAATAGTACTTGAGTAAAAGTCTAAAAGTATTAATATACTTAAGTATCAAAATTAAATGTAATTGCAAAAATATATTTAAGTATTAAAAGTATAAATTAATTTCATATATGCTTATATTAATCAAACCAGACAGAAGTTGTATTTATTTATGGATAGCCAGGGGCACGCTCCAACACTCAGACATCATTTACAAACGAAGCATGTGTTTAGTGAGCCCACCAGATCAGAGGCAGTAGGGCTGATCAGGCATGTTCTCTTGATAAATGTGTGAATTGAACCATTGTCCTGTCCTGCTAAGCATTCAAAATATAACAAGTACTTTTCGGTGTCAGGGAAAATGTATGGAGTAAAAAGTACATTATTTTCTTTATGAATATAGTGAACCAAAAGCAGGCAAAAATATAAATAGTAAAGTACAGATACCCCAAAAAAGGACTTAAGTAGTACTTTAAAGTATTTTTACTTAAGTACTGCCACTAACAGACTACATGCTCTCTAAGAGCCACTTAAGCCCTATCACGTGTAGACCTGGAGTACTCTGCCTACTCCAGATTCATTTCAAACTTACAGTTGACAGCAACCAAGGGCCAGGAAATGATGAAATCCCTCACGTTCAAGTCAACACGGGATCCTCATGAATGCTTAATTGGTTTTTCATAGTATTACTGCCCTCACATGACATGCAGTTCATTGTAGGACATATAGGATAATGAAGTAATGCACACCTGTGTGTTCTGCTCACCATCACCAGTGCCAATCCATGCCATAGGCCTAATGCTCAGGCACAATTCATGGGAACCTTTACCCATATGAATGATTTATTGACCCACATACAGTTGCCTGCAATTGTCACACATACCACCACTGGCAGCAACACCACAATGGTCACACAAATACAGAAAAAAAAAAGAAAAAAATGTAGAAAAGAGAGAGAACAACGCTTCGCCACAATTTGTGGATGGACTATTCAGCCAAAATCCTTTTTTTCACAGCATGTTGAAATAACACGAGGTTTGGTCAACTTACCTTCAGATATGATCCATAATACTTGGTTACAAAGGGACTGTCACACTGGCTGAGGACTGTTATTTCCTGTTGAATGTCTTCGATTTCATCCTCAGCCTCCTCCAGGTCAATTATCTTAATGGCCACTACTTTCTGAGTCCGATTGTCAACGCCTTTGAACACCTCTCCAAAAGAGCCTTTCCCTATCCTCTCCAGCTTGGTGAACAGCTCCTCTGGATCAGCTTTAAAGTTCTGAGGGAAGGAGAGAAACAGGGCTGTGGTAAGGACAGCAGAGCAACATTCATATCACAGGTAAAGAAGGACCGTGCAATCAAGAGATTAAGCATAGGTTTTTATTTTAAGATTGTAGCCCATGTCTGGGTTTAAATAATAGTCTAATAAAAAGCATGAGCTGGCATAAAAAGTTAAAGGTGCTGACTAACGGTGCGTAAACTGTACGCTAGAAAAGACAGTTGAACCCTTTATATACAAGCACCCAGTTTTATTTGGTAAACCACCAATGTTGCAGCATCACTGTGCATTCTTCAGGGTGATGTCATGAATGCTTTGAACCAGGTTATGTAGACAAACAGCGCAATTAGTGCAACCAATGACAATAGTGAGAGGTGTGTCATAGTTATTAGGGCGGTGAGAAATTTAAAAATGAAACTTAACAGGCTGGGCATACGAAGGATGATTTCCACAGAGCTGGTACTGTGTGTTCCCTCAGTGAGCGATTGAACAGCCAGCAATTCCTTGTGACAGGATTTCAGAACATGGTTGCTGATGTTATCTGGGCCAGTGGCTTTGTAGACTGATATTTGTTTTATATATCCTATGAACATCTGCTTCCTGTATAACCAAATGAACTTCCCCTTGTGCTAGATATAATGTTCACACAACAGCTCACCTTCCTCAGTACAAAATCCAGACTACCAAATCCACAATAAAAAAAAAAAAATGTAAAAGTGTTCAGACTAGGGCTGTCCCCAACAACAACAAAAATCTTGGTCAACCGAAAGTCATCTGTACTTTCGACTAGTCTATTGGTAGAATTTTTGGGGGGTGTATTTTTCCATATATAGACACACCTTATGTGTTTTAATAACATCTACTATAGGCAGAGTTTGATACTTTAAAAACATACGGTTTGATGAAATATGCCTCAAGAGGGCGCCTGAGATCTAGAAGAAAAAAACCTTAACCTGACCCAACTATTCTCCTCCCACTCCTGCTGGCTTTCGCAGATTCTGCCATTACCCTCCTGAAGTTGCCGGTAATAGCCTACACGAGGAGTCGGCAACCACTCATGTCGAATGCCAATTTATCTTACCGTTTTTACTGATATGCATGCCAGTTATGGTTTTCATATGTACATTTTCGTGAAACCGTTTCATTTAAATGTATAATAACGTCTTCATATCTTAAAATCATTGTCATGTGGTTAATCAAAATTTGATCCAAAGCTAAATCAAAATGACAAACCTAAAAAGTAACTTTATTGCCAACTATGTAAAAACAGGCTACATAAAGCAAAAACAACAATAACAAAACATTGTAGTCTGGTGACCCATGAGGCGGCGTACAATTGGCCCAGCATCATCCGGGTTAGGGGAAGGTTTGGCCGGCCGGGATGTCCTTGTCCCATCGCGCTCTAGTGACTCCTGTTGCAGGCTGAGCGCATGCACACTAACATGGTCGGCAGTTGTGGGTTTCCTCTGACATTGGTGCGGCTGGCATCCGGGTTAAGCGAGCAGTGTGTCAAAAAGCAGTGTGGCTTGGCAGGGTCGTGTTTCGAAGGACGCATGACTCTCGATTTACGCCTCTCCCACAGGACAAGACTAACTACCAATTGGATATCACGAAATTGGGGACTTTACAGCCTTATTCTAAAATGGTTTCAACTATTTTTCCCCCATCAATCTACACACAATGCCAAAGAGAAAACAGGTTTTTAGAAATGTTTGCATATTTACTAAAAATAAAAAAACAGAAATACCTTATTTACATAAGTATTCAGACACTTTGCTATGAGACTCAAAATTGAGGTCAGGTGCATCCTGTTTCCATTGATCATCCTTGAGATGTTTCTACAACTTGGAGTCCACCCGTGGTCAATTCAATTGATTGGACATGATTTGGAAAGGCACACACCTGTCTATACAAGGTCCCACAGTTGACAGTACATGTCAGATCAAAAACTAAGCCATGAGGTCGAAGGAATTGTCTGTAGAGCTCAGAGACAGGATTGTGTCGCGGCACAGATCTGGGGAAGGGTAACAGAAATGTTCTGCAGCATTGAAGGTCCCTAAGAACACAGTGGCCTCCATCATTCTTAAGTGGAAGACGTTTGGAACCAACAAGACTCTTCCTAGAGCTGGCTGCCCGGTCAAACTGAGCAATCGGCGGAGAAGGGCCTTGGTCAGGGAGGTGACCAAGAACCCGATGGTCACTTTGACAGAGCTCCAGAGTTCCTCTGTGAAGAAACTTCCAGAAGGACAACCATTTCTGTAGGACTCCACCAATCAGGCCTTTATGGTAGTGGCACGCAAGCCACTCCTCAGTAAAAGGCACATGACAGCCCGCTTGGAGTTTGTCAAAAGGCACCTAAAGACTCTCAGACCATGAGAACCAAGATTATCTGGTCTGATGAAACCAAGATTGAACTCTTTGGCCAGAATGCCAAGCGTCATGTCGGGAGGAAACCTGCCACCATCCCTACGGTGAAGCATGGTGGTGGCAGCATCATGCTGTGGGGATGTTTTTCAGCTGCAGGGAGACTAGTCAGGATCGAGGGAAAGATGAACAGAGCAAAGTACAGAGATCCTTGATGAAAACCTGCTCCAGAGCGCTCAGGACCTCAGACTGGGGCGACGGTTCACCTTCCAACAGGACAACTACCTTAAGCACACAGCCAAGACAATGCAGGAGTGGCTTCAGGACAAGTTTCCAAATGTCCTTGAGTGGCCCAGTCAGAGCCCAGACTTGAACCTGATCTAATATCTCGAGAGACCTGAAAATAGCTGTGCAGCCACGCTCCCCATTTTTCAGCTGTGGTGGCGGGCTGGGGGGGATACCTACTATCTAGGGAAAGGGGGATACCTCGTCAGTTGTACAACTGAATGCATTCAACTGAAATGAGTCTTCCACATGTGTTCAGGGAGCGATGAGCCTCAGGGTGTAGACTGACTGCAGTGGACCACGCAATCTGGTGTTGCAGCTGGGAGAGGATCAAACTCATGCTTTTTATAGGGATGTTTTAGCAGTGGTGATAAACCTGACTGTGGAGGTTCCCAGCATGTGGAGCCTGTAGTCACAGTGTCCAGTGTTGTTTCTCCCACCAATCTGACAGAGCTTGAGAGGATCTGCAGAGAAGAATGGGAGAAACTCCCCAAATACAGGTGTGCCAAGCTTGTAGCGTCATACACAAGAAAACTCGAGGCTGTAATTGCTGCCAAAGGTGCTTCAACAAAGTACTGAGTAAAGGGTCTGAATACTTATGTAAATGTGATATTTCCGATTTTTTTATTTTGTATAAAGAAAACAGTTTTGGCTATGTCATTATGGGGTATTGTTTGTAGATTGAGGGGGATTTAAAAAAAAAATCCATTTTAGAATAAGGCTGTAATGTAACAAAATGTGGAAAAACTCAAGGGGTCTGAATACTTTCAGAATGCACTGTAAACAGTACCAGCACCCAAAACGAGTACCGGAACCTATTTCAGCCCAAGTCAAGCACTGATAAGAAGTTATCAGGTAGGCCTATTTTATGACGTTTCCACTGGATCAGAGCATGACATTTTTCGCTTTCACGCTGAGTGGTTATCAAAAGGAAGTGAGCTGGAAAGATTTTTCAAAAACATTGAGGAACTATTGTAAATTCTCAATGGATGAAGGGTTACATACTCTGCTACATGATAAGACTATTAAGGCTCTGTTCAGTTACTAATGCTTCACTGGGCCAATCACAGAGAGCTATAATACAAAGGATTCTGGGGGGGGGGGGGCGGAACCAATAATATCATCATTATACCCCTGAGAAACTCAAGCAGCTTGAGGAATTCATTCTAAACACCCGTAACAACCAATAGGTGAACAGCACCACTAATCCTATGGCTTTAGTTTGGCCTTGAAAAACAAAGCAGTCTTTCACACTTTCTGCCCTGCAATAGTGACTCTTTGGTCACTTGCCTTTATCCATTTTTGTCAAATAGCCTAACTTACAGAAACATAAGCCTATCAGTGTTTCCCTTAGGATGTTTTTCAGCAGTGGTGGCGGGCTGGAGGGGATACAGTGAGGGGAAAAAAGTATTTGATCCCCTGCTGATTTTGTACGTTTGCCCACTGACAAAGAAATGATCAGTCTATAATTTTAGACAGAATAGAACAACAACAAAAAAATCCTGAAAAACGCATGTCAAAAATGTTATAAATTGATTTGCATTTTAATGAGGGAAATAAGTATTTGAGCCCCTCTCAATCAGAAATATTTCTGGCTCCCAGGTGTCTTTTATACAGGTAATGAGCTGAGATTAGGAGCACACTCTTAAAGGGAGTGCTCCTAATCTCAGTTTGTTACCTGTATAAAAGACACCTGTCCACAGAAGCAATCAATCAATCAGATTCCAAACTCTCCACCATGGCCAAGACCAAAGAGCTCTCCAAGAATGTCAGGGACAAGATTGTAGACCTATACAAGGCTGGAATGGGCTACAAGACCATCGCCAAGCAGCTTGGTGAGAAGGTGGCAACAGTTGGAGCGATTATTTGCAAATGGAAGAAACACAAAAGAACTGTCAATCTCCCTCGGCCTGGTGCTCCATGCAAGATCTCACCTCGTGGAGTTGCAATGATCATGAGAACGGTGAGGAATCAGCCCAGAACTACACGGGAGGATCTTGTCAATGATCAAGGCAGCTGGGACCATAGTCACCAAGAAAACAATTGGTAACACACTACGCCGTGAAGGACTGAAATCCTGCAGCACCCACAAGGTCCCCCTGCTCAAGAAAGCACATATACATGCCTGTCTGAAGTTTGCCAATGAACATCGGAATGATTCAGAGGACAACTGGGTGAAAGTGTTGTGGTCAGATGAGACCAAAATGGAGCTCTTTGGCATCAACTCAACTCGCCGTGTTTGGAGGAGGAGGAATGCTGCCTATGACCCCAAGAACACCATCTCCACCGTCAAACATGGAGGTGGAAACATTATGCTTTGGGGGTGTTTTTCTGCTAAGGGGACAGGACAACTTCACCGCATCAAAGGGACGATGGACGGGGCCATGTACCGTCAAATCTTGCGTGAGAACCTCCTTCCCTCAGCCAGAGCATTGAAAATGGGTCATGGATGGGTATTCCAGCATGACAATGACCCAAAACACACGGCCAAGGCAACAAAGGAGGGGCTCAAGAAGAAGCACATTAAGGTCCTGGAGTGGCCTAGCCAGTCTCCAGACCTTAATCCCATAGAAAATCTGTGGAGGGAGCTGAAGGTTCGAGTTGCCAAACGTCAGCCTTGAAACCTTAATGACTTGGAGAAGATCTGCAAAGAGGAGTGGGACAAAATCCCTCCTGAGATGTGTGCAAACCTGGTGGCCAACTACAAGAAACGTCTGACCTCTGTGATTGCCAACAAGGGTTTTTGCACCAAGTACTAAGTCATGTTTTGCAGAGGGGTCAAATACTTATTTCCCGCATTAAAATGCAAATCATTTTATAAAATTTTTGACATGCATTTTTCTGGATTTTTTTGTTGTTATTCTGTCTCTCACTGTTCAAATAAACCTACAATTAAAATTATAGGCTGATCATTTCTTTGTCAGTGGGCAAACGTACAAAATCAGCAGGGGATCAAATACTTTCTGCCCTCACTGTACCTACTATCTAGGGAAAGGGGGATACCTAGTCAGTTTTACACCTGAATGCATTCAACTGAAATGAGTCTTCCACATTTAACCCAACCATCAATCAAAGAGGTGCGGGGGGTTGCCTTAATATACATCCACGTCATCGGCGCCAGGGGAACACTGGGTTAACTGCCTTGCTTAGGTGCAGAACAACATATTTTTACCTTGTCAGCTCAAGGATTCGATCCAGCAACCTTTCGGTTACTGGCCCAACGCTCCAACGCCAGTGAAGTGGGAAATTGTGAAGCAGCTCAACCTAACAAGAAAATCCCAATATGATAAATAGTGAGAAAATCTCTTGGAGTAAAAAAAAATCTAAATATCAATACGGACAGTGAAAGAATAGAACCAAGGCTTCCTCCATAAAGATGGTGAATAGCTTGGAGCAGGAACACAACACCCCCTCCCCTCAGACAAGCCCTCTTTTCCCCCCCTGTGGTCTACAAAGGAGGGGATGGTCCTCTTCACGCTTGACATTACAATTCACTTCCTGCACTGCAACGATTAACTGCCTGAAGCACCTTTGTTGCAAATTATGGAACGGCATATTATGCTGCATGACAGAAATAGTGCGAAAGAACATTTCCCAGTGACAATACTTTGTTTTATAGGCGAACGACGCCCAATTAATTTCACTACAGGCATAAAGACATCATATCCCTATACACTAATCGCAATTTGATACCCATTATTTGACATTCTGGAAAGAGAGCATAACTTGATTTGCTTGCACTAGAATTATAGTTTAATTTACCATAAAAACAATGCTGAACAGCTAGCCTATTGTTCTCATAACAACCCCTGGAGAACGTTGTAAATCTGCTCCATAAAAAAAAAAAAAAGAGGCAAAGAGACTACTAATATCTTGACATGAGTTGAAAGAGGGATGTAGAAGAATAAAGCCTGTCACAACCGCAGAGCGGTCATCTAGGTGAAAAATCATCCTATTGAGTCTGACCTCGATGGGAAAAACAACACTGGGCACTGTGACTACAGGCTCCACATGCTGGGAACCTCCACAGTCAGGTTTATCACCACTGCTAAAACATCCCTATAAAAAGCATGAGTTTGATCCTCTCCCAGCTGCAACACCAGATTGCGTGGTCCACTGCAGTCAGTCTGCACCCTGAGGCTCATCCCCCCCCCCGCCCCATATACACACACTCCACTTCTCCCTCTGGGTCAGCTCTACCCAGGCCAAGCCTGAATGAACCAGGTTACCACCATTCAGGAGAGGACAGTACAGTAGTGAAACATGGCTCTATTCATGCAGCTCAAGGTTATCTCGCGGTGGTGCCCCATGAGAATGACAGTCATATGTCCATTGTCGGAATGGGGAATGACCTAGAGACCTAGTTGTCTTACAAGATAAGCCATGTCCTGGCAGCTTTCTTGTTGACTGCCTGCACTGAAAAATGTCAAGAATGTTTAAGAGGAAAGATTTACTTTCCACTGCCTCAAAACTGGCAGGCACCTCAGTCACATGTTGCTGTTTTGCTTTCATGTTTCCTTGTTGAATAAAAGGTGTTTAGTGGTTGCGCCATTGAGTCGTGCTTAAAATGTATTGCCTTTCTGAGTAATCACAATTTATCACTAGCCACTTTATATTATATAATGTTTACTTACCCTACATTACTCATCTCTTATGTATATACTGTACGCTATACCATCTACTGCATCTTGCCATCTGATGTAATTAAATGTATCACTAGCCACTTTAAACAATGCCACTTTATATAATGTTCTCATACCCTACATTGCTCATCTCATATGTATATACTGTACGCTATACCATCTACCAGATCTTGCCATCTTGATGTAATGTATCACTAGCCACTTTAAACAATGTCACTTCATATGATGTTTTCATACTCTACATTACTCATCTCATATGTATATACTGTACTCTATACCATCTACTGCATCTTGCCCATGTCGTTCGGCCATCACTCATTTATATATTTGTATGTACATTTTCGTATTCATTCCTTTACACTTGTGTGTATAAGGTAGTTGTTGTGAAATTGTTAGGTTATATTACTTGTTAGATATTACTGCATGGTCGGAACTAGAAGCACAAGCATTTCGCTACACTTGCATTAAAACCTGCTAACCATGTGTATGTGACAAATACATTTGATTTGATAAACAATTAATGTGCATTAGTGTACCACTACAGGGAAAGCATTTCAGTTGTAGCTCAGGATTTGGCTTAAATGGCAAACACTTATTGTTCTAGCAACATGCTCAATAGTTTATATATTGTAAAACAGATGCTTAACTTTGACATCCAGTCTACAGGACTGTCAGAAACAGACTGCACCACATGGGGCCAATCTGGCCACATCTCTGCTCAACATAAATATGGCTCAATAGATTGGCCTCATCAGTGGGCCTTTTTATGGTGCAAAGAATCCAATACTTTGTGTCTTTCCATAGCTGGCTAGCTAAGTGGCTAGTTAACGTTAACTAATAAACTAACACAGCTAGTGAGGATGTGATCATAAATAAAGTCGAGTTACTGATCACGTAATCGAGTCAGTATCGTTAGTAAGGTTAGCTGGCTAACAAGTTTGCTAAAGTATTGCAAAGAAATTGAGGGAGACCGACTACTTGATGAACTAAGACAAAAATCTTACCTGCATCCCTGGAATGCCACTCTGAACCGGGGAATGAGCCATGTCGTCATAAAATAAACAATCAGCAAAATTCGTACTCAGTTGACGCCACTTTCGTTTGCTAGCTAAATGAGTTACTGTAGCTAGCCCAAATCGGAGGAGAGTGCAAAGCTGTTTATGTCCAGCTAATGATACCTTGCGTTATAGGAATTATAATGCCGGATTTACTCAAAGTCTCTAGCTATCATGGAATCAGCTCAAAAACATTGCTTTTTTTTTTTAGCTGCAATGTCTTGGAAGTTGTGCCTCTTCCGCAGATAGCAAACTAGCTAACGTTAGCTAGCTAAATCTTCAACAGAAGAACAAACTAGGCTCTACACAAGTCTCACCAAAACCTTAAATGTTTTCGAGAATATCCGATGAACAGTGAGAATAATATAATAAATTTAGGATAGTTGTCTCATTTGTTGCGCTGTCCTCATCACTTTTCTCTATTGCCCTCCGCCATTTTGATAGCTGTCATTCTCACATTAGGGGGAACCCTTCAGAAAAACTACAGCCGTGCGCAGCGAACCGGAATACTCCTACAGGGAAGCTCCCAAGCAAATCAACACCCACGCCATTGGCCGTTCGATAGCCAATGGGCTCTCAGCAACACTTCCACCGCCGCGTCTGAAAAGACTGCATACCGCGTCCGAAAAGACTGCATACCGCGTACCAAAGCGGCAAAAGTAGCGAGCTAGGTACTGATGTGAGACCCTGTAGAAATTCAGCCACCTCCGATATGACTGACAAACATTGACGTATATACCATGCTATGTAAACTGAGCCAAGTAGCTAACGAATTAGAAAGGATTACTTGTAGAATTTCAGGTTTTTAGATACACAAACTACAGTTATGCTGGTAATGGATTGCATCTCTCTCTCACTCCCAACTTTCAGTCTGTATAGTTGCATTGTGTCCCGTTACCATGATGTCCCACAAGGCAAGGGGTTGACAACAATGATGTACTATGTTTAATAAAACTTTAATAAATATGTCTATCTATGTTTAATAAATGCTGAATTGTTGATTGATATGACTTGAGTTGTCTCTTATTACTAAACTTCCTGGTATGGGTTTTGAATATATGAATACCTTAATTATCTGCCAATCAGCTGCCCCTGTGTCTTCCCCTCAGAAATACACTTGTTGTGAGAAGAAACATATTGGAGAGAGAGAGAGAGAGAGAGAGAGAGAGAGAGAGAGCTAGGTTAAGTCCCAGTGACTGATGAAAAAAGTAAAAAAATATATATATATTTGTCTAGGATTTATGACCCGTCATTACAATGGACTTGTATGTATTGTAAAACATTACAATGGACTTGTATGTATTGTAAAACATTACAAAAGCTTTTGGTTGACAGACAAGTCTGAGAGCGCTTGCTATACATCACTTCAGCAGTCTGAGTTAATTCACCTCAGAGAGAGTGCTCTCGATAGGCCTACTGGAGGGGACTTAGCGATTTGGTGGCCCGTTTCAAACAAAGACTGTTGAGGGGCCCCACTAACAAGAAGAAAAATATGATTGTGGGGGAGGTAGAGGCGGTTTATAAGGTAAAGGACATGGGTGAGGTAAAGGTAGAGGAGTGAAATGATATGCTGTATTTGTTATATTCTTCCAGAATGGAATTCTTGACAAGTATCTTTTAAAATTAATTAAGAGAGAGCACTATCAAAAGAAGTCGTGGGGCAGAGGTAGAGGTGGTTGAGGCTGAGGAGTTCATCGAAAGCTACATGCGTGACCTTGATGGGTTGGTCATAATGTCTGCAAAAGTTGTGAACGACACAAGGCCAGAGGAAAGTCAACACGGCAGCCACATGACACCAGGGCAAACAGCTGTAAACTCGCAATGTAACATGTTATACCTCTTCTGTCTTATTGTTCCATTTAGGGCCTCATGATTGAAGGAGGTGGGGGACATAAAGGAAGTCTTCTGTGCTGGTTCCACGTCCTGCAGATAAAATAAGATTAGGATTACATTTATGTGTTTGACCTATACACCCATCAATATGGTTTAGAACCAAACATTCCATATCTAGGGCGGTTGTACAATTATTGGACAATAAACAAACAAAGTTTATTAGGAAATCCCAAGTAGAAGTGAAGAGGAATGAGTGAATTTTATTGAAAAGAAAAGCATTAGAGAACATTTCTGTTTACAGCAGAAAAGTGACTTTCTGTTAAATAAAAATTAAAAACCCATTGCTTCCCAAATATAAAATGATTTCTTTAACATTTGAATAAACACTCAAATGGTAAAAGCTTCATATAACTTCCACAGTAGGTCTCTGAATAAACACTAGAAGTGCTTTGAAAAGAAGGATGAACATAATCTTTACAATGTATAATTGAACCCAACACAGCAAGACACTGTACCTGGCAAAATACAAATATTGCACTCCTTTTTTATATACATGAATAAACAGCTTGGAATATACTTATATGCAATGGCTTTAAATAATTTTTTTTAAATCCCATTCTAAGACATTTAAGTGATTAAGGTTGAATGCTAACTTTTTCATAGGAGGCTCTTTTTCCAATAAATTGCAGCTTTGTAGAAATATAACAAGTCTTCGTGTACATGTACAGAGAGATGAATGCCAATGTATGCAGCATATATTTAAGCAATAAGGCACCTCAGGGGTCTAGTATATGGCCAATATTCCCTCGGCTAAGGGCTGTTCTTATGTACGACGCAACACGGAGTGCCTGGATACAGCCATTAGCCGTGCTATATTGGCCATATACCACGAACCCCTGAGGTGGCTTATTGCTATTATAAACTGGTTACTAACGTAATTAAAAAAGTAAAAATATGTGTTTTTGTCATACCCGTGGTAAATGGTCTGATATACCACAGCTTTCAGCCAATCAGCATTCAGGGCTCAAACCACCTGGTTTATAATGTTCGTCAAGACATCAATACATAGAAAATCACTTGAAGAGTTCAGAGCAGAAGACAAATGATCGAAACAAACAGAGATCAAAATGAGACGACAGAAAGCTGATGAGGGCTAGTGACATCACATGCACATTTCTGTCGCTTTAAGGATCCCTATGGGGACAGCTCCACAGGAAACACTACCAGTGATGTCATATACAGTGGCAAGAAAAAGTATGTGAACCCTTTGGAATTACCTGGATTTCTGCATAAATTTGACATCAAATTTGATCTGATTTTCATCTAAGTCACAACAATACACAAACACAGTGTGCTTAAACTAATAACCCCCAAATTATTGTATTTTTCTTGTCTATATTGAATACATAATTTAAACATTCACAGTGTAGGTTGGAAAAAGTATGTGAACCCCTAAGCTAATGACTTCTCCAAAAGCTAATTAGAGTCAGGAGTCAGCTAACCTGGAGTCCAATCAATGAGACGAGATTGGAGATGTTGACTAGAGCTGCCTTGCCCTATAAAAAACACTCACAAAATTTGCATTTTCTATTCACAAGAAGCATTGCCTGATATGTCCCATGCCTTGAACAAAAGAGATCGCAGAAGACCTAAGATTAAGATTTGTCAACTTGCATAAAGCTGGAAAGGGTTACAAAAGTATCTCTAAAGGCCTTGATGTTCATGAATTGTCTATAAATGGAGAAAGTTCAGCACTGTTGCTACTCTCCCTGGGAGTGGCCGTCCTACAAAGATGACGGCAAGAGCACAGTGCAGAATGCTCAATGAGGTTAAGAAGAATCCTAGAGTGTCAGCGAAAGACTTACAGAAATCTCTGAAAGATGCTAACATCTCTGTTGACGAGTCTACAATACGTAAACCACTAAACAAGAATGGTGTTCATGGGAGGACACCATGGAAGAAGCCACTGCTGTCCAAAAAAAAAACATTGCTGCACGTCTGAAGTTCGCAAAAGAGCACCTGGATGTTCCACAGCACTACTGGCAAAATATTCTGTGGACAGATGAAAATAAAGTTGTGTTGTTTGGAAGGAAGGAACACACAGCACTATGTGTGGAGAAAAAAAGGCACAGCACACCAACACCAAAACCTCATCCCAACTGTAAACTATGGTGAAGGGAGCATCATAGTTTGGGGCTGCTTTGTTGCCTCATGGCCTGGACAGCCTGCTATCATCGAAGGAAAAATGAATTCCCAAGTTTATCAAGACATTTTGCAGGAGAATGTAAGGCTAGCTGTCCGCCAATTGAAGCTCAACAGAAGTTAGGTGATGCAACAGGACAACAACCCAATAGACAGAAGTAAATCATGAACAGAATGGCTTGAACAGAAGAAAATATGCCTTCTGGAGTGGCCCAGTCAGTCCTGATGCTGTGGCATGACCTCAAGAGAGTGGTTCGCACCAGACATCCCAAGAATATTGTGGAACTGAAACAGTTTTATAAAGAGGAATGGTCCAAAATTCCTCCTGACCGTTGTGCAGGTCTGATCCACAACTACAGAAAACGTTTGGTTGAGGTTATTGCTGCCAAAGAAGGGTTAACCTGTTATTAAATCCAAGGGTTCACATACTTTTTCCAACCTGCACTGTGAATGTTTACACGGTGTGTTCAATAAAGACATGATGAATAAGCCCACCATGCCTCAAGTCACCCCCCCCCCCCTTCTCTCTGTTCATGTGGCATTCTTTTAGTTCATCCAACCTCATGGATGAATGCCCCTGGTCCCATCCTCAACAGAGTGACTGTACTCTATACAACAGTGTAACACGGTCCTTTGACCTGGCCCATCGGACAAGCCAGAGAAGGTGTGAGAGAAAATTAACAGAACATCAATATTGTCTAAGTTTAGCCAGAAGCAAACTTGATGATAAGGAGAACAGAAAAGCAGGAATGGCCACTCATGGCAGCGCTGGCACAGAGCATTGAGGTCAGGAGTCAGCCAATCCCTGTGGGTCTCACACCACAGAGGAGGAGTTGGGCATGCCCACGATGGTGGCACCGCTGGGGGTACCACTGATGACGTTGAAGATGTGCAGTGAGTCTGGAAGAACGCTCTTCATGCCATCCTCCACTGGAATGATCTGGAAGGGAGCGATGGAGGGTGTTCAAGATTATGTTAAAGGTACAAATTATTCTTTCAGACAACTTAGTAAGAATAAATCACATGTAATAAAGCCCATGCCAAAGATGTTTTACCATCCAATCTGCTCATGTCAGCACAAAGGAAAAACAGAGGGAAAAGGGGGTTATCAAATATCACAATAGCATGAAATATTATAAAATTACTATGAAATCCCAATGCCCTACTAATAATAACTGTTACTTTCATAATAATACTCCAATTAAACTGTTTTACCAGTATTGCAATCAAAACAAACACAACAGATTCTTCCAAAATGTACAAATAATCAAAAACGGCTGATGAACAAACAATGATGGATCCCAATGTTTGTTACGCTAGTAGATAACTCATGCTTACTGGCTCGTGCATGATGGCGGACAGCTCTCTGGCCAGGTCTCTGTAGTTGGCCTTCATCTCGTCATGGTACTCCTGCTGGTCCTCTTTAATCAGCCGCTCGTTGATGCCCAGGCCATGGCCACACGCCTCCACAAACTGCCTGCTCCACAAAAGACCAGTGTCATACATAGTCAGCCACCTGAGCCACGGCCTGTTCACCCCGCTACATTCCAGAAGGCGAGGTCAGTACAGGTGCATCAAAGTTGGGACCGAGAGACTGAAAAACAGCTTCTATCTCACGGCCATCAGACTGTTAAATAGTCACCATTAGCCGGCCCCTGCCCAGTACCCTGCCCTGAACTTTAGTCACGGTCACTAGACGGCAACTACCAGGTTACCCTACCTTGCACCTTAGAGCCTGCTGCCCTATGTACTGTACATAGTCATGGAACACTGGTCACTTTAAAAATGGATCACTGGCCCCTTTAATAATGTTTACAGTGTTTTACCCACTTCATATGTATATACTGTATTCTAGTCATTGAACACCTGTCACTTTAATAATGATTACATACTGTTTTACCCACTTCATATGTATATTCCTGTCAAGACCTATCCTATTTTACAATGTGTACTTTAACAACTCACCTGAAGACCTCTTTAAGTTGTTTGACACTGTTGTCAGGGTACTTCTTGGTGCTGGCATCATCCAGGAAAGCTCGGGCATATGCGAGGGGACCAGCATTTACCTATAGATTAAAGGAAAATGTATTTTAGATTCACAAGTTGAGGGATATCTTTACCATATAGAACAAGTTGAGGGATATCTTTACCATGTAGAACAAGTTGAGGGATATCTTTACCATATAGAACAAGTTGAGGGATATCTTTACCATATAGAACAAGTTGAGGGATATCTTTACCATGTAGAACAAGTTGAGGGATATCTTTACCATACAGAACAAGTTGAGGGATGTCTTTACCATATAGAACAAGTTGAGGGATATCTTTACCACATAGAACAAGTTGAGGGATATCTTTACCACATAGAACAAGTTGAGGGATATCTTTACCATACAGAACAAGTTGAGGGATATCTTTACCATGTAGAACAAGTTGAGGGATATCTTTACCACGTAGAACAAGTTGAGGGATATCTTTACCACGTAGAACAAGTTGAGGGATATCTTTACCATACAGAACAAGTTGAGGGATATCTTTACCATACAGAACAAGTTGAGGGATATCTTTACCATATAGAACAAGTTGAGGGATATCTTTACCATGTAGAACAAGTTGAGGGATATCTTTACCATGTAGAACAAGTTGAGGGATATCTTTACCATATAGAACAAGTTGAGGGATATCTTTACCATATAAAACAAGTTGAGGGATATCTTTACCATATAGAACAAGTTGAGGGATATCTTTACCATGTAGAACAAGTTGAGGGATATCTTTACCATACAGAACAAGTTGAGGGATGTCTTTACCATATAGAACAAGTTGAGGGATATCTTTACCACATAGAACAAGTTGAGGGATATCTTTACCACACAGAACAAGTTGAGGGATATCTTTACCATGTAGAACAAGTTGTGGGATGTCTTTACCATATAGAACAAGTTGAGGGATATCTTTACCATGTAGAACAAGTTGAGGGATATCTTTACCATACAGAACAAGTTGAGGGATATCTTTACCATATAGAACAAGTAGAGGGATGTCTTTACCATGTAGAACAAGTAGAGGGATGTCTTTACCATGTAGAACAAGTTGAGGGATATCTTTACCATGTAGAACAAGTTGAGGGATATCTTTACCATACAGAACAAGTTGAGGGATATCTTTACCATACAGAACAAGTTGAGGGATATCTTTACCATATAGAACAAGTTGAGGGATATCTTTACCATGTAGAACAAGTTGAGGGATATCTTTACCATACAGAACAAGTTGAGGGATGTCTTTACCATACAGAACAAGTTGAGGGATATCTTTACCATATAGAACAAGTTGAGGGATATCTTTACCATACAGAACAAGTTGAGGGATGTCTTTACCATATAGAACAAGTTGAGGGATATCTTTACCACATAGAACAAGTTGAGGGATATCTTTACCACATAGAACAAGTTGAGGGATATCTTTACCATACAGAACAAGTTGAGGGATATCTTTACCATATAAAACAAGTTGAGGGATATCTTTACCATATAGAACAAGTTGAGGGATATCTTTACCATGTAGAACAAGTTGAGGGATATCTTTACCATGTAGAACAAGTTGAGGGATATCTTTACCATATAGAACAAGTTGAGGGATATCTTTACCATATAAAACAAGTTGAGGGATATCTTTACCATATAGAACAAGGAACAAGTAGAGGGATATCTTTACCATGTAGAACAAGTTGAGGGATATCTTTACCATGTAGAACAAGTTGAGGGATATCTTTACCATACAGAACAAGTTGAGGGATATCTTTACCATGTAGAACAAGTTGAGGGATATCTTTACCATACAGAACAAGTTGAGGGATATCTTTACCATGTAGAACAAGTTGAGGGATATCTTTACCATACAGAACAAGTTGAGGGATGTCTTTACCATACAGAACAAGTTGAGGGATATCTTTACCATATAGAACAAGTTGAGGGATATCTTTACCATACAGAACATCTATTGAATAAAATAGTTGAATGGGTAAAATGAGAAAGTGTCTGTGGTTTGTGAGGACAGCGGATGTGGTTTGTGAGGACGGAAGATGTGGTTTGTGAGGACAGCGGATGTGGTTTGTGAGGACGGAAGATGTGGTTTGTGAGGACAGCGGATGTGGTTTGTGAGGACAGCGGATGTGGTTTGTGAGGACAGCGGATGTGGTTTGTGAGGACAGAGGATGTGGTTTGTGAGGACAGAGGATGTGGTTTGTGAGGACAGAGGATGTGGTTTGTGAGGACAGAGGATGTGGTTTGTGAGGACGGATGTCTGTACCTGGACACTGATGCTGCCCTGTAGTTTCAGCTGCAGGCGGATCATGTCCACCTCGCTGGTGGCAACTAGCTGTCTTAGCTCGGTCAACCTCTTGCTCATCTCGTCTATAGCCACCTCTATGGGGTTCAGGTCTGTGTGGTGTTGGTACATCACCGCAATTCGCTTCTTCACATAGGGGAAACAGTGGGTTGCTAGAGAGAGAGAGAGAGAGAGAGAGAGAGAGAGAGAGAGAGAGAGAGAGAGAGAGAGAGAGAGAGAGAGAGAGAGAGAGAGAGAGAGAGAGAGAGAGAGAGAGAGAGAGAGAGAGAGAGAGAGAGAGAGAGAGAGAGAGAGAGATAGATAGATAGATAGATAGATAGATAGATAGATAGATAGATAGATAGATAGATAGATAGATAGATAGATAGATAGATAGATAGATAGATAGATAGATAGATAGATAGATAGATAGATAGATAGATAGATAGATTAACGTGGTTTCGCTTACGTCACCCTATTTGGCCCACAACAACTCCTTACCAACACGTGCATTTCTTAGGTGATCAGACAGATGTGTGTTCCAAGCAGCATTATAGTGTGAGACTCATTCACTCACTAAAGACCTTTGAGGTAAGGCAGCCCTATCAGTTAATGAAGATAAAGGTTGCACTACGGGATCTTTCACACTGTTAAACTAAATAAAACACAACCAATTAGGATGAAGAAGGATTCTAAACAAAGAGCTGACATACTCAGAACCTAATCCAATATTTCCATAATTACACACGACCCTTCCTAATATGACAGCGAGAAAGATACAGGTATGCCGGCACTAGCTAAGGTATTCTATGGTAATGAGGTGCTTGCCTGAGTAAATACTATAGATACTATGACATGTTTAACATCAGTATTCCCATGTGAGTGGATCTGTGTGGACTGATGGGTTTTGATACGGTTGTCTGCTGGGTCCCATGGACTACACATATCTGTAGATTGTCTGGAGTCCCTCCCCCTTTTTCCAGCTACTCGTAGGGAATGTTCTAAGCAGTATGTGAGGATCATGTTAGTTTGAGTGATAAGGAACCTGTCTGATATTTGTGTCTCGTTGTTTTCAGTGAGACGAGTCATCTAGAGGTGTGTCCCAATCTGTGTCTCTAAAGCGGAAATCATATCTTAAATTCACAGATTTTGTCAGAACTTCTCTACATCCATGACCAGCACATCGGAAGGAGAGGTCTAGCTATGGGTCTCTACTGTGAACATGTTGACCCTATGATTCACATGAAGTACTGTAGAACCTACTGGTCAGGATGGTCCTGCGTTTGTACTGCTCCTCCACCCCTCCCTGCTTCTTCCCCGACACGGTGAAGGGCATCTCGAAGACGAAGCGCCGGATGTTGTGGCTCTTCTCAAAGTCTGTCTTCCTGTCCATCAGCTCCTTCTCTTCCAGGAACGGAGTAACGTGGGTCACCTGGATGTAGGCGTACCTAGAGTCCAGATCTTTAGGGTTGATCTGGATGGGACGCATAACATGAAGGACCAATCAGAACCATGGAAACCCAAAATAAATGGTAAAATACTAAGAGTAAAGTTTGACTCTTACCCTCCCAGAGTCCTGAATCATCTTGACATTCTCTGGGCCGAACTTGTCAGAGTAGAGCTTGAGTAGCCTCTGAGATATCTCTGACAGTGGGGTGAATTTGGGTTCTTTGTAGATGTACTCCTTACCATCTTCATCCTCAAAGAATCCCTAGGAGGAAGCCAACATTACACACTATGGTTATAGTACATACAGTACTAGAGAATAGGAAAACAACATGAAAACACAAATGTGAAGGTATTTAGGTAACAAAGACATCAAAAGTAGTATGAACACCTAAAACAATGAGCACAACAACACAAGCGAGGAGCTAAGGCACTATAATCCTGAACCTAAGAGCAAGAAATATTCCCAAAAGCACAGAAACAAACAACAAAACTGGTCTAGGAACAGTGCTATGGGACCAATAAAAATGATGAATGCAGAGGATTGAATTTCACTTTATCAAAGGGTCTACAGTATTTATACCCCAACAAACAACAATAAAAAGTACCTTAACACTGTAGATTAATGGGGTAGTAGCCACCAACTAGATGAGGATACATTTACCCAGTAAGACATGAAATCCTACCATTAAACCTTGACTAATATAGCCTCCTGTTGTCAGGGCAACACTGAGCCAGGCAGTAGTAGAGAGTGCTGAGATGGATAAGATAAGCTAGGAGGAGGTAATGAAGCGGTGATGGACACATACCAGTAATACCACTGACTGTACTAACCCAGACCACAATCATACGCCTTAAGCTTCAACGCAGTGCATTCACCAGATTCATCACTTTCTCATTCATTTACCTCAGTCTCAGAGTCAGTAAACTGGTACTGCTACGGAGTTGTAAGGTAGAGCAACAGAAAACAAAATCATAGTTATTCCAACACTACCCAGACTACAACTATAGCAGATAAGCATTCACACCATAACACCACATACAGAAATAACAGAAGGAACAAGTCAGAAGGAACAAGGCTCTGGGAAGCTTATCCACTCCAACAAAGCAAACTGTCAAAAGCAACTAGTTAACACACTGAAAGACGAGGAAAAACCAGGTGTAAGAAGATTTAGGTGAAAATGACATCTAAAAATGGAAGCATAAAAAGCCAAATTCAGTGGATTATTCCATTGGATCAGCAACATGCATTACTGTTGTAAAAAAGAGTAAAGCAAGTAGGTGGAAGGTAGTGGTGAGTTAATGTAACCGCTAAGAGCTTTAAGTAGCACACAAGTGGTTGAAACATGTCATGGATTACAGCAGCAGCACACTAGTGGCTGAAACATGTCATGGATTACAGCAGCAGCACACTAGTGGCTGAAACATGTCATGGATTACAGCAGCAGCACACTAGTGGCTGAAACATGTCATGGATTACAGCAGCATCACACTAGTGGCTGAAACATGTCATGGATTACAGCAGCAGCACACTAGTGGCTGAAACATGTCATGGATTACAGCAGCAGCACACTAGTGGCTGAAACATGTCATGGATTACAGCAGCAGCACACTAGTGGCAGAAACATGTCATGGATTACAGCAGCAGCACACTTGTGACTGAAACATGTCATGGATTACAGCAGCAGCACACTAGTGGCTGAAACATGTCATGGATTACAGCAGCTGCACACTAGTGGCTGAAACATGTCATGGATTACAGCAGCAGCACACTAGTGGCTGAAACATGTCATGGATTACAGCAGCATCACACTAGTGGCTGAAACATGTAATGGATTACAGCAGCATCACACTAGTGGCTGAAACATGTCATGGATTACAGCAGCATCACACTAGTGGCTGAAACATGTCATGGATTACAGCAGCAGCACACTAGTGGCTGAAACATGTCATGGATTACAGCAGCAGCACACTAGTGGCAGAAACATGTCATGGATTACAGCAGCAGCACACTTGTGACTGAAACATGTCATGGATTACAGCAGCAGCACACTAGTGGCTGAAACATGTCATGGATTACAGCAGCTGCACACTAGTGGCTGAAACATGTCATGGATTACAGCAGCAGCACACTAGTGGCTGAAACATGTCATGGATTACAGCAGCATCACACTAGTGGCTGAAACATGTAATGGATTACAGCAGCATCACACTAGTGGCTGAAACATGTCATGGATTACAGCAGCATCACACTAGTGGCTGAAACATGTCATGGATTACAGCAGCTGCACACTAGTGGCTGAAACATGTCATGGATTACAGCAGCAGCACACTAGTGGCTGAAACATGTCATGGATTACAGCAGCAGCACACCACATAGATTTAGGCTGCTCAGGAAAGTGAGCAGAGCCTACGGCAGAACTTACCGCTGCCTTTAAAGAGGATGAAAAGCAGAAAAAAAGCATTAGAATGAGTAACAAAAGACCACGTGATGTGGTCATGCTTTTATCAATCAAAACGCTTCCAGCAGCTCCCATGCTCCCATCAAGATGATCACCGTTTTGATATAGGGCACTGGGAGACGTATTCTAAATGTCTGAATTAATCTTTAAATAAAACAAAAAATATAATATCTACAATATCTAATACCTGTATAACATACTGGAAATAGCAAAGCAATAGTATAGTGGGAAAGGGAAACAACTTGTTTGATCTCCATTGCATTGTTTTTTGTTGTACGACAGCCTACCATCAGATTTCAATCATTATCTTACCTGGCCAAAGAAAGCCACTCTGAAGTAGGTTCCCAGCAGCCTCTTGCCCGTGTGCATGACCTCTGTCACTTTGATGTAGGCACGATGCAGTGTGTCATACAGGTGAGACAGTTTCTATGGAATTGAGAAACACACAAATACATTGATAAGAATCTGTGTCTTTATCCATGTTTGGGGGCCTTGAGACATTATTGATGAGCCCCATGACATAGACAGTGACATCAGAGGGAGTTGAGCCCCATGACATAGACAGTGACATCAGAGGGAGTTGAGCCCCATGACATAGACAGTGACATCAGAGGGAGTTGAGCCCCATGACATAGACAGTGACATCAGAGGGAGTTGAGCCCCATGACATAGACAGTGACATCAGAAGGAGTTGAGCCCCATGACATAGACAGTGACATCAGAGGGAGTTGAGCCCCATGACATAGACGGTGACATCAGAAGGAGTTGAGCCCCATGACATAGACAGTGACATCAGAGGGAGTTGGGCCCCATGACATAGACAGTGACATCAGAGGGACTTGAGCCCCATGACATAGACAGTGACATCAGAAGGAGTTGAGCCCCATGACATAGAGAGTGACATCAGAGGGAGTTGAGCCCCATGACATAGACAGTGACATCAGAAGGAGTTGAGCCCCATGACATAGACAGTGACATCAGAGGGAGTTGAGCACCATGACATAGACAGTGACATCAGAGGGAGTTGAGCCCCATGACATAGACAGTGACATCAGCGGGAGTTGAGCACCATGACATAGACAGTGACATCAGAGGGAGTTGGGCCCCATGACATAGACAGTGACATCAGCGGGAGTTGGGCCCCATGACATAGACAGTGACATCAGAGGGAGTTGGGCCCCATGACATAGACAGTGACATCAGAGGGACTTGAGCCTGATGATATAGACAGTGACATCAGAGGGAGTTGGGCCCCATGACATAGACAGAGACATCAGCGGGAGTTGGGCCCCATGACATAGAGAGTGACATCAGAGGGAGTTGGGCCCCATGACATAGACAGTGACATCTGCGGGAGTTGAGCCCCCTTTCAAAAAATGTAGAACTAAGAACAGATATAGCCCTTGGTTCACTCCAGACCTGACTGCCCTCGACCAGCACAAAAACATCCTGTGGCGGACTGCAATAGCATCGAATAGTCCCCGCGATTTTGCAACTTTTCAGGGAAGTCAGGAACCAATACACGCAGTCAGTCAGGAAAGCAAAGGCTAGCTTTTTCAAACAGAAATTTGCATCCTGTAGCTCTAACTCCAAAAAATGTTGGGACACTGTAAAGTCCATGGAGAATAAGAGCACCTCCTCCCAGTTGCCAACTGCACTGAGGCAAGGTAACACTGTCACCACCGATAAATCCACGATAATCGAGAATTTCAATAAGCATTTCTCTACGGCTGGCCATGCTTTCCTCCTGGCTACTCCAACCCCGGCCAACAGCCCCGCATCCCCCTGCAGCTACTTGCCCAAGCCTCCCCAGCTTCTCTTTCACCCAAATCCAGTTAGAAGATGTTCTGAAAGAGCTGCAAAACCTGGACCCGTACAAATCAGCTGGGCTAGACAATCTGGACCCTCTCTTTCTAAAATTATCCGCTGCCATTGTTGCAACCCCTATTACCAGTCTGTTCAACCTTACTTTAGTATCGTCCGAGATCCCTAAAGATTGGAAAGCTGCCACGGTCATCCCCCTCTTCAAAGGGGGTGACACTCTAGACCCAAACTGTTATAGACCAATATCCATCCTGCCCTGCCTTTCTAAAGTCTTCGAAAGCCAAGTTAATAAACAGATCACTGACCATTTCAAATCCCACCGTACCTTCTCCACTGTGAAATCCGGTTTCCGAGCTGGTCACGGGTGCACCTCAGCCACGCTCAAGGTACTAAACGATATCATAACCGTCATCGATAAAAGACAGTACTGTGCAGCCGTCTTCATCGACCTGGCCAAGGCTTTCGACTCTGTCAATCTGGCAGACTCAACAGCCTTGGTTTCTCAAATTACTGCCTCGCCTGGTTCACCAACTACTTCTCAGACAGAGTTCAGTGTGTCAAATCAGACCTCTGGCAGTCTCTATGGGGGTACCACAGGGTTAAATTCTCAGGCTGACTCTTTTCTCTGTATATATCAACGATGTCGCTCTTGCTGCGGGTGATTCCCTGATCCACCTCTACGTAGACAACACCATTCTGTATACATCTGGCCCTTCTTTGGACACTGTGTTAACAAACCTCCAAACGAGCTTCAATGCCATGCAACACTCCTTCCGTGGCCTCCAACTGCTCTTAAACACTAGTAAAACCAAATGCATGCTTTTCAACCGTTCGCTGCCCGCACCCGCCCAACCCGACTAGCATCACTACTCTGGACGGTTCTGACTTAGAATATGTGGACAACTACAAATACCTTGGTGTCTGGTTAGACTGTAAACTCTCCTTCCAGACTCATATTAAACATCTCCAATCCAAAATTAAATCTAGAATTGGCTTCCTATTTCGCAACAAAGCCTCCTTCCCTCACGCCGCCAAACATACCCTCGTAAAACTGACTATCCTACCAATCCTTGACTTTGGCGATGTCATTTACAAAATAGCCTCCAATACTCTACTCAGCAAACTGGATGCAGTCTATCACAGTGCCATCCATTTTGTCACCAAAGCCCCATATACCACCCACCACTGCGACCTGTATGCTCTAGTCAGCTGGCCATCGCTACATATTCGTCGCCAGACCCACTGGCTCCAGGTCATCTATAAGTCTCTGCTAGGTAAAGCTCCACCTTATCTCAGCTCACTGGTCACGATAACAACACCCACCCGCAGCACGCGCTCCAGCAGGTATATCTCACCGGTCATCCCCAAAGCCAACACCTCTTTTGGCCGCCATTCCTTCCAGTTCTCTGCTGCCAATGACTGGAACGAACTGCAAAAATCGCTGAAGCTGGAGACCTATATTTCCCTCACTAACTTTAAACATCAGCTATCTGAGCAGCTAACCGATCGCTGCACCTGTACATAGCCCATCTGTAAATAGCCCACCCAATCTACCTACCTCATCCCCATATTGTTTTTATTTACTTTTCTGCTCTTTTGCACACCAGTATTTCTACTTGCACATCTCCATCTGCTCATCTATCACTCCAGTGTTAATTTGCTAAATTGTAATTACTTCGCTACTATGGCCTATTTATTGCCTTACCTCCTCACACCATTTGCACACACTGTGTATAGATTTTATTTTTTTCTATTTTGTTAATGACTGTATTCCATGTGTAACTCTGTGTTGTTGTTTGTTGCACTGCTTCGCTTTATCTTGGCCAGGTCGCAGTTGTAAATGAGAACTTGTTCTCACCAAGCCTACCTGGTTAAATAAAGATGAAATAAAAATATATATATATATTTTTTAAATGACATAGAGAGTGACATCAGAGGGAGTTGAGCCCGATGATATAGCCAGTGACATCAGATAGAGTTGAGCCCCATGACATAGAGAGTGACATCAGAGGCTGCAGGTCTGCTGCTGTACCTCAAAATCCCTGTTCTACTCCGCTAGCCAGCACCTCGCCTTTAAAGGTGTGCGTTTCTTTTTTCTAGATTGTTCTGTTACCCAGTTAACAGCACCCTATCGACTAAAAAGCTCTAATACGATGCCGAATGATAATTATTTTCCTGACACTGGTCACAGACCCAAACAAGATTACTTTGAATATAGCCTAAAAGAGCGTGATAAAATCATTGTTTCGGAGTCCCTTTTTGACATGCCGGGAGGTAATTCTGACCTCTCGAAAGAACTGTTACATTTATCTAAGCGCCAGACGAGAACGCATTTACATATAGTCACTCTTAGTGATTCCGTGCGTCAAGGCATTATTCCACGGGGACTCAGGTGGCAAAAAGAGCCATCATTGGGACAGAGCACAGATGATTTCTGTGAGCGCTGGTGTGCCATCCTGAACAAGTGCTCTATTGATTTAATGACATTAATTGTTGACCAGTTGAAAAATGATTTTAGTGAAATGGATAATACGATTAAAGACAAACGCACAGCTCTACAAATAGCTGTTAATGATGATGGCATATTCAATGAACTGATGAAAACTAACCAAGCGCTCCAGGACAAGTTGTCTACAGAAATAAAGGAACTTAAAATCAAGAAATTCAACCAAGACAAAAAAGATAAGGCCGAGGATAAAGTCTACTTTTGGAGAAACCCTGACAAAGGAGGTCCTGCTCCTCCTCTCCATGGCAGACGCAGGAGGGATGACACTTACTTTGATCCACACCCGTCTGACCAACACTCTACAACCAGCGCCTCATCGGCTTCCAGTGGCAGTTTTTTATTCAACGAGAGACTGGGCCGACGGAAGGGCGCAGGTGGCCGCAGGCACGCGCATCGACGAGATGCCGCATCCGACGGGGTAAGAAGAAACGACTATCAGAGGCAGAGGAGACCGTTCACACGGTCCCAGAACCCACGGGACTGAGTGTCTTTAATTTATCAAGCAAGATATTGAGCCCTGCCCATGTCTCTTTGCTTAATAAAGGGTTAACTTTTGTGCCTACAACCCAGTGTAACGATTTTGACGTTAAGGTAGACATGTTCAAGTTTTTTAGAAACATCCGTTTAAGGGAATACTTTAGCTCCCCCAATCCTGACACTTCTATTGAACCAGTAGGTTACTTACCTGTACATACTCCGACTTCTTTTAGAAGCAAGAGTTATTTTGTACCTCCAGCCAATCGCAATCACTCTATCGAGACATATTGCAGACTTGTTGAAAAAGATGTTGCTCATCTCCTTAAGAATAAACAGGACTTCAAATCTTTCCATAATTTATCTAAGGATGAAAAACAAGCTTTGCTTGATTTACAATCCGATACGTCAGTCCTTATTCGTCCTGCTGATAAGGGTGGGTCGGTTGTACTCATGGATAGGACAGCTTATGTAAATGAGTGTCATAGACAACTGCTTGACAACACCTTTTACAAGAAACTCAGAAGTGACCCTACTTCCCAATTTCAGAATACTATCTTTACTGTCCTAGATGGTTATTTAAATTCTGGTCAGATAACTAAAAAAGAATATGACTTTCTGGCCATTCAACACCCTAAAATTGCCACTTTCTATACTTTGCCGAAATTACACAAGAATGTTACAAACCCTCCAGGGCGCCCTATTGTAGCGGGCATTGATGCAGTAACGGCCCCTCTATCTACTTTTGTTGACTTTTTTATTAGACCATTCGCAGAACAGCTCCCCTCCTTTGTAAAGGACACCAGCAGTATGATATCTATCATTGAATCTCTTGATCCTCTGCCTGAGAACACCTTGTTAGTTACTTTTGATGTTGAGTCGTTATACACAAATATTCCACATGAGGGCGGTATTGAAGCCATGGAACATTTTCTTCTGCAACGTGACCCTAATGAGCTACCTTCCAGTGCCTGCATTGTAACATTGGCTGAAATAGTACTCACACATAACTATTTCATGTTTCTAAATGATTTCTTTATTCAGACGAAGGGTACTGCTATGGGATCCCCCATGGCTCCTAACTATGCTAATTTGTATGTGGGTTACATGGAGAAACAATCCATTTTCAACCCTCTCAAAAATGTTTTCTTGCCTAACATCATTATTTGGAAACGGTATATTGATGATATTTTTGTTCTATGGAGGGGTGATGCAGAACTGCTCCAGGCATTCCATGCTTTTCTTAACTCCTGTTCTGAACATTTGAGATTTACTATGCAATCTGATACACGTCAAATCAGTTTTCTTGATCTTCTGATCTTGTGTGAAAATAATGTTTTATACACTGATCTTTACAGGAAACCTACTGATCGTAACAGTTTGTTGAGGGCTGATAGTTGTCACCCACTTTCCTTGAAAAATAGTTTGCCCTACAGCCAATTCTGTCGAATCAAAAGAATTTGTATTAAACAATCAGATTTCGACAGAAATATGGCTGAGACTCAGGATAAATTCAAGGAGAGGGGGTACAACAATGATCAGATTAATATTGCCATTGAGAAAATTCAAAACAAAACGAGACATGACCTTTTTCAAGGTCAGTCTCGCAAAAAGACGCATTCTTGCGTTCTCACTACCCGCTATTCAAAGTGCTCTGAACAAATTAAAGGAATCGTTCACAAACATTGGCACATTCTGAAATATGATGATAGTCTCGTTAATGTGTTTTCTGATCTTCCCCTGGTCGTATTCTAGCGGGGAAGAAATCTCAGAGACCAATTGGTACACTCTGATTTACCACCCCAAGATATTCCTGAACAACGTCTATTTGCGCCCATACTGGATGGAAATTACAAGTGTAATGGCTGTGCTCAATGCAATGGCACTTATAAATGTAGATCCTTCAAACACCCCCAAACAGGGAAATCTATCCCAATTAAAGGTGTTATTACGTGTTCCACTAAGGCAGTTATTTATCTTATAACTTGTCCTTGTGGTAAAAATTATGTGGGTAAAACAAAGCGTGAATTAAAAGTACGTATCTCAGAGCATCGTAGCACCATTAGGTGCAAAAACTTAACTTACCCAGTTGCGGCCCACTTTTTGGAAGCAAACCATCCGATTTCGTCTCTGCGTTATATTGGTATCGAACATGTCACCCTCCCTAGGAGAGGGGGTGACCTTGATAATTTATTGTTGAAACGAGAGGCTGCCTGGATCTTTAATTTAAAGACCCTTGCTCCCTTCGGTCTCAACATAGACTTTGATCTGAAGCCATTCTTGTGATAATTGTGATTTTGCCATTGTAATTGTTTGTTAGATACATTTTAGACTACAAATGCTATGATTGTATGCTATCCATTTGTTTGTCTTTTTGTATGTTCTTTGTATGCCATTTTTTTAAATATTTGAGTTAACCAATGATATTAGGCCATACTTGGCCATGATTACAAACACCTGTGTGTCTCTTGACACTATATAAATGACTCATCTCGCAGTGTTTGATGATACCCTGATGAAGACAGCTTCGCTGTCGAAACGTTGGTTATTACATTTTTGCATCTGAGCTCTTAGAGTGTGCGGCTTTCCTTTATTTTCTACTATTTATTGCCTTACCTCCTCACACCATTTGCACACACTGTGTATAGATTTTATTTTTTTCTATTTTGTTAATGACTGTATTCCATGTGTAACTCTGTGTTGTTGTTTGTTGCACTGCTTCGCTTTATCTTGGCCAGGTCGCAGTTGTAAATGAGAACTTGTTCTCACCAAGCCTACCTGGTTAAATAAAGATGAAATAAAAAATATATATATATTTTTTAAATGACATAGAGAGTGACATCAGAGGGAGTTGAGCCCGATGATATAGACAGTGACATCAGATAGAGTTGAGCCCCATGACATAGAGAGTGACATCAGAGGCTGCAGGTCTGCTGCTGTACCTCAAAATCCCTCCCCTGTTCGTAGATGGGGATGATGAGCTTGTAGACGTCTGAGATGAGCTCATAGCGCTCAGCCTTCCACAGGCCATCAGCACACTCTTCCAACAGCTCCATCAGGACATCCTGTATGGGAGAGAGGGACAGATAAAACACTGCTGTCGTACCGTGTCCACACGAAGATGATCTGGCTATGGATGACACACACACCAGGGCTTCATTTCAAAGCTTTTATGAAGGTTAGTGCAAAAGTACTAGAAGAGTTATGAATACTAAAGACCTAATTGTCCTTGATGCAACACAAGCTAGTGTCCTTGATGCAACACAACATGAAGAGTTGTATAACTCCACTGACATTGTGTAAAATGAGGATATGGGTGAACAAGAGATGAAAATGGGATTTAAAAGCAAATGTGTTCCACATGGCCTCTTAAAAGCTATTGAGCTATGCTGTGCCATTTCTTTGTACTAAATTCAAGCATATAATTAGACGTGGAATTGGTTACATGTTGTTCTGTGAGCGTTTTTTGCTTTACACGTTGTTGGATAGTGTGGAGCAGAGCTGATTCACTGATAACATCTCTACAAGGTAGACGCCTAGTAATCTCGAAGAGACTGAAAACTCCACTATTTCAAATCAAATCAAATTGTATTTGTCACATGCATCCAATACAACAGGTGTAGACCTTACTTACAAGACCTGAAATGCTTACTTACAAGCCCTTAACCAACAATGCAGTTTTATGAAAAATACCCCCAAAAAAGAAATAAAAGTACCAAATAATTAATAATTAATAAATAATTAAAGAGCAACAGTAAAATAACAATAGCGAGGCTATATACAGGAGGTACCGGTACAGAGTCAATGTGCGGAGGCACCAGCCAGTCGAGGTAATATGTACATGTAGGTAGAGTTAAAGCGACTATGCGTAGATAATAAACAGAGAGTAGCAGCAGCGCTAAAGACGGGGAGAGGGGGGGGGGGGGGGGCAATATAAATAGTCTGGGTAGCCCTTTGATTAGCGGTTCAGCAGTGCTGGAGAGAAGCCAAGGAGATAAACGGAGCATAAAAGAAGCTAATCCTGCTAAGGATTTACAGTATTTTGCCTGTAAAAAAAAACAATTGGGCAATGTTTAAATGACCCCTTTACAAACAGAACCATTTTCACCACATTCTTGCCTGCGTACACCTTTTATACCTCCCATGCCGAAGAAGAGCGGTAGTAGTGGTGTGCAGATATGGGTGGGCGTCCATTTGAATAAATCCATTGGGAATATACGCCATCAAAAATAAATCCATTATTTATTTGTTTAGGCAGGTCCTAAGAAGCATTATAAGACAAATATAATTCATTTTCAAAAGAACGGAATAGCATATTTTGAGTTTAATTAGGCCTATGTTACAGGTCTGTGTGCAAATGAAATCACTAGTTAGATGTTTTGTTCATTAAAACAGATAAGACACATCTACCCGATCACAGTCAACACACATATATTTTATAGTAAGAATATAATGAAAAATAACAGTATTAATAACACTATTTTTCTCACACAATTTGTTTCAAGGCAACGTGTGGAACGGCTGTCATATAATCTATAAAAAAAGTGATATTTTGAAACCAAGGCAAGCCACCTTTCATCTCTGTCCTACCCTGACTCCGCTTCATTAGAGAGCAGGCTTTGGGTCTTACATTCATCATGATACTGATAGAAAATAATAGCAATCCTATTTTCAGAAGCATGTGAGTCTCCTGTTCATATTTCACAACCTCCGCGGGCATTTGGAGTTGTCTATATACGATCGAGCAAAATAATAGGCCTGCACTTGATTTAGACTACATTATAACACGCTAAATGTTTCTGATCAGTGATTTAGACTACATTATAGCATGCTAAATGTTTCTGATCAGTGATTTAGACTACATTATAGCACGCTAAATGTTTCTGATCAGTGATTTAGACTACATTATAGCACGCTAAATGTTTCTGATCAGTGATTTAGACTACATTATAGCACGCTAAATGTTTCTGATCAGTGATTTAGACTACACTATAGCATGCTAAATGTTTATGATCAGTGATTTAGACTACATTATAGCACGCTAAATGTTTCTGATCAGCGATTTAGACTACATTATAGCACGCTAAATGTTTCTGATCAGTGATTTAGACTACATTATAGCACGCTAAATGTTTCTGATCAGTGATTTAGACTACATTATAGCACGCTAAATGTTTCTGACCAGTGATTTAGACTACATTATAGCACGCTAAATGTTTCTGATCAGTGATTTAGACTACATTATAGCATGCTAAATGTTTCTGATCAGTGATTTAGATTACATTATAGCACGCTAAATGTTTCTGATCAGTGATTTAGACTACATTATAGCACGCTAAATGTTCCTGACCAGTGATTTAGACTACATTATAACACGCTAAATGTTTCTGATCAGTGATTTAGACTACATTATAGCATGCTAAATGTTTCTGATCAGTGATTTAGACTACATTTTAGCACGCTAAATGTTTTTGATCAGTGATTTAGACTACATTATAGCACGCTAAATGTTTCTGATCAGTGATTTAGACTACATTATAGCACGCTAAATGTTTCTGATCAGTGATTTAGACTACATTATAGCACGCTAAATGTTTCTGATCAGTGATTTAGACTACATTATAGCATACTAAATGTTTCTAATCAGTGATAGATGAAAAAATGAATAGATGAGATACCATCTTCACTTATTTGCCCAGACAGAAACCAATTGAACCAAATAGCCTATAAAGACGGAGATTCAGTGAAACAAAACTACTTTGATTGGTTATCAGCCAAGTCAGTGAAGTCACAGGCTTTGTAGGGACTGCAAGTGAAAAGCTAAATAATCCACTTGTTAAACTACATAACATGGCAAAATGTTTTAATAAATGAGTCAACTAGACACAGTGGCGACCTGTCATTCAGGGCAGGTGGGGCAGAACCCACCTGTTTAGGGTTTGTTGCCTGTTTTGAATGTTATTTTGGCATTTATTTGTGTTACATATCAGTTTTCAAACAATGTAAAAACAAATGTATTGAGTGAATAAAGCTGCATACAAGCATTATCTCTTTCTTGCTTTCTTGAGTATTGCAGCTCCAAAATGCAGGTGTTTCAGCCTAGCTCAGTGCTTTCTGTGGTGGAGGGGCAGCCAGCGGAAAATACTCTTTAGTTGCGCCGTGATTGGCTCAGTGTTCTGTCACTTATGGGGACACTATGTCATCGCAGAATCTACAGGGAAAGTTAGTCAGTTCAAGCCCCCTGGCTGCTGCCATACATTTACATTAGAAGTGCCCATCCAAGAAAGCTCAAGGTCATTGGCCACAGATAAAATGACGTCAAATCACGTTATATCTACCGTAGCTTTGATTGGACTGATCATGTCAACATTTTAGCTAGCAAGCTAGACAAGCAGTAATCATGAATCAAGTCGATAATCTACTGGAAAATCCTTTTCATTCCTTGTCATATGAAGAGAAATTATAGATTAAATGTATCGGTGCTCATCGGCCATTGGACATAAACATTACACAACAAGTCGGAAATTGCAAATTCAACAATGAGGGGTTTGGAAGGAATCAGTGACTAACTGCAAGTGTTGCAAAGCAATCACTAGCCTGCTATTGAGTGGAGTGGGTGTGTGTTCCAAGTCTGGTCGTTAGGTGGAAATAAAAGTTTTGGCTTTGATACCGGCAATACCTTTCAGATATAAAGAAAAGGCAGAATAAAGTTGGCGGTATGATAAAGTTGGTGGTATGATAAAGTTGGCGGTATGATAAAGTTGGCGGTATGATAAAGTTGGCGGTATGATAAAAGTTGGCGGTATGATAAAGTTGGCGGTATGATAAAAGTTGGCGGTATGATAAAGTTGGCGGAAAAACGTCTTAGTGTGAAATGGATATAAGACTTGTGAATGCCTGCCCAGAAAGGAACAAGCACCAGAACTCATTAGTTGGCCTAGCAACAGAGGGCAGCTGGCTTTTAGTCTTTCACCTCGTTGAAGTGGACATCCTGCATGCCCACATCCTCCATCATGGATACCTCCTCATCAATGTTGGGGGTGACCACTCGGAAGGCTGAGCAGCCCTGCTTGAACATGCCTACGGACCGTTAAGGAGATGGGAACATCATCAATAAACCAAAAAAGACAGATGTTTTCTTATTTCTGTGGCCTATTAGACAGGTTCTACATTAAAGGGGAAAATATGATTTCACTCAGAACATGCAGTCATGTACAAACATGCAAAAGGTCAACGTTTGAGAATTGCTTTCTCATATAGTGTGCTATGATTGGACCTGCTGAGGTGATTAACCCTCTGGTGTTAAGAAGTAAAGAACACGTGTGAACTAACACTGAAACACAGATTACATAACCAAATCACAAATCTGGGATTGCCTGAATCAAGCATTAGGGTCCCGTGTGGCTCAGTTGGTAGAGCATGGTGTTTGCAACGCCAGGGTTGTGGGTTCGATTCCCACGGGGGACCAGAACGGGGGAAAAATGTAGGGAATGTCTGTATTCAACACTGTAAGTTGCTCTAGATAAGAGTGTCTGCTAAATGACTAAAATGTAAAATGTTAGAGTACTGATAGTTTTGCCTTTTTAGATCACATTGAATAAGATCAAATGGACTGGGAGAACCTGATCCTAGATCAGCACTCCTACTCTGAGACGCCAGAACGACAGATTACATAGAAATATGTACAATATGCACAGTATAGTATTGGACTACTTATTAATAACAAACTAATAACTACCAATCATTTCATTAAAATCACATCGCGCTGACCATTTAATTAACCCCTTGTGAAGTCTGTAAAAAAAAGCGAAAATGGCACCATCAAGTGGCAATAATGACCAACATACTGCACCTTTCCTCCGGAGATACTCGGCCACCAGTGCTGCCACGTGCACATAACACATGGCTGCCTGTGAACAACAGAGAACATCACAGATACATCAGCATGTTTTACTAGCCAGCCACATGACTTGAATTCATCATATCCCATAGTCATATTCCATATAGAGATTCTACCATAATCCACTCCTTAAATAACTACACCTCAAAATAACATCTATCCCTCTGGCCCATCCTCTTATACTTATACACTGTGACCCCTAGCCTGACCCCTGGTTCTGATCTCGGGACAGGTCTCCATTCTTCACACTCTGACCCCTAGCCTGGTACCGACCTCGGACAGGTCTCCATTCTTCACACTCTGACCCCTAGCCTGGTACAGACCTCGGACAGGTCTCCATTCTTCACACTCTGACCCCTAGCCTGAACCTAGCCTGGTACAGACCTCGGACAGGTCTCCATTCTTCCCACTCTGACCCCTAGCCTGACCCCTAGCCTGGTACAGACCTCGGACAGGTCTCCATTCTTCCCACTCTGACCCCTAGCCTGACCCCTAGCCTGGTACAGACCTCGGACAGGTCTCCATTCTTCACACTCTGACCCCTAGCCTGAACCTAGCCTGGTACAGACCTCGGACAGGTCTCCATTCTTCCCACTCTGACCCCTAGCCTGGTACCGACCTCGGACAGGTCTCCATTCTTCACACTCTGACCCCTAGCCCGAATCCTAGCCTGGTACAGACCTCGGACAGGTCTCCATTCTTCACACTCTGATCCCTAGCCCGAATCCTAGCCTGGTATCGCCCTCTGACAGGGCTCCATTCTTCACACTCTGACCCCTAGCCTGAACCCTAGCCTTGTTCCCGACCTCGGACAGGTCTCCATTCTTCACACTCTGACCCCTAGCCTGGTACCGACCTCGGACAGGTCTCCATTCTTCACACTCTGACCCCTAGCCTGGTACCGACCTCGGACAGGTCTCCATTCTTCACACTCTGACCCCTAGCCCGAATCCTAGCCTTGTTCCCGACCTCGGACAGGTCTCCATTCTTCACACTCTGACCCCTAGCCTGGTACAGACCTCGGACAGGTCTCCATTCTTCACACTCTGACCCCTAGCCTGAACCTAGCCTGGTACAGACCTCGGACAGGTCTCCATTCTTCACACTCTGACCCCTAGTCTGGTACAGATCTCAGACAGTTCTCCATTCTTCAAACTCTGACCCCTAGCCTGGTACAGACCTCGGACAGGTCTCCATTCTTCACATGGATGCGGGCCATGCTGTCCAGCCAGGTCTTGCGGAGCTCAGGCGTGCTGGCGTAGGACTTTGCTAGGCTGTACTGCAGATCCACCAGCATCTCCGGGTCCCTCTCATGCTCCTTCATCTGAGCCGTGGCCATCAGGACCGTCCGGATCCGCTTGGTCAGGTCCTTCACATCTGATGGGAAGGCTGTGTTCTGTACAGGACAATAAACAGGAAGAGTAAAGACCAGATTATTCATGTGGTCCAATGGTAACATAGAGTTTGAATGAGAATAGAGCATCCATCGGGTTCTGACCTTGATTGTCTTATCACTGTTGGCACAGTTGTTGATGATGGACAGGGACTGCTGGAAGCGGGTTCCTCCGATACCGATGACGTCAGCGATCAGCTGACTGACGGCGATCACCACCTGAGCGAGATGGCAGAAGTTGCACACGTCAATAACAAACTACTCCCATAACCATCACATCGATAACACACTACTCCCATAACCATCACATCGATAACAAACTACTCCCATAACCATCACATCGATAACAAACTACTCCCATAACCATCACATCGATAACAAACTACTCCCATAACCATCACATCGATAACAAACTACTCCCATAACCATCACATCGATAACAAACTACTCCCATAACCATCACGTCAATAACAAACTACTCCCATAACCATCACATCGATAACACACTACTCCCATAACCATCACATCGATAACAAACTACTCCCATAACCATCACGTCAATAACACACTACTCCCATAACCATCACATCGATAACAAACTACTCCCATAACCATCACATCGATAACACACTACTCCCATAACCATCACATCGATAACAAACTACTCCCATAACCATCACATCGATAACAAACTACTCCCATAACCATCACATCGATAACAAACTACTCCCATAACCATCACATCGATAACAAACTACTCCCATAACCATCACATCGATAACACACTACTCCCATAACCATCACATCGATAACACACTACTCCCATAACCATCACATCGATAACACACTACTCCCATAACCATCACATCGATAACAAACTACTCCCATAACCATCACGTCAATAACAAACTACTCCCATAACCATCACATCGATAACACACTACTCCCATAACCATCACATCGATAACAAACGACTCCCATAACCATCACATCGATAACAAACTACTCCCATAACCATCACATCGATAACACACTACTCCCATAACCATCACATCGATAACAAACGACTCCCATAACCATCACATCGATAACAAACTACTCCCATAACCATCACATCGATAACAAACTACTCCCATAACCATCACATCGATAACAAACTACTCCCATAACCATCACGTCAATAACAAACTACTCCCATAACCATCACGTCAATAACACACTACTCCCATAACCATCACATCGATAACAAACTACTCCCATAACCATCACATCGATAACAAACTACTCCCATAACCATCACATCGATAACAAACTACTCCCATAACCATCACGTCAATAACACACTACTCCCATAACCATCACATCGATAACAAACTACTCCCATAACCATCACATCGATAACAAACTACTCCCATAACAATCACATCGATAACAAACTACTCCCATAACCATCACATCGATAACACACTACTCCCATAACAATCACGTCAATAACAAACTACTCCCATAACCATCACGTCAATAACACACTACTCCCATAACCATCACATCGATAACACACTACTCCCATAACCATCACGTCGATAACACACTACTCCCATAACCATCAGACAAACCACTCTTTAGGAGAGTTCCCTAGACTGTTCTTCTACATAGAGACGTTCTGAGGAGACAAATGGATCGGCATGTAGAGGGTAACCTCCCCCCACCATCTCTCTCTCGCTCTCTCTCTCTCCCTCTCTCTCACCTGTAGGTGAGTGCGGACGAAGGACTTGCGTCCTGTGTAGTCAAAGTTACTCTTCATGAGGAAGTAGAGGAGGCGGGCGGCGTCGCTGCGGATGGAGCTCAGTTTGGAGTTGCAGCACTTCAGGATCTCGTAGCAGAACGAAGCACACATGTCAGCACGACCCTCGAAGAAGGTGCAGGGGAACTGGAAACAGACGCACAGCGATGATTAGATAGTCGGCAAGTTTAGGACAGGGAGAGAAAAACACTTGACTAACTGTGAACTGTTAAGAACCGATGACCTCGTCACCTTGTAGATGAAGGTGCGCAGCGAGGTGAAGACCTGCTTCAGGGCCGTCTCTGATTGGTTGATTTGTAGGAAGCAGAGGTGCACCTCAAACACCTTCTTCATGAGCGGGTTGTGGCCATGGTCCGAACAGAGCTGGGTCTGACCACATACAAGGACAGACAGTTAGCAACTTCAAAAAGCCAGGGATTGACACTAACAGACAACATCAAGTAAGAAGTAGAAAAAGGGTGAAATATCAAATAACATCAGCATCAACATAGATGTGCATGTATGTAGACAAGCAGGAGGGGGTTCTTGTCAGTGATTGGTAAGGCAAAGCTGAAGAGGGAGTTTCAAGTTTCTTAGATAACATAATCACATAACAAGCAAGGAAGGTGATGTGTTTTACATGTTGAGGATCACTTATTATAAGCCACAGAACCAGCAGTTAGGAGTGTACCTTGAATCCCATGATGAAGATGCTGAGAGTGTCCAGCACGGTGAGGCAGACCTCCGTGGCGATGTTAGCCTCCAGAACCGATTGGTTCAGCACGTCAGCATCAGAGTGGCTATAGGCTGCAGAGGACACACACCACACTGCTGGAGCTCTCTCACATCAGCCCTACAATACACTCCTGTACTGCTCTGGTTGCATCTCAAATGGCACCATCATCTCTGTTTAGTGCACTACTTTTTTACCAGGGCACATAGGGCTTTGGTCAAAAGTAGTCCACCATATAGGGAATAGGGTGCCATTTGGGATGACTAGATACCCTCTTGTAAAGTCATCATTACAATACAGTCTGAAAGAATAGCTATTATTAGTATCAAGGCAAAAAAAAAAACATTGCTTGAGAGGAGGTAATAATGTTGAGTTGAAAACAAATGCATTCAACTTCAGAGGTTTGAATACAATGAAATGAGTTACGAAGGGAACAGAAATGAACAGGTCAGAGGGAACAGAGGGTTTAAAAGGGCTCATTCTCAGCTAAAATGGCATGCTCTTACTTCAACCAGATGAACAGAGCTAATAGTCTGTAAGCTGCCTGTCGTTGACCTGATACATTCTTACCATTGTCTACAGATATTCCAAGAACACTTGAAATCTTTCTTACACTGAAAACACAAAGAAATTCACTTCATTAAAGGGAATCAACTTACTATAGAGCTGAATCTCTTTTGCTTTTGGTGAAGTCAATACAACGGTTACAACAGTGAACTTGGTCCTGATTAAAACCATCCCTTCAGTCGCCACTGGATATGTGTTGACCCCCAAGGGGTCATATACTCTCTAGGATAAAACCCTTCACTTTTGTTCACTCAAAACCACCACATCCATGGAGGAATGGCTCAGGAACGGCTGACTTTGGACTTGGGTGTGGCACACATAATGATGATGATGATGATGATGATGAGGTGACTGACTACAGAGGGAGGGGCCTATGGTTAAGAGGCGGGTGATTGGGGACACTTACTGTGGTTAAATGTGTATGAGTTATCCAGGCTGCTGAGTTGCTGTAAGCGGGCATGCATCATTCCTGCCCTGTTACGGGACACAGGCAGAGTCTGAGACTTCCGCTCATGTGCTGCTATGAGTCCCACCCCTTCCTGGCTCCTGATGAGGAAACAGGAAACTGTTAGACAACTGGCCCACTACCAGCAGGACCAGGGTTAGTCAAGCAGGTTAGAATGGATATCACACATACCAGGGCCAGGGTTAGTCAAGCAGGTTAAAATAGATATTACACATACCTAACTATTCTATTGATCACAAAATAGAAGGAAATACTGTATAGCCTGGTAGCCAGATCAGTTCCTGTTTAAGGTTGTCTAAATCATAAACTGGCTCCCAGGCTAGAAATAGGGCCAAAGAGAAAATAAAATCCATAGGAATGTCTGCTTTATGTATGTTAGGAGCATTTTGAGGCTAATATGACACACGACTATTCTTTCTACACTGAGTGTACAAAACATTAGGAACACCTTCTTAATATTGAGTTGCACCCCCTTTTGCCCTCAGAACAGCCTCAATTCGTCGGGACATGGAATCTACAAGGTTTAGAAAGTGTTCCACAGGGATGCTGGCCCATGTTGACTCCAATGCTTCCCACAGTTGTCAAGTTGTCTTGATGTCCTTTAGGTGGTGGACCTTTCTTGATAGACACGGGAAACTGTTGAGCGTGAAAAACCCAGCAGCGTTGCCGTTCTTGACACAAACTGGTGTGGCTGGCACCTACTACCATACCCCGTTCAAAGGCAGTTAAAACTTTTGTCTTGCCAATTCACCCTCTGAATGGCACACATACAGAATCCATATCTACAATTGTCAGAAGCCTTAAAAATCCTCCTTTAACCTGTCTCCTCCCTTTCATCTACACTGATTGAAGTGGATTTAACAAGAGACATCAATAAGGGATCATAGCTTTCCCCTGGATTCACCTGGTCAGTCTGTCATGGAAAGAGCAGGTGTTCATAATGTTTTGTGCACTCAGTGTATTTGTGATCATCTATACAATCTTGATTCAGTGTTGATAAGTCAGGTTGTGAGGCGATTCAGAGAAGCAGCCATTGCTAGAGCAGCACTATAGCAGTTAGTAACAGCAGAAGCCAACGCATGCATGTGACTATGAAAGAGACACAGTAGACGGTGAAGCTCATGGCAGGTTATTGTTGTGTGGTGCAATTACATGGCCAATCAAAGTGGTGTGGCGTTATAAGATGGCCAATCAGAAAAGAGAGAATAAAACATGCTTTTAGTATAGGAGAGTTAATTCCATTTGTAGTCTTACCCAAGCAGGAGGGGGCAGGAGCCATGTTTGTTTTATTTACTATATTAAACTTGCCAGCATTAAAGTGAACAGATAAACAGACAGTGGTGGTGGTCAGAGAGATAGGAGAGCCATCAGGACAGAGCTCTCACAGAGAAAGTGTGTGCCAGAGTCCAGTCCAAAGGTAAATATGAGCGTACTGGGTGATGTGTGGTTATAGTGTGTGTTCTGTAGCGTTCGAGGGCCTTTACTTTACACACAACGGTAATACAACTCAACAAACCAAGCCACACATGAGCACTGTTTTAGAACTATCGCTAGCGACATCAGGCAATGGTTGTGTCATTCAAACGATCTCAGATGCTACTAGAAAACATTCATAGCATCGTCAGTAGATATGGAACAGCTTGTGGTGTACTATCACCTTAAAATGGCTTGGACAATATTCACGTTGACATTAAAACAGCAACATTTTCAACACGATACTATCAACAAAAGGTGTAACACATTAAGTAATTTAGTCTCATCTACAGGTTTTACCATAAAAGGTTCAATTGAACCATTTGGAGAACAGCATTACCTTGCGATGCATCTCTTTCCTATATATCTGAATTGATGGAGACACACTCTGGAGACAAAAAAAAGCATTAGACTCATTGTTACTCATTGGGACTAATAAAAAGATGCTTAAACATACTCAATCTATACAGTAAAATGGTATAAAGTAGCATGGGGACAATAACAAGGTTAAGCTGACAGTCCGATGCTTACTCTACTAGAGTGAAGAAGTCCATGAGCTCAGTAGACGAGGCCTTATTCCAGTAGGTAAACAGAGCATCTGAATGAAGGAGAGGTGAAGGGTTATATGTGTGTCCTACATGGTACCCTGTATCCTATAGTACTCTATGGGCCCTTGTTAAAAAAAAGTAGTGCACGAAATAGGGAATAGGGTGTCATTTAGGACGTAGTCCTGAGGAAAACTACTGGCTGTAGGAATACACAGTTCACTAAGGATACCCAGCCCCCCCCAAAATCAAAATCAAATGAAGTGCTTGAGTAGAGAGCGGTAAAGTCTTACCCTCAGACATGCTCTTGAGGATGTGGAGGAAGCACATGAGCAGGCTCTTGATCTCAGCCTGGTCCAGCTTGTCACAACGCAGCAGGCTGCCGCTCAGAGTTGACGCTGGCTGGCTCTGAGGGACAGTCACGCTGGTCAGAGATCAGCTAAAATACACTACAACACACGCTACTGACACCCTGTTGCACTGCTCTATTCACACAGTAATGCTATTGGGAGATTTGTGCTCGTTGTACTATTTGCCATGTTGTTGTTCTTAATGTATGGTAATCTGTACATGTTTTATAAGGCAAAAAGGGTAGGAAAAATAAGATACTGAAGAATATTGAATGCTGATTTCTGTATTTTAAACGTTAGTATTACATCATCAGTTCAATGATAGACTCAAGTACCTTTCAGTACATCTGTTTCTGATTTCTGATGATATAATACTAAAGTATCTTTCAGTACATCTATCTCCTATACATTTACATGCATATGATGCACTCATTAGCAGGTAAGCCTACTGTAATGGCTGGCAGCAAGCACAGGGTACTCTTGGTGCCGTATGACTACACTAATGGAGTCAGTCACTCAGGCCCCTTTGGGGTCTAGATGCGGGGGAGACTGCCAGATCAGTTGTACGTGCAGGGCTTAATCACTAGAAATCTCCAAGCCAGGACAGAGAGCAGGAAGCAGGAATCATCAAAACACTCTCCAAGCCAGGACAGAGAGCAGGAAGCAGGAATCAACAAAACACTCTCCAAGCCAGGACAGAGAGCAGGAAGCAGGAATCAACAAAACACTCTACAAGCCAGGACAGAGAGCAGGAAGCAGGAATCAACAAAACACTCTACAAGCCAGGACAGAGAGCAGGAAGCAGGAATCAACAAAACACTCTCCAAGCCAGGACAGAGAGCAGGAAGCAGGAATCAACAAAACACTCTCCAAGCCAGGACAGAGAGCAGGAAGCAGGAATCAACAAAACACTCTCCAAGCCGGGACAGAGAGCAGGAAGCAGGAATCATCAAAACACTCTCCAAGCCAGGACAGAGAGCAGGAAGCAGGAATCAACAAAACACTCTCCAAGCCAGGACAGAGAGCAGGAAGCAGGAATCAACAAAACACTCTACAAGCCAGGACAGAGAGCGGGAAGCAGGAATCATCAAAGCACTCTACAAGCCAGGACAGAGAGCAGGAAGCAGGAATCAACAAAACACTCTCCAAGCCAGGACAGAGAGCAGGAAGCAGGAATCAACAAAACACTCTCCAAGCCAGGACAGAGAGCAGGAAGCAGGAATCAACAAAACACTCTCCAAGCCGGGACAGAGAGCAGGAAGCAGGAATCATCAAAACACTCTCCAAGCCAGGACAGAGAGCAGGAAGCAGGAATCAACAAAGCACTCTACAAGCCAGGACAGAGAGCAGGAAGCAGGAATCAACAAAACACTCTCCAAGCCGGGACAGAGAGCAGGAAGCAGGAATCAACAAAGCACTCTACAAGCCGGGACAGAGAGCAGGAAGCAGGAATCAACAAAACACTCTCCAAGCCAGGACAGAGAGCAGGAAGCAGGAATCAACAAAACACTCTCCAAGCCAGGACAGAGAGCAGGAAGCAGGAATCAACAAAACACTCTCCAAGCCGGGACAGAGAGCAGGAAGCAGGAACCGACAAAGCAGTGGAGTAGCAGATCTACCATAGCGTAGGAAAATACAGCGTCTTCCTTTACCAGTGGTGAGTTAGTGTAGATCAGAGCTAACAGACTGAAGCCATATCTTGTTGACAGAGATAGTTAGCGGCTAAACGTAGCTGCCATATACACAGATTATACCAAACATTAGGAACACCTTCCAAATATTGAGTTATACCTCCACCCTTTTGCCCTCAGAACAGCCTTAATTCGTTGGCGCATGGACTTTACAATGTGTCAAAATATTTCCACAGGGACACTGGCCCATGTTGACTCCAATGCTTCCCACAGTTGTGTCAAGTTGGTTGGATGTCCTTTGGGTGGTGGACCATTCTTGTTACACACAGGAAACTTTTGAGCATGAAAAACCCAGCAGCGTTGCAATTCTTGACATAAAGTCATGCGCCTGGCACCTACTACCATATCCCATTCAAATGCACTTAAATATTTTGTCTTGCCCATTCATCCCCTGAATGGCACACATACACAATCCATGTCTACAATTGTCTTGAGGCTTAAAAATCCACCTTCAACCTGCCTCCTCCCCTTCATCTACATTGATTGAAGAGGATTTAATAAGTGACATCAATAAGAGATCATAGCTTTCCCCTGGATTCACCTGGTCAGTCTATGCCATGAAATTGCATGTGTCCTTAATGTTTTGTACACTCAGTCTGAAAACTTGACTAAACACAGTAGGCGATCATTTTCATGAATTCTTTATCAAAGAGAGACTATATATCGTAGATGGATGTCATTCATGGCTTAAAAATGAAGCAAATATTACATTGTCTTTCTTTCCCTTTCTGACTGACTGTCTCCTCAGACTATCATTCATAAAGAAAACTGTGAAAAGAACAGACAGAAACATAACACAAAGAAAGAGGACCTCCTCATCAGTACATACTGTAGAGGGCTTGTGACGGTCATGAAATTTTGGATGACGGTTATTGGTCAGCCAAAATGACCGTGGTCTCCGTTATAACCAATCAAATGTTCTCCTTTTCCACAGCTCCTGACGGCATATGTCGATGTGTGCTTCCGCAGGGAGGAGGAGGGCGTTGCCTAGGCAACCGAATACTCGTTCGCTACAACACCTGTCTTGTTTCAGCAAGGAGCAACAAAGTTTCATTGTGTTGTTGAGAATCCATAAACGGTAACTGTGCCAGCCCTAAGTTCTAGAGTTCTGAGAACAATCCTCTAAAAGTCTTACAGCTAAAAGAGTCACACGGCACACACGAGGGAGATCAGAAATGAAGAGACTCCAGCCGGGTTGCATGCTTCAGTGTCACTCCTACAGAAAACCAGAAAGCAGTAGCTGTGCTTCATGGCACCAGAGATTAAACTGTGTATCATCCTCCTGGCAAAGAAAGGACCTCGGCAAAGACTAAAACACACCACTCACACACAGGACACTCTTGGGAGGAAGGGGAGAAGGTAAGGGTGAGGGATGTTTATTCTAATTCTGTACTTGGAGTGGTGGGGATCATGATTCTCTGAAACACTGTGGACAGTGAGCAGGATAAAGTCCATGGTGGCGCGTTTGGAGCGAATGGAGTCCTCGGGTTCGGAAAATAAGCGTAGCATATTAGCAGTGTCTCCGCCTGAAATTCTCCCTCTGCCAGCAGCAGTAGTGGGTAGGTGGATGGAGGAGTCAATAGTACAATGACAAGTTAACAGGCACTAACCTCATAACTGTCATTGGTATAACAGGTGGACCTCTCATGTGTCTGTCTGAGAAAATACTGAAAACGATGCATGGAACATCCTCAACTAAATCTATGGCCTAAATCTGACCAACTAAATAGCTGCTGAAACTCACATTGATCATACCCAGATTTAATTCTAGCCTAACTAGACTAACAGACTAACACTAACAGACTAACCGACTAACACTAACCGACTAACACTAACAGACTAACACTAACAGACTAACCGACTAACACTAACCGACTAACACTAACAGACTAACAGACTAACACTAACAGACTAACACTAACAGACTAACCGACTAACACTAACCGACTAACACTAACAGACTAACACTAACAGACTAACCGACTAACACTAACCGACTAACACTAACAGACTAACACTAACAGACTAACCGACTAACACTAACCGACTAACACTAACAGACTAACACTAACAGACTAACAGACTAACACTAACAGACTAACACTAACCGACTAACACTAACAGACTAACCGACTAACACTAACAGACTAACACTAACCGACTAACAGACTAACAGACTAACAGCTAACAGACTAACACACTAACACTAACAGACTAACAGACTAACACTAACAGACTAACACTAACAGACTAACACTAACAGACTAACAGACAAACACTAACAGACTAACAGCTAACAGACTAACACTAACAGACTAACCGACTAACACTAACAGACTAACCGACTAACACTAACAGACTAAAACTAACAGATTAACACTAACAGACTAACAGACTAACCGACTAACACTAACAGACTAACACTAACAGACTAACAACTAACAGACTAACACTAACAGACTAACACTAACACTAACAGACTAACACTAACAGACTAACCGACTAACACTAACAGACTAACACTAACAGACTAAAACTAACAGACTAACACTAACAGACTAACACTAACACTAACACACTAACACTAACACACTAACACTAACAGACTAACACTAACAGACCAACAGACTAACACTAACAGACTAACACTAACAGACTAACACTAACAGACTAACACACACACTAACACTAACAGACTAACACTAACACTAACACTAACAGACTAACACTAACAGACTAACACTAACAGACCAACAGACTAACACTAACACTAACAGACTAACACTAACAGACTAACACTAACAGACTAACACTAACAGACTAACACTAACACTAACAGACTAACACTAACACACTAACACTAACAGACTAACACTAACAGACTAACAGACTAACACTAACCGACTAACAGACTAACACTAACACTAACAGACTAACACTAACAGACTAACAGACTAACACTAACACACTAACACTAACAGACTAACAGACTAACACTAACAGACTAACACTAACAGACTAACACTAACACACTAACAGACGAACACTAACACTAACACTAACAGACTAACACTAACAGACCAACACTAACAGACTAACACTAACCGACTAACACTAACACTAACAGACTAAAACTAACAGACCAACAGACGAACACTAACAGACTAACACTAACAGACCAACAGACTAACACTAACCGACTAACACTAACAGACTAACAGACTAACACTAACAGACTAACACTAACAGACTAACACACACACTAACACTAACAGACTAACAGACTAACACTAACAGACCAACAGACTAACACTAACAGACTAACACTAACAGACTAACACTAACAGACCAACAGACTAACACTAACAGACTAACACTAACAGACTAACACTAACAGACCAACAGACTAACACTAACAGACTAACACTAACAGACCAACAGACTAACACTAACAGACTAACAGACCAACAGACTAACACTAACAGACTAACAGACTAACACTAACACACTAACACTAACAGACTAACACTAACAGACTAACAGACTAACACTAACCGACTAACACTTACAGACTAACAGACTAACACTAACACACTAACACTAACAGACTAACACTAACAGACTAACACACTAACACTAACAGACTAACACTAACAGACTAACAGACTAACACTAACAGACTAACACTAACCGACTAACACTAACAGACCAACAGACTAACACTAACAGACCAACACTAACAGACTAACACTAACAGACTAACACTAACAGACCAACAGACTAACACTAACAGACTAACACTAACAGACCAACAGACTAACACTAACAGACTAACACTAACAGACTAACACTAACAGACTAACAGACTAACACTAACACACTAACAGACAAACACTAACAGACTAACAGACTAACACTAACAGACTAACAGACTAACACTAACACACTAACACTAACAGACCAACACTAACAGACTAACACACTAACACTAACAGACTAACACTAACAGACTAACACTAACAGACTAACACTAACAGACTAACACACTAACACTAACAGACCAACAGACTAACACTAACAGACTAACACTAACAGACTAACACTAACAGACAAACACTAACAGACCAACAGACTAACACTAACAGACTAACACTAACAGACTAACACTAACAGACCAACAGACTAACACTAATAGACTAACACAAACACAAACATACCAACAGACTAACACTAACAAGACTAACCGACTAACACTAACAGACTAACACTAACACTAACAGACTAACACTAACACTAACAGACTAACACTAACAGACTAACACTAACACCAACAGACTAACAGACTAACACACTAACACTAACAGACTAATACTAACAGACTAACACTAACACCAACAGACTAACAGACCAACAGACTAATACTAACAGACTAATACTAACAGACTAACACTAACAGACTAACAGACTAACACTAACACACTAACACTAACAGACTAACACTAACAGACTAACAGACTAACACTAACAGACTAACACTAACAGACTAACAGACTAACACTAACAGACTAACACTAACAGACTAACACTAACACACTAACAGACGAACACTAACACTAACACTAACAGACTAACACTAACAGACCAACACTAACAGACTAACACTAACCGACTAACACTAACACTAACAGACTAAAACTAACAGACCAACAGACGAACACTAACAGACTAACACTAACAGACCAACAGACTAACACTAACCGACTAACACTAACAGACTAACAGACTAACACTAACAGACTAACACTAACAGACTAACACTACACACTAACAGACTAACGACTAACAGACTAACACTAACAGACCAACAGACTAACACTAACAGACTAACACTAACAGACTAACACTAACAGACTAACAGACTAACACTAACAGACTAACAGACTAACACTAACACACTAACACTAACAGACTAACACTAACGACTAACAGACTAACACTAACCGACTAACACTAACAGACTAACAGACTAACACTAACAGACTAACACTAACAGACTAACACTAACAGACTAACAGACTAACACTAACAGACTAACACTAACAGACTAACAGACTAACACTAACACAAACAGACTAACACTAACAGACTAACACTAACAGACTAACAGACTAACACTAACAGACTAACACTAACAGACTAACACTAACAGACTAACCGACTAACACTAACAGACTAACACGACTAACACTAACAGACTAAACTAACAGATAACACTAACAGACTAACAGACTAACAGACTAACACTAACAGACTAACACTAACAGACTAAAACTAACAGACTAACACTAACAGACTAACACTAACACTAACAGACTAACACTAACAGACTAACCGACTAACACTAACACACTAACACTAACACACTAACACTAACAGACTAACACTAACAGACCAACAGACTAACACTAACAGACTAACACTAACAGACTAACACTAACAGACTAACACACACACTAACACTAACAGACTAACACTAACAGACCAACAGACTAACACTAACACTAACAGACCAACACTAACAGACTAACACTAACAGACTAACACTAACAGACTAACACTAACAGACTAACAGACTAACACTAACAGACTAACAGACTAACACTAACACACTAACACTAACAGACTAACACTAACAGACTAACAGACTAACACTAACCGACTAACAGACTAACACTAACACTAACAGACTAACACTAACAGACTAACAGACTAACACTAACACACTAACACTAACAGACTAACAGACTAACAGACTAACAGACTAACACTAACAGACTAACACTAACAGACTAACAGACTAACACTAACAGACTAACACTAACAGACTAACACTAACAGACTAACACTAACACACTAACAGACGAACGACTAACACTAACACTAACAGACTAACACTAACAGACCAACACTAACAGACTAACACTAACCGACTAACACTAACACTAACAGACTAAAACTAACAGACCAACAGACGAACACTAACAGACTAACACTAACAGACCACACAGACTAACACTACACCGACTAACACTAACAGACTAACAGACTAACACTAACAGACTAACACTAACAGACTAACACTAACAGACCAACAGACTAACACTAACAGACTAACACTAACAGACTAACACTAACAGACCAACAGACTAACACTAACAGACTAACACTAACAGACCAACAGACTAACACTAACAGACTAACAGACCAACAGACTAACACTAACAGACTAACAGACTAACACTAACACACTAACACTAACAGACTAACACTAACAGACTAACAGACTAACACTAACCGACTAACACTTACAGACTAACAGACTAACACTAACACACTAACACTAACAGACTAACACTAACAGACTAACACACTAACACTAACAGACTAACACTAACAGACTAACAGACTAACACTAACAGACTAACACTAACCGACTAACACTAACAGACCAACAGACTAACACTAACAGACCAACACTAACAGACTAACACTAACAGACTAACACTAACAGACCAACAGACTAACACTAACAGACTAACACTAACAGACCAACAGACTAACACTAACAGACTAACACTAACAGACTAACACTAACAGACTAACAGACTAACACTAACACACTAACAGACAAACACTAACAGACTAACAGACTAACACTAACAGACTAACAGACTAACACTAACAGACTAACAGACTAACACTAACACACTAACACTAACAGACCAACACTAACAGACTAACACACTAACACTAACAGACTAACACTAACAGACTAACACTAACAGACTAACACTAACAGACTAACACACTAACACTAACAGACCAACAGACTAACACTAACAGACTAACACTAACAGACTAACACTAACAGACAAACACTAACAGACCAACAGACTAACACTAACAGACTAACACTAACAGACTAACACTAACAGACCAACAGACTAACACTAATAGACTAACACAAACACAAACATACCAACAGACTAACACTAACAAGACTAACCGACTAACACTAACAGACTAACACTAACACTAACAGACTAACACTAACACTAACAGACTAACACTAACAGACTAACACTAACACCAACAGACTAACAGACTAACACACTAACACTAACAGACTAATACTAACAGACTAACACTAACACCAACAGACTAACAGACCAACAGACTAATACTAACAGACTAATACTAACAGACTAACACTAACAGACTAACAGACTAACACTAACACACTAACACTAACAGACTAACACTAACAGACTAACAGACTAACACTAACAGACTAACACTAACAGACTAACAGACTAACACTAACAGACTAACACTAACAGACTAACACTAACACACTAACAGACGAACACTAACACTAACACTAACAGACTAACACTAACAGACCAACACTAACAGACTAACACTAACCGACTAACACTAACACTAACAGACTAAAACTAACAGACCAACAGACGAACACTAACAGACTAACACTAACAGACCAACAGACTAACACTAACCGACTAACACTAACAGACTAACAGACTAACACTAACACACTAACACTAACAGACTAACACTAACAGACTAACAGACTAACACTAACCGACTAACACTTACAGACTAACAGACTAACACTAACACACTAACACTAACAGACTAACACTAACAGACTAACAGACTAACACTAACAGACTAACACTAACAGACCAACAGACTAACACTAACAGACTAACACACTAACACTAACAGACTAACACTAACAGACTAACAGACTAACACTAACAGACTAACACTAACCGACTAACACTAACAGACTAACAGACTAACACTAACAGACTAACACTAACAGACTAACACTAACACACTAACAGACTAACACTAACACTAACACTAACAGACTAACACTAACAGACTAACACTAACACTAACAGACTAACACTAACAGACTAACAGACTAACACTAACAGACTAACACTAACAGACTAACACACACACTAACAGACTAACACTAACAGACTAACAGACTAACACTAACAGACCAACACTAACAGACTAACACTAACAGACTAACACTAACAGACCAACAGACTAACACTAACAGACTAACACTAACAGACCAACAGACTAACACTAACAGACTAACACTAACAGACTAACACTAACAGACTAACAGACTAACACTAACACACTAACAGACAAACACTAACAGACTAACAGACTAACACTAACAGACTAACAGACTAACACTAACACACTAACACTAACAGACCAACACTAACAGACTAACACACTAACACTAACAGACTAACACTAACAGACTAACACTAACAGACTAACACTAACAGACTAACACACTAACACTAACAGACCAACAGACTAACACTAACAGACTAACACTAACAGACTAACACTAACAGACTAACACTAACAGACAAACACTAACAGACCAACAGACTAACACTAACAGACTAACACTAACAGACCAACAGACTAACACTAATAGACTAACACTAACACAAACATACCAACAGACTAACACTAACAAGACTAACCGACTAACACTAACAGACTAACACTAACACTAACAGACTAACACTAACACTAACAGACTAACACTAACAGACTAACACTAACAGACTAACACTAACAGACTAACAGTAACACTAACAGACTAATACTAACAGACTAACACTAACAGACTAACAGACTAACACTAACAGACTAACACTAACAGACTAACAGACTAACACTAACAGACCAACACTAACAGACTAACACTAACACACTAACACTAACAGACTAACAGACTAACACTAACAGACTAACAGACTAACACTAACACACTAACACTAACAGACTAACAGACTAACAGACTAACACTAACAGACTAACACTAACAGACCAACACTAACAGACTAACACTAACAGACTAACACTAACAGACCAACAGACTAACACTAACAGACTAACACTAACAGACCAACAGACTAACACTAACAGACTAACACTAACAGACTAACACACTAACACTAACAGACTAACAGACTAACACTAACACTAACAGACTAACACACTAACACTAACAGACCAACAGACTAACACTAACAGACTAACACTAAAGGACTAACACTAACAGACTAACACTAACACTAACAGACTAACACTAACAGACTAACAGACTAACACTAACAGACTAACACTAACAGACTAACACTAACAGACCAACAGACTAACACTAACAGACTAACACTAACAGACTAACACTAACAGACCAACAGACTAACACTAACAGACTAACACTAACAGACTAACACTAACAGACTAACACACTAACACTAACAGACTAACAGACTAACACTAACAGACTAACACTAACAGACTAACAGACTAGCACTAACAACTAACACGACTAACACTAACAGACTAACACTAACAGACCAACAGACTAACACTAACAGACTAACACTAACAGACTAACACTAACAGACTAACACTAACAGACTAACAGACTAACACTAACAGACTAACACTAACAGACTAACACTAACAGACTAACACTAAAGGACTAACACACTAACACTAACAGACTAACACTAACAGACTAACACACTAACACTAACAGACTAACACTAACAGACTAACAGACTAACACTAACACACTAACACTAACAGACTAACACTAACAGACTAACACTAACACACTAACACTAACAGACCAACACTAACAGACTAACACTAACAGACCAACAGACTAACACTAACAGACTAACACTAACAGACTAACACTAACAGACCAACAGACTAACACTAACAGACTAACACTAACAGACTAACACTAACAGACTAACACACTAACACTAACAGACTAACAGACTAACACTAACAGACTAACACTAACAGACCAACAGACTAACACTAACCGACTAACACTAACAGACTAACACTAACAGACCAACAGACTAACACTAACAGACTAACACTAACAGACTAACACTAACAGACTAACACTAACAGACTAACAGACTAACACTAACAGACTAACACTAACAGACTAACACTAACAGACTAACACTAAAGGACTAACACACTAACACTAACAGACTAACACTAACAGACTAACACACTAACACTAACAGACTAACACTAACAGACTAACAGACTAACACTAACACACTAACACTAACAGACTAACACTAACAGACTAACACTAACACACTAACACTAACAGACCAACAGACTAACACTAACAGACTAACACTAACAGACCAACACTAACAGACTAACACTAACAGACTAACACTAACAGACTAACACTAACACACTAACACTAACAGACCAACAGACTAACACTAACAGACTAACACTAACAGACCAACACTAACAGACTAACACTAAAGGACTAACACTAACACACTAACACTAACAGACCAACAGACTAACACTAACAGACTAACACTAACAGACCAACACTAACAGACTAACACTAACAGACTAACACTAACAGACTAACACTAACAGACTAACAGACTAACACTAACAGACTAACACTAACAGACTAACAGACTAACACTAACAGACTAACACTAACACTAACAGACTAACACTAACAGACTAACAGACTAACACTAACAGACTAACACTAACAGACTAACACTAACAGACTAACACTAACACACTAACAGACTAACACTAACAGACTAACACTAACAGACCAACAGACTAACAGACTAACACTAACACACTAACACTAACAGACTAACAGACTAACAGACTAACACTAACAGACTAACACTAACAGACCAACAGACTAACAGACTAACAGACTAACAGACTAACACTAACAGACTAACACTAACAGACTAACACTAACAGACCAACAGACCAACACTAACAGACTAACACTAACCGACTAACACTAACACTAACAGACTAACACTAACAGACCAACAGACTAACACTAACAGACTAACACTAACAGACTAACACTAACAGGCAAACAGACTAACACTAACAGACTAACACTAACAGACTAACACTAACAGACTAACAGACTAACACTAACACACTAACAGACTAACACTAACAGACTAACAGACTAACACTAACAGACTAACACTAACACACTAACACTAACAGACTAACACACTAACACTAACAGACTAACACTAACAGACTAACAGACCAACACTAACAGACTAACACACTAACACTAACAGACTAACACTAACAGACTAACACACTAACACTAACAGACTAACACTAACAGACTAACACTAACACACTAACACTAACAGACCAACACTAACAGACTAACAGACTAACACTAACCGACTAACACTAACTAGACTAACACTAACAGACTAACAGACTAACACTAACACAAATAGACTAACACTAACACTAACAGACTTACACTAACAGACTAACACTAACAGACTAACAGACTAACACTAACAGACTAACACTAACACTAACAGACTAACAGACTAACACTAACACTAACAGACTAACAGACTAACACTAACAGACAAACTTTAACAGACTAACACTAACAGACTAACACTAACACTAACAGACTAACAGACTAACACTAACAGACTAACACTAACAGACTAACACTAACAGACTAACACTAACAGACTAACATCACAGCAGTAGCCATGTGCTACAGTCCTCAGGCATTGGCTACACCCTCAGTAACTGATGTCAAGCAGATCTCAGCCTGCAGTGATTTGACCAATAATAAGTAACATGATCATCTTTAAGTAATGGTACCTTGTCCAGAGAGTTGTTCTTATCGTTGCTCTTCTCATGAAGGCTGTTTCCAGAGTCAGTGCTGATTAGGGAGCCTCGGGAGTCAGCGTGGCGGACAGAGTTAACGTTGGGGGTAGAGGATGCATGAGGGGAGGCTGAAGAACATAGAAACGTCAGCACGGTTAAATATATGACCCTCATGTCCCTCAATCACCACTGGACAACATGAGTTAAATCTCACGTCGGTGCCAAAAGGAGACTGAATCTCACCGGTGCCAGAGATGACTCCAAACAAATCCTTGTGCAAACTGTTGTCGAAAAAAGTACTGGACCTTGGAGGCGTCATCATCACGGTGTTGCCCAAGAGTGAATCATCTCTTCCATTCTGAAAGGAAAATGAACCATTAGTCAAGTCTATGCAGTTAGGGATTTGAGTTGTTGTCGTAGCCAGCCACTAGATAGAACCCTTACGCTGTTGATTTGAGTTGTGGTCATAGCCAGCCACTAGATAGAACCCTTACGTTGTTGATTTGAGTTGTGGTCGTAGCCAGCCACTAGATAGAACCCTTACGTTGTTGATTTGAGTTGTGGTCATAGCCAGCCACTAGATAGAACCCTTACGCTGTTGATTTGAGTTGTTGTCGTAGCCAGCCACTAGATAGAACCCTTACGCTGTTGATTTGAGTTGTTGTCGTAGCCAGCCACTAGATAGAAGCCTTACGTTGTTGGAGTAGTTGATGGTGAATGGGGAAACTTCCTTCACGTTGAGCCTGTGGACGTTCTCCTGGAGCAGACCAAACAGGGGCAGGTAAAGGGTGGCCAACCTAGCCTGCTGGCTCTGAAATAAAGATAATCTGATTAAATCAACTTCCTTTTCCCTTATGAGGAATTTCTAAATGACTAGAGAGGAAAGAGACAGGGATGACTGGGCTGCTTACCTTGGAGGTGTAGCGCTCGTCAAAAGTGTGCTTGACCATCAGGTTCTTGAGCACGTGGATGGATATCTGACGGATCTCCCGGAACTCCTGCAAGGCCCCGCCAACCTCCCGCAGGAGCAGCCCAACCAGGAAGTGGTTCTTACAGAAGTCGTCTGTCAGCGAGTAGTCCAACTGGAGGTCTGGGAGGTGGACAAACAGGAGACAGACGTTAGGAGAACGTCCCAAATGTGAACTATATGCTATGATGTAAACAACAACACAACAGCAGCACTGAGTTGATGTTTGAACTGCAGCACTGAGTTGATGTTTGAACTGCAGCACTGAGTTGATGTTTGAACTGCAGCACTGAGTTGATGTTTGAACTGCAGCACTGAGTTGATGTTTGAACTGCAGCACTGAGTTGATGTTTGAACTGCAGCACTGAGTTGATGTTTGAACTGCAGCACTGAGTTGATGTTTGAACTGCAGCACTGAGTTGATGTTTGCCAGAGCCGACGTTTGACCTTAAATAGACTGGTTCCATTGCCTCAGGGACAATCCTATTGCTATAGTGACGCATTCCTAAGAAATAAGAACTATTTGAGGCCCAAATAATTCTCTCTCCCTCTCCCTCCCTCCCTCCCTGATAGGTAGTGGTCTATCAGGACAGTATAGGTCTATCAGGACAGTATAGGTAGGGGTCTATCAGGACAGTATAGGTCTATCAGGACAGTATAGGTAGGGGTCTATCAGGACAGTATAGGTCTATCAGGACAGTATAGGTCTATCAGGACAGTATAGGTAGGGGTCTATCAGGACAGTATAGGTCTATCAGGACAGTATAGGTAGGGGTCTATCAGGACAGTATAGGTAGGGGTCTATTAGGACAGTATAGGTCTATCAGGACAGTATAGGTAGGGGTCTATCAGGACAGCATAGGTCTATCAGGACAGTATAGGTAGGGGTCTATCAGGACAGTATAGGTCTATCAGGACAGTATAGGTCTATCAGGACAGTATAGGTAGGGGTCTATCAGGACAGTATAGGTCTATCAGGACAGTATAGGTAGGGGTCTATCAGGACAGTATAGGTCTATCAGGACAGTATAGGTAGGGGTCTATCAGGACAGCATAGGTCTATCAGGACAGTATAGGTAGGGGTCTATCAGGACAGTATAGGTAGGGGTCTATCAGGACAGTATAGGTAGGGGTCTATCAGGACAGTATAGGTAGGGGTCTATCAGGACAGTATAGGTCTATCAGGACAGTATAGGTAGGGGTCTATCAGGACAGTATAGGTAGTGGTCTATCAGGACAGTATAGGTAGGGGTCTATCAGGACAGTATAGGTAGGGGTCTATCAGGACAGTATAGGTAGGGGTCTATCAGGACAGTATAGGTCTATCAGGACAGTATAGGTAGGGGTCTATCAGGACAGTATAGGTAGTGGTCTATCAGGACAGTATAGGTCCATTAGGACAGTATAGGTAGGGGTCTATCAGGACAGTATAGGTAGGGGTCTATCAGGACAGTATAGGTCTATCAGGACAGTATAGGTAGGGGTCTATCAGGACAGTATAGGGAGTGGTCTATCAGGACAGTATAGGTCTATCAGGACAGTATAGGTAGGGGTCTATCAGGACAGTATAGGTAGGGGTCTATCAGGACAGTATAGGTCTATCAGGACAGTATAGGTAGTGGTCTATCAGGACGGTATAGGTAGGGGTCTATCAGGACAGTATAGGTCTATCAGGACAGTATAGGTCTATTAGGACAGTATAGGTAGGGGTATATCAGGACAGTATAGGTAGGGGTCTATCAGGACAGTATAGGTAGGGGTCTATCAGGACAGTATAGGTCTATCAGGACAGTATAGGTCTATCAGGACAGTATAGGTAGGGGTCTATCAGGACAGTATAGGTAGTGGTCTATCAGGACAGTATAGGTCCATTAGGACAGTATAGATAGTGGTCTATCAGGACAGTATAGGTCTATCAGGACAGTATAGGTCTATCAGGACAGTATAGGTAGGGGTCTATCAGGACAGTATAGGTCTATCAGGACAGTATAGGTAGGGGTCTATCAGGACAGTATAGGTAGGGGTCTATCAGGACAGTATAGGTAGGGGTCTATCAGGACAGTATAGGTCTATCAGGACAGTATAGGTCTATCAGGACAGTATAGGTATGGGTCTATCAGGACAGTATAGGTAGGGGTCTATCAGGACAGTATAGGTAGGGGTCTATCAGGACAGTATAGGTAGGGGTCTATCAGGACAGTATAGGTCTATCAGGACAGTATAGGTAGGGGTCTATCAGGACAGTATAGGTAGGGGTCTATCAGGACAGTATAGGTCTATCAGGACAGTATAGGTAGTGGTCTATCAGGACAGTATAGGTAGGGGTCTATCAGGACAGTATAGGTAGGGGTCTATCAGGACAGTATAGGTAGGGGTCTATCAGGACAGTATTGGTAGGGGTCTATCAGGACAGCATAGGTCTATCAGGACAGTATAGGTAGGGGTCTATCAGGACAGTATAGGTCTATCAGGACAGTATAGGTAGGGGTCTATCAGGACAGTATAGGTAGGGGTCTATCAGAACAGTATAGGTAGGGGTCTATCAGGACAGTATAGGTCTATCAGGACAGTATAGGTAGGGGTCTATCAGGACAGTATAGGTAGGGGTCTATCAGGACAGTATAGGTCTATCAGGACAGTATAGGTAGGGGTCTATCAGGACAGTATAGGTAGGGGTCTATCAGGACAGTATAGGTCTATCAGGACAGTATAGGTAGTGGTCTATCAGGACGGTATAGGTAGGGGTCTATCAGGACAGTATAGGTCTATCAGGACAGTATAGGTCTATCAGGACAGTATAGGTAGGGGTCTATCAGGACAGTATAGGTCCATTAGGACAGTATAGGTAGGGGTATATCAGGACAGTATAGGTAGGGGTCTATCAGGACAGTATAGGTAGGGGTCTATCAGGACAGTATAGGTCTATCAGGACAGTATAGGTCTATCAGGACAGTATAGGTCTATCAGGACAGTATAGGTAGGGGTCTATCAGGACAGTATAGGTAGTGGTCTATCAGGACAGTATAGGTCCATTAGGACAGTATAGATAGTGGTCTATCAGGACAGTATAGGTCTATCAGGACAGTATAGGTCTATCAGGACAGTATAGGTAGGGGTCTATCAGGACAGTATAGGTCTATCAGGACAGTATAGGTAGGGGTCTATCAGGACAGTATAGGTAGGGGTCTATCAGGACAGTATAGGTAGGGGTCTATCAGGACAGTATAGGTCTATCAGGACAGTATAGGTCTATCAGGACAGTATAGGTATGGGTCTATCAGGACAGTATAGGTAGGGGTCTATCAGGACAGTATAGGTAGGGGTCTATCAGGACAGTATAGGTAGGGGTCTATCAGGACAGTATAGGTCTATCAGGACAGTATAGGTAGGGGTCTATCAGGACAGTATAGGTAGGGGTCTATCAGGACAGTATAGGTCTATCAGGACAGTATAGGTAGTGGTCTATCAGGACAGTATAGGTAGGGGTCTATCAGGACAGTATAGGTAGGGGTCTATCAGGACAGTATAGGTAGGGGTCTATCAGGACAGTATTGGTAGGGGTCTATCAGGACAGCATAGGTCTATCAGGACAGTATAGGTAGGGGTCTATCAGGACAGTATAGGTCTATCAGGACAGTATAGGTAGGGGTCTATCAGGACAGTATAGGTAGGGGTCTATCAGAACAGTATAGGTAGGGGTCTATCAGGACAGTATAGGTCTATCAGGACAGTATAGGTAGGGGTCTATCAGGACAGTATAGGTAGGGGTCTATCAGGACAGTATAGGTCTATCAGGACAGTATAGGTAGTGGTCTATCAGGACGGTATAGGTAGGGGTCTATCAGGACAGTATAGGTCTATCAGGACAGTATAGGTCTATCAGGACAGTATAGGTAGGGGTCTATCAGGACAGTATAGGTCCATTAGGACAGTATAGGTAGGGGTCTATCAGGACAGTATAGGTAGGGGTCTATCAGGACAGTATAGGTCTATCAGGACAGTATAGGTCTATCAGGACAGTATAGGTAGGGGTCTATCAGGACAGTATAGGTAGTGGTCTATCAGGACAGTATAGGTCCATTAGGACAGTATAGGTAGTGGTCTATCAGGACAGTATAGGTCTATCAGGACAGTATAGGTCTATCAGGACAGTATAGGTAGGGGTCTATCAGGACAGTATAGGTCTATCAGGACAGTATAGGTAGGGGTCTATCAGGACAGTATAGGTAGGGGTCTATCAGGACAGTATAGGTAGGGGTCTATCAGGACAGTATAGGTCTATCAGGACAGTATAGGTCTATCAGGACAGTATAGGTCTATCAGGACAGTATAGGTAGGGGTCTATCAGGACAGTATAGGTAGGGGTCTATCAGGACAGTATAGGTAGGGGTCTATCAGGACAGTATAGGTAGGGGTCTATCAGGACAGTAAGGTCTATCAGGACAGTATAGGTAGGGGTCTATCAGGACAGTATAGGTAGGGGTCTATCAGGACAGTATAGGTCTATCAGGACAGTATAGGTAGTGGTCTATCAGGACAGTATAGGTAGGGGTCTATCAGGACAGTATAGGTAGGGGTCTATCAGGACAGTATAGGTAGGGGTCTATCAGGACAGTATAGGTCTATCAGGACAGCATAGGTCTATCAGGACAGTATAGGTAGGGGTCTATCAGGACAGTATAGGTCTATCAGGACAGTATAGGTAGGGGTCTATCAGGACAGTATAGGTAGGGGTCTATCAGGACAGTATAGGTAGGGGTCTATCAGGACAGTATAGGTCTATCAGGACAGTATAGGTAGGGGTCTATCAGGACAGTATAGGTAGGGGTCTATCAGGACAGTATAGGTCTATCAGGACAGTATAGGTAGTGGTCTATCAGGACGGTATAGGTAGGGGTCTATCAGGACAGTATAGGTAGGGGTCTATCAGGACAGTATAGGTGGGCTATCAGGACGGAGGTAGGGTCACGGCGGTAGGGGGGTCTATCAGGACAGTATAGGTAGGGGTCTATCAGGACAGTATAGGTCTATCAGGACAGTATAGGTAGGGGTCTATCAGGACAGTATAGGTAGGGGTCTATCAGGACAGTATAGGTAGGGGTCTATCAGGACAGTATAGGTAGGGGTCTATCAGGACAGTATAGGTCTATCAGGACAGCATAGGTAGGGGTCTATCAGGATAGTATAGGTCTATCAGGACAGTATAGGTAGGGGTCTATCAGGACAGTATAGGTAGGGGTCTATCAGGACAGTATAGGTAGGGGTCTATCAGGACAGTATAGGTAGGGGTCTATCAGGACAGTATAGGTCTATCAGGACAGTATAGGTAGGGGTCTATCAGGACAGTATAGGTAGGGGTCTATCAGGACAGTATAGGTCTATCAGGACAGTATAGGTAGTGGTCTATCAGGACAGTATAGGTAGGGGTCTATCAGGACAGTATAGGTAGGGGTCTATCAGGACAGTATAGGTAGTGGTCTATCAGAACTTTGACAGCATATAGTGCAATAGGAATGAATTCACACCCCTTCACTTTTTCCACATTTTGTTACGTTACAGTCTTATTCTGAAATTGATCAAATTAAACATTTCCTCAGCAATCTACACACAATACCCCATTATGACAAGCTGGGTCTGAATACTTCCTGAATGCACTGTAGGTAGTGTACTTGAGTTTGATGAGATGGAAAAGCAATTTAAAACACTCGGAACACTACAACCACTGTGATTTATATTATTTGATCCTGCTGGTCATTTATGGACATTTGAACATCTTGGCCATGTTCTGTTATAATCTCCACGGGGCACAGCCAGAAGAGGACTGGCCACCCCTCAGAGCCTGGTTCCTCTCTAGGTTTCTTCCTAGGTTCGTGCCTTTCTAGGGAGTTTTTCCTAGCCACCGTGCTTCTACACCTGCACTGCCTGCTGTTTGGGGTTTTAGGCTGGGTTTCTGTATAACACTCTGTGACATCGGCTGATGTAAAAGGGGCTTTATAAATACATTTGATTGTTTGAACACTAAAATGGACAGGATGGCAGACAACACATGGCAGACAGCTTTCCCAACATCATATTACTGTATAAAAGCATTGTGGTTTTAGGTTAGTACAATAGAAGTATCTCATACATCCCTGGTATACCTTCATACTGTATATTTTATTTTGCTCACCTTGAAATCTCTGTATCCTCCCATTTCCAAAAGGCATGGGCAGATTCAAGGGGATGTAGTGCTCGTGGTTACATATGACACGCAGGAACTCAAACTTGAACTCAAACAGAGTCTGAAAACAAGATACATGTACATAAGTGTTACTCCTAAAGTATAGTGGTGGAAATATGAATGGTATTGTAATAACTCAACATAATCATATCATCATGAGAACTACCCTGGGGTCTCCAGGCACAAAGCAGTGGATGTAGTGGTTGATCTGCTTGAAGACAAAGCCTCTGTCCATGAGGGTCAAACAGCGCTGTGGACACAGGAAGAAAATGATTATTTCAGTAGAGTACAAGGATGACCAAGTGTGCCCGTCTAGCCAATCAGATGGAGCCAGCTGACCTTGATGAAGACAGCCAGGCTGTGGTTGGCGTTGCGGGCTGCGTCCAAGTTGTCCTTGTACTTCTGGGTGATGTGGGGCATCATCATGTTGACCAGGGTCTCCACCGTGTAGTGGAAACCGGCCGAGAAACGCTGGTTCCTGGACAGCTGAGAAACGAGTTGTTACTGTCAGCGCTGTTACTGTCACAGCTGTTACTGTCACAGCTGTTACTGTCACAGCTGTTACTGTCACAGCTGTTACTGTCAGAGTTGTTACTGTCAGCACTGTTACTGTCACAGCTGTTACTGTCACAGCTGTTACTGTCAGCGCTGTTACTGTCAGAGTTGTGACTGTCAGCACTGTTACTATCAGAGCTGTTACTATCAGAGCTGTTACTGTCAGCACTGTTACTATCAGAGCTGTTACTATCAGAGCTGTTACTGTTAGCACTGTTACTATCAGAGCTGTTACTGTCAGCGCTGTTACTGTCACAGCTGTTACTGTCACAGTTGTTACTATCACAGCTGTTACTGTCAGCGCTGTTACTGTCAGAGTTGTTACTGTCAGCACTGTTACTATCAGAGCTGTTACTGTCAGCGCTGTTACTGTCACAGCTGTTACTGTCAGCACTGTTACTATCAGAGCTGTTACTATCAGAGCTGTTACTGTCACAGCTGTTACTGTTAGCACTGTTACTATCAGAGCTGTTACTGTCAGCGCTGTTACTGTCACAGCTGTTACTGTCACAGTTGTTACTATCACAGCTGTTACTGTCAGCGCTGTTACTGTCAGAGTTGTTACTGTCAGCACTGTTACTATCAGAGCTGTTACTGTCAGCGCTGTTACTGTCAGAGTTGTGACTGTCAGCACTGTTACTATCAGAGCTGTTACTGTCACAGCTGTTACTGTCACAGCTGTTACTGTCACAGTTGTTACTATCACAGCTGTTACTGTCACAGTTGTTACTATCACAGCTGTTACAGTCACAGCTGTTACTGTCAGAGTTGTTACTGTCAGCACTGGTACTATCAGAGCTGTTACTGTCACAGCTGTTACTGTCACAGCTGTTACTGTCACAGTTGTTACTGTCACAGCTGTTACTATCACAGTTGTTACTGTCACAGCTGTTACTGTCAGAGCTGTTACTGTCAGCGCTGTTACTGTCACAGCTGTTACTGTCACAGTTGTTACTGTCACAGCTGTTACTATCACAGTTGTTACTGTCACAGCTGTTACTGTCACAGTTGTTACTATCAGAGTTGTTACTGTTGTTACTGTCACAGCTGTCATTGTCACAGCTGTTACTATCAGAGTTGTTACTGTCACAGCTGTTACTATCAGAGTTGTACTGTCAGTGCTGTTACTGTCACAGCTGTTACTGTCAGAGTTGTTACTGTTGTTACTGTCACAGCTGTTACTGTCACAGAAGTTACTATCAGAGTTGTTACTGTCACAGTTGTTACTATCAGAGTTGTTACTGTCACAGCTGTTACTGTCACCTGTTACTGTCACAGCTGTTACTATCAGAGTTGTTACTGTCACAGCTGTTACTGTTGTTACTGTCACAGCTGTTACTGTGATATTGATTTTGCGTTAGGATTCCAGAAGTGCCCAGAAGGTAACATATGAAAGTACTATGCAACACTTCAATTTGGTCCTCGAGGAGCTACACACTTCCAACAACACATTGATGTTGTGTTTCTGACCCCACCACAGCTATTCCTAGAGAGAGGCCATCCCACGTTGTGTTTCTGACCCCACCACAGCTATTCCCAGAGAGAGGCCATCCCAGGTTGTGTTTCTGACCCCACCACAGCTATTCCTAGAGAGAGGCCATCCCAGGTTGTGTTTCTGACCCCACCACAGCTATTCCTAGAGAGAGGCCATCCCAGGTTGTGTTTCTGACCCCACCACAGCTATTCCTAGAGAGAGGCCATCCCAGTGAGCCACCACAGAACCACAGTAGAGGGAGCAACCCTTAATGGAAATGTCCTGTTTCCTCTGTTCAGTGTGGCAAACTCCTGAGGGAGAGTAATGGTTCCTGATTATACATGGCCATGCCAGGGAGGAAACTCAGGGCTATGCTTGGTTAGGGGAGACTGCTGTGGATAGCATTGAAGTGATGGTTAGTTATGAGACATGGCTGTGCTTTATTCTGTGTGAGGACTGTGGCAGCCCACATTGCTGCGCATGTTCGGAGCTCAGACTGATAAGCTGACATTTATATCATAGTAAAAATGAAGACTTGGCTTAGTCAAGTGTCACAACAGACTTACCCTCACTTTACTGCTCTCAATCAAGTACTGTGCCATGGACTTCACTAAGGCTTCGAAGAAATACCACGAGTACTACGAAACAGAGATACAGAAACAAATACAAATCAATGCAAACATGAAACTTGATGTAAATGTCCAGAAAACCCTTCTTCACTCTATTGCTGTGCTGTTCATTACCTTGAGCAATTTGTTGCTGGTGAGGAAGTCTGTGGAAGGCTTTAGAATTGCAGTCATGGCTTTGGCCAGCTCCTCGTGAACTGTTCTCGTGGTAGAGGATGTGTATGGCTCGGTCTTAAACACATACTGAACCAGGGAGGGAGAAAAAAACAACATCATGTTCTACAACTACACAGTAGGTAATTGTGCCCTATGATAAATGGACCAGTACCATGCTTACCTGGCTTACTTACTGCAAATTGAGAAATTATGTGACTAAACTCAACAAAAAGAAGAAGAAACTGTATTATGAAGCCAAGATCAATGTGGCTCAGTTGGTAGAGCATGGTGTTTGCAACACCAGGGTTGTTGGTTCGATTCCCACGGGGGACCAGTACGGAAAAAAATGTATGAAATGTATGCATTCACTACTGTAAGTTGCTCTGGATAAGAGCGTCTGCTAAATGACTAAAATGTAAAACAAAAGAATGATGGAAAAAGACTTTGGGCAGAAAGACAAATTCAACTCCATCTTTATTCAAATCAGATGGCTTATTCATCACAAAACCATTTGATGTTGCCAATTATTATAATGATTATTTAATTGGCAAAGTGGGCAAACTTAGGCAGGAAATGCCAACAACGAACAGTGAGCAATTGTATTCATGCATAAAAAAAACTAATAATTAAAGAAAAGCATTGCAAGCCAGAATTTTGTAAAGTTAGTGTGGGAGAGGTGGAAAGATTATTGTTATCGATCAATAATGACAAAACTCCTAACATTGACAGCTTTCCATCGAAAGCTACTGAGGATGGTAGCTGACTCTATAGCCACGCCTATCTGTCATATTTTTAATCTGAGCCTAGAGGAAAGTCTTTGTCATCAGGCCTGGAGGGAAGCCAAGAGTGGTAAAGCGGCCTTTACTGGCTCTAACAGCAGACCTATAAGCTTGCTGCCAGCTCTTAGCAAACGGTTGGAAAAAATGGTGTTTGACCAAATACAATGCTGTTTCTCTGTAAACAAATGAACAACAGACTTTCAGCATGCTTATAGAGAAGGGCACTCAACATGTACTGCACTGACACAAATGACTGATGATTGGTTGAAAGAAATTCATAATAATAAGATTGTGGGAGCTGTACTGTTAGATTTCAGTGCAGCCTTTGATATTATTGACCATAACCTGTTGTTAAAAAAAAATGGTGTTATGGCTTTTCAACCTCTGCCATATCGTGGATTCAGAGCTATCTCTTATCTCTCAGTTGGTAGAGCATGGTGTTTGCAATGCCAGGGTTGTGGGTTTGATTCCCACGGGGGACCAGTACGGGATGAAATGTATGCATTCACTACTGTAAGTCGCTCTGGATAAGAGTGTCTGCTAAATGACTAAAATGTAAAATGTAATGTAAATGTAGAACTCAGAGGGTTATGTTTAATGGAAGCTTCTCTAATGTCAAACATGTAAAGTGTGGTGTACCGCAGGGCAGCTCTCTAGGCCCTCTACTCTTTTCTATTTTTATCAATGACCTGCCACTGGCATTAAACAAAGCATGTGTGTCCATGTATGCTTATGATTCAACCATATACGCATCAGCAACCACAGCTAATGGAGTCACTGAAACCCTTAACAAAGAGTTGCAGTCTGTTTTGGAATGGGTGGCCAGTAATAAACTGGTCCTGAACATCTCTAAAACTAACAGCATTGTATTTGGTACCAATCACTCCCATAGTTCTAGATCTCAGCTGAATCTGGTAATGAATGGTGTGGCTGTTGAAAAAGTTGAGGAGACTAAATGACTTGGTGTTACCTTAGATTGCAAACTGTCATGGTCAAAACATTTAGATTCAATGGTTGTAAAGATGGGGAGAGGTCTGGCCGTAATAAAGAGATGCTCTGCTTTTTTGACACCACACTCCAAAAAGCAAGTTCTGTAGGCTCCAGTTTTGTCTAATCTTGATTATTGTCTAGTCGTGTGGTCCAGTGCGGCAAGGAAAGACCTACAGGGCCTTGAAAAAGTATTCATCCCCCTCGGCGTTTTTCCTATTTGCTGCATTACAACCTGTAATTGATTTTTATTTGGATTTCATGTAAGGGACATACACAAAATAGTCCAAATTGGTGAAGTGAAAAAAAAAAATTCCTTGTTTCAAAAAATGCAACAAAAAAAATGTAACTGAAAAGTGGTGCGTGCATATGTATTCACCCCCTTTGCTATGAAGCCCCTAAATAAGATCTAGTGCAACCAATTACCCTCAGAAGTCACACAGTTAGTTAAATAAAGTCCACCTAAGTGTCACATGATCTGTCACATGATCTCAGTATATATACACCTGTTCTGAAAAGCCCCAGAGTCTACAACACCACTAAGCAAGGGGCACCACCAAGCAAGTGGCACCATGAAGATCAAGGTGCTCTCCAAACAGGTCAGGGACAAAGTTGTGGAGAAGTACAGATCAGGATTGGGTTGTAAAAAAATATCCGAAACTTTGAACATCCCACGGAGCACCATTAAATCCATTATTAAAAAATGGAAAGAATATGGCACCACAACAAACCTGCCAAGAGAGGGCCGCCCACCAAAACTCACGGACCAGGCAAGGAGGGTATTAATCAGAGATGCAACAAAGAGACCAAAGATAACCCTGAAGGAGCTGCAAAGCTCCACAGCGGACCTTGGAGTATCTGTCCATAGGACCATTTTAAGCCGTACACTCCACAGAGCTGGGCTTTACGGAAGAGTGGCCAGAAAAAAAGCCATTCCTTAAAGAAAAAAATAAGCAAACACGTTTGGTGTTCGCCAAAAGGCATGTCGGAGACTCCCCAAACATATGGGAGAAGGTGCTCTGGTCAGATGAGACTAAAATGTAGCTTTTTGGCCATCAAGGAAAACGCTATGTCTGGCGCAAACCCAACACCTCTCATCACCCCGAGAACACCATCCCCACAGTGAAGCATAATAAGTGTGTCTGTCAGAGCTGTGTGTGTGTAAGTTGACTATGCAAACAATTTGGGATTTTCAACACATTAATGTTTCTTATAAAAAGAAGAAGTGATGCAGTCAGTCTCTTCCAGATAAGACAAACAGCAGGACAATGACCCGAAGCGTACTGCTAAAGCAACACTCGAGTGGTTTAAGGGGAAACATTTAAAAGTCTTGGAATGGCCTAGACAAAGCCCAGACCTCAATCCAATTGAGAATCTGTGGTATGACTTAAAGATTACTGTACACCAGCAGAACCCGTCCAACTTGAAGGAGCTGGAGCAGTTTTGTCTTGAAGAATGGGCAAAAATCCCAGTGGCTAGATGTTTATAGAGACATACCCCAAAATGCCAAGGGGGGTGAATACTTTCGCAAGCCACTGTAGTTAAGCTGCAGCTAGCCCAGAACAGAGTGGCACGTTTTGCTCTTAAATGTAATCAGAGGGCTGATATAAATACTATGCATGCCAGTCTCTCTTGGCTAAGAGTTGAGGAGAGACTGACTGCATCACTTCTTCTTTTTATAAGAAACATTAATGTGTTGAAAATCCCAAATTGTTTGCATAGTCAATTTACACACAGCTCTGACACACACACTTATCCCACCAGACATGCCACCAGGGGTCTTTTCATAGTCCCCAGATCCAGAACAAATTCAAGAAAGCGTATATTATTATATCGAGCCCTTATTGCATGGAACTTCCTTCCATCTCATGCTCAAATAAACAGCAAACCTGGTTAAAAAAAAACAGATAAAGCAACACCTCGCGGCACAATGCCTCTCCCCTACTTGACCTATATAGTTTGTGTGTATGCTTTGATATGTAGGCTACATGTGCCTTTAAAAAAATATGTAGTTCTGTCCTTGAGCTGTTCTTATCTTCTTGTCTGCTGCTTTTGCAAGAGCTAATGGGGATCCTAATAAAATACCAAATACCAAAATAGATATTACAAATGGACCAGTACCAAGCTTACCTTGACATACTATAAATGGACCAGTACCATGCTTACCTTGACATATGATCGCAGGTAGTGTTCCAGCCCCTCTTCGTGGCACTGGGAAACAATGTGAATCATGACTCTGAAAGGGCCAGAAAGCATATGTAAGAGCAGGTCAATACTCACAGAGAATCCAATTAGAACATATGTCTATGGGAGTCTCCCAAGTGGCACTCTATTCCCTATATAGTGCACTACTTTTGACCAGAGGCCTGTGGAGGAATAGGGTGCCATTTTGGGACACAGACTAACACTACTGACTTGGTGACGTTGACAGCCACCTCCTCATGGGTGGCACTGGTCAACACACGGAAGAGCTGGTTGAGAGTGGTGGGCAGGAAGTGTATCATCACAGAACTCTCCATAGCGTGTAGACTCTGAGGAGGGAAGAGAATAGGGTTACTAACACGCTGAAGGCCTTGTATTTCCCTGAGTCAAAATGCTGATCCTGCAGAATGTCATCCAGAAGCACATCAAAGACAGGCTTAACTGCATTAACAGAACTGACTTATGTTAAAATTATTCGCAAAGAGAGATGAAATTAGAAACAGCTTCAATCTAAGTGCTTGGTGGCGTACAGTAAACATGCACTCCAAAGCCGGCTCTAATCAGTCTCTGATGAGGAGGTGAAAGTTACGTCTCACCAAGAGGGGCGGAAACCAAACACACAGTTGCGTAAGAGGAAACGGAAACAGCAAAGAATAACAGGACACACCTGAGAACAAGCATGTTAATCACACACACCTACGAGTTAGTTCCTGAGCGGCCCATTGGTGCATCACTCCGTACGGGCCAAGGCCTGCCAAGTTATCTGACAACCTGCCAGGGAAACTCTCTCTGCTAGACCTGGCCTTGGGTGACCATTGTTTGTGTGGAATAGTGTGTTTCCACGAGCACCCCAGAGATTCATCTGAATATGTGTCTCTGCTCATGTCAGTGTTCAGGGGGGGGAAATGGAGAGAGCACCTGTGGACTGGAGCCGAGGGTAATGCTAGCATTGTCCCACCCAGGTCTGAGTAAACAAGCACTGATATATAAACATCCTGGGTAAATCAGACAGCCTGGATGGCAGAGAGAGAGAGTGATGGGTGACAGGTGAGGGAGGGAGGGAGATCGAGAGAGATTGAGAGACAGAATGGATATATTAACGTGTTTTCTCTCAAGCCACCCTATTCAGCGTACAACAACAGGTGTCATGTCTTTCAGACCCCAGTCAGACATGTCTCCACACATCCTGGTCATGCCCACGGAGGTGCCACCGTCACTGACAATGCTTTACCTTCAGATACTTGACCAGCTCTCCTCCTGCCACCTGGGCTGCAGACTCTGTGCTCTGACAGTGACCAAAGAAATTGTGCAAATGTTGATCCTACAGAGAGGAGAAGTATAGAAGTTAGAGAAAACAAGATGTCCAGAAGAGACGGTGGAGATCATGCATTTAAAAACCCTGTATCAGCTACGTCACAACTAATCTGAGAAATGAAACTAACCTGAGTGTACACAGTGGAGACGAGGTGAGTGGACACCTTGAACAAAGGCTTGCCTCCATCCACCCATTTGATTTCAGGATGCTGCTGCATGTGACATAGGACATATTTTATCAATACTAAAAACAAAGTCACTGGTTATCATACTACAAAGGTGGTGTTTTGGATCAACCTACAGTATAGTAAAGTAAAGGCATTTAGTGTACTCTAGGTGGATACAATACAATACAAAGAAGAGAATTAAAGCTCAAGTTGAAACAACTAAACACCAGTCATTAACTCAGCCATGTATTCTCACGCAATTAGCTGAACATTGTTAAGTCTCACTGCTGTGTGCTTTCACTTCCCCTGATTGGCTGAGATAATGATATCTCACACAACCTTGAGGCAGACAACAAGCCCCTTGTAAGGCAGCGTACCACTCAGAAAGGTTCTGTGGCTCTCTCTTTCCTCCACTACTTTCTTTCACAGACACTTACAGGTTACATTTTAGTGATAGAAAATGACTGGATTGGTTTAAATCCGTTTTCTTTAAAACTTATGTTCTTTCAGATGTGTGGTGATAAAGTAAAGGAGCCACGGAAAAGGGAAAGGAAGCAATAGTGTGTGTGTGTGTGTGTGTGTGTGTGTGTGTGTGTGTGTGTGTGTGTGTGTGTGTGTGTGTGTGTGTGTGGTGTGTGTGTGTGTGTGTGTGTGTGTGTGTGTGTGTGTGTGTGTGTGTCTTGTGTGGGCGTGTTTAACTATACTTGTGGGAACCAGAACAAAAAATTTGACCAACTGGGGACATTTTGTTAGTCCCCCCGAGGTCAAATACTATTTCTAGGGGGTTTAGGGTTAAGGTTAGAATTAGTGTTAGAATTAGGTTTAGGGTTAGGAGCTAGGGTTAGGTTTAGGGTTAAGGTTAGGTTTTTGGGTTAAGGTTAAGGTTAGGGTTATGGTTAGGTTTAGGGGTTAGGAAAAATAGGATTTTGAATGGGACTGAATTGTATGTCCCCACAAGGTTAGCTGTGCAAGACTGTGTGTGTGTGTATGTGTGTCTTGTGTGTGTGTGTGTGTGTCTTGTGTGTGTGTCTGAAGGGAGAGCTACCTTGCTGACAACCTCTTGACAGCTGAGGTAGCCAGTGGGCAGGTTGGCAGCCACGGGGACGTGACTCTCATTCATGATCACCCTGCCATCCTTCAGCAGAGGGAGCCAGGCGTAACCCACTGAGGACAGACAAGGACAATGAGAGACAGGACTGGCAGTCAGCTTACAGACAGTGTCATACATAACAGTGACCCAGCACTGGGAGAATAGGGAAGAATGGAAACTGGCACAGGCACAAATCATCCATCATTATACTGGGGAGAATTCATTTGGATGGCTTAAGACTGGATGTGGGCCTGAGTTACATGGGTCTGTATCCTGGGTCTGGTGTCTACCTTGTGTCTCCACCACGTCTCTCTTCTTGGTGCTGGCCTTGCTGTTGCTGTCACAGCTGACGTGGAAGAAGGTGAACAGCAGATGGTGCTTCTCATTGAGCTGAGTGGGTAGCTCAATCTTAAACTGAGGAACAGGAAGAGGAACGCTCAGGGTTAGAATACACGCTGCCACTGCTTCGTCTACTCACTACTTACTCTAAAGTATTGTTTCAAATGGAACTGTGCATTCTGCATGATTCAGCCTGGTCGACTGAGAGCGTGAATTAAATCAAATAGAAAATCCCATCAGTACCTCATCATAAAACTCTGGGCTGTGCTGGTGATGTAATACTGCAGCAGAGGCATTCTCTGTAAACAGGGGTCCTCCTGGTCGACCATAGATGCACTGTGGGTAATAATAACAATCATTTTGTTATTAGGCTACCTGGGGTGGCAGGTAGCCTAGTGGTTAGAGCGTTGGACCAGTAACCGAAAGGTTGAAAGATTGAATCCCCGAGCTGACAAGGTAAAGATCTGTCATTCTGCCCCTGAACAAGGCAGTTAACCCACTGTTCCTAGGTCGTCATTGAAAATAAGAATTTATTCTTAACTGACTTGCCTAGTTAAATAAAGGAAAAATAACATGTTATTCCCCTAAGTGGTATACTGTTCCTCTTGTACCAAACGACACTGTGGCGTCCGATGAACTCTGCTGAGAAGGAGTCATATGAGTAGTAGCTTACCTTGAGCGAAACAGCCTCCTCTTCATCAGAGTCCTTGAACTCAATGCAGACAGCTATGTTTCTAGCCTGAGGAGAGCGCAGACAGAATAAACAGAATAAAAGCTGACCCACGTGGAGATGCTGGAGGGAAACACATTTCTGCTGGACACATTTATAGTAAAGTTGGAAAAGTAATATCATGATATTTAGTAGTCTCTCGTGACAGATTGTTACATGTAATCAAGTATCTTTTTAGGCTCCCAAGTGGAGCAGTGGTTTAAGGCACTGAATGTCAGTGCAAGAGGCGTCACTACAGACACACTGGTTTGAATCCTGGCTGTATCACATCCGGCCGTAATTGGGAGTCACCATAGGGTGCCTCACAATTGGCCCAGCGTCGTCCGGGTTTGGCCGAGGTAGGCCGCCATTGTAAATAAGAATTTGTTATTAACTGACTTGCCTAGTTAAGTAAAGGTTAAATTTTAATAAAAAAACAAAAAAAACATCTAGCCACATGAGATCTGTGTATCCTGATCAAACTGAGCAGTTTGTGCCTTTGTGACTATACCTTCGCGAAGGATTTTTGGCTGTCGTACTTCAGGTGCTTGGGGTAGACATAGAGGTGATTGTTGTAGATGGTGAACGGCTGGGAGCACTTGGCTATGTAGGGAACAAACTCCTCCACCTCAAAGTAGATGTTCGTCTTCTCACTGCTATCAAAAGTCTTCACAGGAATATAGGATGAGCTAATACAATCTACACACAGCGACAGAGACGGGGGGGGGGGGGGGGGAGACAAATAAATAGCCGACAGACAATCAGACCAATCTGAGTTGAAGAGAAACAGCTTCCATCTTTCACGTTCCCAGTGTATGTTGAATTTGGAGGGCTTACTTGTCAAGTCAGGGGCAACATCATCAATGGTAACATCTAGGTTTCCTAAGATTACAGGGAGCTTGGCCATCTTCTCTGGCCTAGGGAGAAGAAGCATAATAAGTACTGGTTAATGCCTTTGTTATCATCTACCTAGGAGGATCTGATGGAAAACAGGCAAACTGCCTGGAAACTACCCTGTGAACAGACAGAGCCCAAGAGGAGAAACCAAACGTTTGTAAAGGTGAGAAAACATCTGCGGTACAGGCTTTCATTGTGAAAGAGAATCTCTTCAGCCAAAAAAAACCTGCCTATGGGAATCAGCTTACGAAATACCCACTGTTATAACACTTTAATCATTCAGACTAAACAAGAATAAATTCTATATTCTCAATGTGATGCGATGTACTTGTACGATGAACCAAAGTCAGCAAAGAATGCAGACAGTAGGAGGTTACTAACTTTCTGAAGTCAGCCAGCAGTTTAAACATGTCGTCGTTGGACAACTTGTTACTGTCCTGTCTGTAGATGGCAGAGAAACGACCACTTTTGTCCAACGTCCCCGATGCATCTTTGAACAGAGGCCTGCAGGGAAGGAGAAATGAGAATCAAAAATGACAGGTCTGTTTCCAGTAGTTCTCTGGACAAAGCTCTGCTGGTCTGGGCTAGATCTCAGAGGGGGTTTCCACTGGTCTGGGCTAGATCTCAGAGGGGGTTTCCACTGGTCTGGGCTTGATCTCAGAGGGGGTTTCCACTGGTCTGGGCTAGATCTCAGAGGGGGTTTCCACTGGTCTGGGCTAGATCTCAGAGGGGGTTTCCACTGGTCTGGGCTTGATCTCAGAGGGGGTTTCCACTGGTCTGGGCTAGATCTCAGAGGGGGTTTCCACTGGTCTGGGCTAGATCTCAGAGGTGGTTTCCACTGGTCTGGGCCAGATCTCAGAGGGGGTTTCCACTGGTCTGGGCTAGATCTCAGAGGGGGTTTTCACTGGTCTGGGCTAGATCTCAGAGGGGGTTTTCACTGGTCTGGGCTTGATCTCAGAGGGGGTTTCCACTGGTCTGGGCTAGATCTCAGAGGGGGTTTCCACTGGTTTGGGCTAGATCTCAGAGGGGGTTTCCACTGGTCTGGGCTAGATCTCAGAGGGGGTTTCCACTGGTCTGTCTGGGCTAGATCTCAGAGGGGGTTTCCACTGGTCTGGGCTAGATCTCAGAGGGGGTTTCCACTGGTCTGGGCTAGATCTCAGAGGGGGTTTTCACTGGTCTGGGCTAGATCTCAGAGGGGTTTTCCACTGGTCTGGGCTAGATCTCAGAGGGGGTTTCCACTGGTCTGGGCTAGATCTCAGAGTGGGTTTTCACTGGTCTGGGCTAGATCTCAGAGGGGTTTTCCACTGGTCTGGGCTAGATCTCAGAGGGGGTTTCCACTGGTCTAGGCTAGATCTCAGAGGGGGTTTCCACTGGTTTGGACTAGATCTCAATGGGGGTTTCGACTGGTCTGGGCTAGATCTCAGAGGGGGTTTCCACTGGTCTGGGCTTGATCTCAGAGGGGGGTTTCACTGGTCTGGGCTTGATCTCAGAGGGGGTTATTTAGAGTTATTTGGCAACTTTAGTTGTGAATGATACAAATCTTAGAATGCCTTAGAAATCAAAACATATATGGGCTGCATGATACGACTATAGACTATTGATGAGTCACAAAAAAAAAGTTTGTGCTCTGTCCCTTGCCTCAGGCTGCACAGCTGTTCTCTCATCAAGTGATCCTATTTTCACCCATCAGACTATTCTCAATTTTCTCAATCTTGTCTTTACTAATACGTCAAATTAGTTTTGATTTAGAATGGCCCATTATCAAATGGGCAGGAACAGGAACAAGAACAGGGGCAGGAACAGGGGCAGGGGCAGGGGCAGGAACAGGGGCAGGAACAAGAACAGGGGCAGGAACAGGAACAGGGGCAGGGGCAGGAACAGGGGCAGGGGCAGGAACAGGGGCAGGAACAGGAACAGGGGCAGGGGCAGGGGCAGGAACAGGGGCAGGGGCAGGAACAGGGGCAGCGGCAGGAACAGGGGCAGGGGCAGGAACAGGAACAAGGGCAGGGGCAGGACCAGGGGCAGGAACAAGAACAGGGGCAGGAACAGGAACAGGGGCAGGGGCAGGAACAGGGGCAGCGGCAGGAACAGGGGCAGGGGCAGGAACAGGAACAGGGACAGGGGCAGGGGCAGGGGCAGGAACAGGGACAGGGGCAGGAACAGGAACAGGGGCAGGGGCAGGAACAGGAACAGGGGCAGGAACAGGGGCAGGAACAGGAACAGGAACAGGGGCAGGGGGCAGGAACAGGAACAGGGGCAGGAACAGGGGCAGGAACAGGAACAGGGGCAGGAACAGGAACAGGGGCAGGAACAGGAACAGGGGCAGGAACAGGGGCAGGAACAGGAACAGGGGATAAAAGACCTGTCATCCATATGCACTCGAATAGCAAATGGAGGCCGCTTTCCCCGCCGGTTCGTTTTTCAGTCATACAGAGTCGGCTATTTCGGTATAAATATCGTAGCACCTGGGATCCTCCTCTTTTTAGTAGCAACCATCAACACTCTGCTTTCACACAGGACTGTATATAGAAATGTCTGGGCTTTGAACAACCCTTAATTCACTCCACGCATCAACCACTGTTTAAGGAGCCTCTCGCTGCACGACAGGTGATATTCCGCCTAAACTCTGTGTGCCATGGGCTCTCCAACCCCTGTTCTTGCAGCTACCCAGTGCTTAATTTGGGAAACCAAGTGATATATCGGTTCGGGAACATGAATAGTAACATATTTTCACAACAAAATATATTTAATTAAACTGTTGACAGCCCCTCTGTGCGCTGGAGAAAGGAATGAAGGAGAGAGAGGGGGAGATGAAAACACATAGTGATGAGATATTCTGTAGCAAAAGGTAATGTGTCAGCCTATTAATTATGAAAAAGAAAAAAGAAATTCCCTATTACTAGGCTATTCAAAATCAAATACAAATACACTATAATTGTAGGCTTAGCCACCCTGCACAATCAATGAACCAACAGCATTGCCTAGGCCTACACCTTCTCTCCCAGACTCATGAATCGACATTTTGGAATATAGCACAAGGTAACCAGTCCATCTAGTATGCATAATAATACAGTCCACACTCAAGAGGTGATTAGTAGAATGTGTTTCATTTTGGTGTATAGGCTAGACTAAGTATGTACCAAATACTTAAAAAAATAAAGTTTTAATATGCGGTAGGCTATGTATTGTATAACGACACAATTATTATTTTAATTCAGGTTAAAAAAAAAATTGTGTCGGGCTGATATGTAGGTCTACGCGTATGCATTATCTTCATGGGTGTTTTGAATGAATCATCACATTAGAAAGCCCTGGCCATTTAATTGTGTTAGGCTTTGAAACAACATCCACAATGACCATGTTTTCCACTCAGTTTTCAACCTGTTGTTGAATTTCTTTTTTTAAATTGAAATTGCATTGATGTTAGAGGGACAATAGAGCCCTGAGTAGCAGGCCATTAGTACCTGATGGAGGGACAATAGAGCCCTGAATACTAGGTCATTAGGACCTGATGGAGGGGCAATAGAGCCTTGAGTACCAGGCCATTAGTACCTGATGGAGGGACAATAGAGCTCTGAGTACTAGGCCATTACCACCCGATGGAGGGACAATAGAGTCCTGAGTACTAGGCCATTAGGACCTGATGGAGGGACAATAGAGCCCTGAGTACTAGGCATTAGAACCCGATGGAGGGACAATAGAGCCCTGAGTAGCAGGCCATCAGGACCTGATGGGGGGGACATTAGAGCCCTGAGTAGCAGGCCATTAGTACCTGATGGAGGGACAATAGAGCCCTGAATACTAGGCCATTAGGACCCGATGGAGGGACAATATAGCCCTGAGTACTAGGCCATTAGGACCTGATGGAGGGGACATTAGAGCCCTGAGTACCAGGCCATTAGTACCTGATGGAGGGACAATAGAGCTCTGAGTACTAGGCCATTAGGACCCGATGGAGGGACAATAGAGCCCTGAGTAGCAGGCCATCAGGACCTGATGGGGGGGACATTAGAGCCCTGAGTACCAGGCCATTAGTACCTGATGGAGGGACAATAGAGCTCTGAGTACTAGGCCATTAGGACCCGATGGAGGGACAATAGAGCCCTGAGTACCAGGCCATTAGGAGCCGATGGAGGGACACTAGAACCCTGAGTAGCAGGCCATTAGTACCTGATGGAGGGACAATAAAGCCATGAGTATCAGGCCATTAGGACATGATGGTAGTTAGTAAATTGGATACTGCCAACGCATGTCCAGAGCACATAAGAGGAGATTACCGTGACTCAATGGTCATGTGGAATGACTGCCGGTGTGGCGATAATACAGTCATCACAACAGCCCTATTTACCAGTGTCAAAAAAATGGAAACTCACTACCTTTATTTTGCCTGGAAATAAACTTGAGGTCTTTTATCACATTTTACACTAGTCAAAGCGATGCCATACTAAGCAGACCTACTATCAAGTTCCTCTAATAATGACAAGATATTCCAAAAGGTCAAACATCTTTCAATAACCTCGAACTATAAACATCAGTTCAGTTCAGGTTAGTAACCGTCCAGTACCTGGCGGCCCATCCAAAAGGCATCCTGTACTGGCCCAACCGGCTGCAAGACAATTTGGCATTTTTCAGAACCTTCTGTGCCACCTGGTGGGAGAAAGGAACAGGGTATGAGTGGTCCATTCTGGTCTGAGAATACAGACAGGGGTGATGGGCAGCACTCCAGGCTCCAGCATATCCTACTGAGTTAGCTCTGAGGCCTGCCAAGCTACACACACACACACACACACACACACACACACACACACACACACACACACACACACACACACACACACACACACACACACACACACACACACACACACACACACACATACACAAGCGTGTACACACACTAACATAAACACACACCCTGAAAATGGTCCCTAATGCAGTTCAGATTTTCTCTATTAAAACACATTACTTCTCCGTATAACAGAACAGAACCAGACTTGTAAAACCAATGCTTGTGGAGTGTTATTGTAACCAGACAGCACTTACGATGTGTATGATTTTATCATTCATCATGTGGAATAATCTAATTGACTGTTGTGTTTTGTGATGCCGAGGCCTGCTACAGAGCGTACCTTGGTGGAGTCTGAGCTCTTCATGTAGGGCTCAGCACAGTGTGTGATTCCTCCCTGGAGGACCTTCTCAATGCGAGCTAACAGGAAGATATCTGGGTGTGGACACGTTACAGAGAACACTCCCTGTGGCGAGACAAAGCAACAGTGAAAACAAGAGTATGAGTGAAACATTTTTTTAAAGGTTCTTCGGTTTATTGGCTGTACATGACGGTCAGACAAAAACATCCACACACCATTAAAAAACATTTAATATGCAGACCTAAATCTGTACAGGTAGCTAAATTAAAGTATATCAATCATGTCATATTGAAAGAGATAAATATCTCAAAATATTCTATATAGATTAATATAATCTCTTCACCTGTCTGGGGTACAGCATGGCCTCCTCAGGCAGACCGTGGACCCCCCTCTGCACCCCCAGCAAGGCGTCCCCACCCCCGTTCATGTACTGGCTGCTGGGGTTGGCCACCAGCTGTCTGACGGACGGGTGGTTCAGGTCCACATGGAAGTCTGACGAGATCTTCCTGCTATTCTGGATGTCGAACAGCGACAGGGTCACATAGAACGGCTCCACCTGGAAATGAAGCAACAGGAAAAGTGTCTTAACTGGTGTAGTAAACACATGTAGAGGATGACACTAAATACAATGCTAGTCTTTGCCATTTATAGATGATACTGTGATGCCACAGAAGGTTCATGAGTTGGACAAGAGACTGGCTGAATGCCTTTCAGTGTATCTCTGTCAGGTCAGTGTATCTCTGTCTATGTCAGGTCTGTATACCTGAACAGGTTGACATGTTCTCTCAGTAATGGACAGACTGCTGTGCTGCCTGCCCTCCATTAAACAGTGCCTTCCGCCATTACTATGGCTCTCGGCGGGTTACTAACCCAGAGCTCCCTCGCGAAAAAGACAAACAGCAGTGATGACATACGCCAGAGATGTGATCCCTCCACCCCTCTCTTTGTCACTCACCCATTGTTCTGAGCAGATACTGGTTATAAAACAATAGTATGACTGTACACATTGAGCACTGACTCATGGAGAACTAGGGGAAGGAGATCTGGCTCACATTGAGCACTGACTCATGGAGAACTAGGGGAAGGAGATCTGTCTCACATTGAGCACTGACTCATGGAGAACTAGGGGAAGGAGATCTGTCTCACATTGAGCACTGACTCATGGAGAACTAGGGGAAGGAGATCTGTCTCACATTGAGCACTGACTCATGGAGAACTAGGGGAAGGAGATCTGTCTCACATTGAGCACTGACTCATGGAGAACTAGGGGAAGGAGATCTGTCTCACATTGAGCACTGACTCATGGAGAACTAGGGGAAGGAGATCTGTCTCACATTGAGCACTGACTCATGGAGAACTAGGGGAAGGAGATCTGTCTCACATTGAGCACTGACTCATGGAGAACTAGGGGAAGGAGATCTGTCTCACATTGAGCACTGACTCATGGAGAACTAGGGGAAGGAGATCTGTCTCACATTGAGCACTGACTCATGGAGAACTAGGGGAAGGAGATCTGTCTCACATTGAGCACTGACTCATGGAGAACTAGGGGAAGGAGATCTGTCTTACGTTTGTTGTTGGTCCCTCGTCATTCTCCTCTACACAGCTCTGCAGGTTGAAGGCCAGGTCATTGCAATTGACCAAAATGCGCTTGCCAAACTTTTCTTCATATTGCTTTATATCTGGTTCAATTCCTGAGAAATCAAGTTTCTAAAGAGACAAAAAGAGCGGAGGTTAAGTTTATTTTAATCATCATTTGGAGCTGGGGGATTGTCAAATGCCTTTCTGAAAACTCGATAGTTACGAACCTGTGTGTCCGGATCCAAGGTGAACAGTTTCAATCTGGTCTCGTTCCTCATTTTAGATTCAATATCTCTTGCACTCTGAGGACAAGACATTTATTTGTTTTATAAATACCCAGACCACAGCCTTCCTTACTAGGCAGAACTCCTTAAGCAAAAAGGATTTCAGATTGAACTGCTTTTATCACTTGAACATTTCTCTTCATTTGAGTCCATCTGGAGTTGAGGTTTCCTATAACGTGCTGATCAAGACAGACCAGACAGACTCAATGGTAAAGTCAGGTGGTGCCTATCACCATGGCAAAGCCTGTCAAGCACTCTGTCAGACGTCTGCTTTGTTAGTTAACTGCTACCATCAGATTCCATGCACATTATCTATAGGCTGATTGCTCCTCAAGGCTAACATACGGACATGTGATCCTGGGAGAGTCAGATGTCCACCTCAGAGCCCAGGCTGTTACTGGAAACCCAGCCGTTGAAGTCTGCCCAAGCATTGAGCGCTTCAGCAAACGGTCATGGAAATCTCTTACTGTAGCTTTCCACTATGGGAAAGAACCAGATATTGGTTCCTCTCCTGTCATTTGTCTGTGTGTCTCTGTCAGGTCATTTTGATTTTGGATTATATTTTCCTTTACTATGTTCCCCTAACCCTACCACCCCTCCACTTTACTATGTTCCCCTAACCCTACCACCCCTCCACTTTACTATGTTCCCCTAACCCTACCACCCCTCCACTTTACTATGTTCCCCTAACCCTACCACCCCTCCACTTTACTATGTTCCCCTAACCCTACCACCCCTCCACTTTACTATGTTCCCCTAACCCTACCACCCCTCCACTTTACTATGTTCCCCTAACCCTACCACCCCTCCACTTTACTATGTTCCCCTAACCCTACCACCCCTCCACTAATTGGAGTAAACTAATGGACAACATATCTTAGGCTTCTACTTCCAGCTTATACATACTATATACAGTCGTGGCCAAAAGTTTTGAGGATGACACAAATATATATTTTCACAAAGTCTGCTGCCTCAGTTTGTATGATGGCAATTTGCATATACTCCAGAATGTTATGAAGAGTGATCAGATGAATTGCAATTAATTGGAAATTCCCTATTTGCCATTTAAATGAACTGAGTCCCCCAAAAACATTTCCACTGCATTTCAGCCCTGCCACAAAAGGACCAGCTGACATCATGTCAGTGATTCTCTCGTTTACAAAGGTATGAGTGTTGACGAGGACAAGGCTGGAGATCACTCTGTCATGCTGATTGAGTTCGAATAACAGACTGGAAGGGAAGCTTCAAAAGGAGGGTGTGCTTGGAATCATTGTTCTTCCTCTGTCAACCATGGTTACCTGCAAGGAAACACGTGCCGTCAGTATTGCTTTGCACAAAAAGGGCTGCACAGGCAAGGATATTGCTGCCAGTAAGATTGCACCTAAATCAACCATTTATCGGATCATCAAGAACTTCAAGGTTCAATTGTTATGAAGAAGGCTTCAGGGCACCCGAGAAAGTCCAGCAAGCACCAGGACCGTCTCCTAAAGTTGATTCCGCTGCGGGATCGGGGCACCACCAGTACAGAGCTTGCTCAGGAATGGCAGCAGGCAGGTGTGAGTGCATCTGCACGCACAGTGAGGCAAAGACTTTTGGAGGATGGCCTGTTGTCAAGAAGGGCAGCAAAGAAGCCACTTCTCTCCAGGAAAAACATCAGGGACAGACTGATATTCTGCAAAATGTACAGGGATTGGACTGCTGAGGGCTGGGGTAAAGTCATTTTCTCTGATGAATCCCCTTTCCGATTGTTTGGGGCATCTGGAAAAAGCTTGTCCGGAGAAGACAAGGTGAGCGCTACCATCAGTCCTGTGTCATGCCAACAGTAAAGCATCTTGAGACCATTCATGTGTGGGGTTGCTTCTCAGCCAAGGGAGTGGGCTCACTCACAATTTTGCCTAAGAACACAGCCATGAATAAAGAATGGTACCAACACATCCTCCGAGAGCACCTTCTCCCAACCATCCAGGAACAGGCAAAAGTGATAACTAAGTGGCTCGGGGAACAAAACATCGATATTTTGGGTCCATGGCCAGGAAACTCCCCAGACCTTAATCCCATTGAGAACTTGTGGTTAATCCTCAAGAGGCGGGTGGACAAACAAAACCCCACAAATTCTGACAAACTCCAAGCATTGATTATGCAAGAACGGGCTGCCATTAGTCAGGATGTGGCCCAGAAGTTAATTGACAGCATGCCAGGGTGGATTGCAGAAGTCTTGAAAAAGAAGGGTCAACACTGCA
>NC_138311.1:50715000-50817500 GCF_965601325.2 Salmo salar | reverse complement strand
AGTCTGTCAGCAACACTGGAGCTGAGCTCTTATAAAGGGACTGAGTCTGCCAGCAGCACTGGAGCTGAGCTCTTATAAAGGGACTGAGTCTGCCAGCAGCACTGGAGCTGAGCTCTTATAAAGGGACTGAGTCTGCCAGCAACACTGGAGCTGAGCTCTTATGAAGGGACTGAGTCTGCCAGCAGCACTGGAGCTGAGCTCTTATAAAGGGACTGAGTCTGCCAGCAGCACTGGAGCTGAGCTCTTATAAAGGGACTGAGTCTGCCAGCAACACTGGAGCTGAGCTCTTATAAAGGGACTGAGTCTGCCAGCAGCACTGGAGCTGAGCTCTTATAAAGGGACTGAGTCTGCCAGCAGCACTGGAGCTGAGCTCTTATAAAGGGACTGAGTCTGCCAGCAACACTGGAGCTGAGCTCTTATAAAGGGACTGAGTCTGCCAGCAGCACTGGAGCTGAGCTCTTATAAAGGGACTGAGTCTGTCAGCAACACTGGAGCTGAGCTCTTATAAAGGGACTGAGTCTGCCAGCAGCACTGGAGCTGAGCTCTTATAAAGGGACTGAGTCTGCCAGCAACACTGGAGCTGAGCTCTTATAAAGGGACTGAGTCTGCCAGCAGCACTGGAGCTGAGCTCTTATAAAGGGACTGAGTCTGCCAGCAACACTGGAGCTGAGCTCTTATGAAGGGACTGAGTCTGCCAGCAGCACTGGAGCTGAGCTCTTATAAAGGGACTGAGTCTGCCAGCAGCACTGGAGCTGAGCTCTTATAAAGGGACTGAGTCTGCCAGCAACACTGGAGCTGAGCTCTTATAAAGGGACTGAGTCTGCCAGCAGCACTGGAGCTGAGCTCTTATAAAGGGACTGAGTCTGCCAGCAGCACTGGAGCTGAGCTCTTATAAAGGGACTGAGTCTGTCAGCAACACTGGAGCTGAGCTCTTATAAAGGGACTGAGTCTGCCAGCAACACTGGAGCTGAGCTCTTATAAAGGGACTGAGTCTGCCAGCAGCACTGGAGCTGAGCTCTTATAAAGGGACTGAGTCTGTCAGCAGCACTGGAGCTGAGCTCTTATAAAGGGACTGAGTCTGTCAGCAGCACTGAACTGTAGAGTTGACCTATGGCCCTCAATCAGCCAGCAAGAATGATGTCACTACCTCAGGTCGGCCTCAGATTGTCTCAATTACACACCTCCCGAAGCTGGTGATTCAGTCAGCCACCATAAACTAACCACCGTGGCTGATTACGTATATGCATCCAGGCTTTGGTCATTATAGAGTTCATTCAAATGTCCAGGAGATCTTACCATGGGAGGCTGAGGTGTAGTAATTCCACTGTTGTGTAAACAATCTCCCCAAAATATTGCCTGAATGTTTCTATATAAATCATAGCTCCACATAACATCAGGCTGAGTCTTTCGGCCTGCAGAGAGGGGCCTGCGGAGAGGGGCCTGTAGAGAGGGGCCTGTAGAGAGGGGCCTGCGGAGAGGGGCCTGTAGAGAGGGGCCTGTAGAGAGGGGCCTGCAGAGAGGGGCCTGCAGAGAGGGGCCTGTAGAGAGGGGCCTGTAGAGAGGGGCCTGCGGAGAGGGGCCTGTAGAGAGGGGCCTGCAGAGAGGGGCCTGCAGAGAGGGGCCTGTAGAGAGGGGCCTGTAGAGAGGGGCCTGTAGAGAGGGGCCTGTAGAGAGGGGCCTGTAGAGAGGGAGGTGAATGGGAGGGAGAGTCATTAGCTCAAGGCCAGTAGAGTAAACACTAGTTATGGGGGTGTTTGGGACAGGAGCAGAGTGGATTCATCATCAAGGGACTAATAAGCAGGGTTCTTTAAATAACACATTAACTGTGAGTGGAGAGTAGATTATCACTATACTGGGTTCTTTAAATAACACATTAACTGTGAGTGGAGAGTAGATTATCACTATACTGGGTTCTTTAAATAACACATTAACTGTGAGTGGAGAGTAGATTATCACTATACTGGGTTCTTTAAATAACACATTAACTGTGAGTGGAGAGTAGATTATCACTATACTGGGTTCTTTAAATAACACATTAACTGTGAGTGGAGAGTAGATTATCACTATACTGGGTTCTTTAAATAACACATTAACTCTGAGTGGAGAGTAGATTATCACTATACTGGGTTCCGTAGGTTGTGAACCCTTAAATACTTTAAACTGCAAGGACTCCCCCACTGTGAAATGAGTCAAATACGCAGGCCTGTTGTTTAGCACACAAAGCCTTAGTACATTATGCAGGGAGAGGAGGATGAGGAGAGGAGAGGGGAGGGGAGGAAAGAGAGGAGGGGGAGGAGAGGGGAGGGAGAAGAGGGAGAGGGATGAGGAGGGAGAGGAGAGGAGAGGTGAGGGGAGGAAAGAGAGGAGAGGGGAGGAGAGGGGAGGAGAGGGGAGGGAGAAGAGGGAGAGGGATGAGGAGGGAGAGGAGAGGGGAGGGGAGGAAAGAGAGGAGAGGGGAGGAGAGGGGAGGGAGAAGAGGGAGAGGGATGAGGAGGGAGAGGAGAGGGGAGGAGAGGGGAGGGGAGGGAGAAGAGGGAGAGGAGAGGGGAGGGAGAAGAGGGGAGGGAGGAGAGGGGTGAGGAGGGAGAGGAGAGGGGAGGAGAGGGGAGGGAGAAGAGGGAGAGGGGTGAGGAGGGAGAGGAGAGGGGAGAGGAGAGAGAGGAGAGGGGAAAGGAGGGAGAGGGGAGAGGGGAGAGGAGGGAGAGGAGAGGAGAGAGAGGAGAGGGAAAAGGAGGGAGAGGGGATATGCATATAATTGCAGAGTTACCTAAGAGCAGATCCCCTCCAAGGCCAGTTGTTGTGGTTTATAATTAGGCACATTATCTTGCCCATATAATGTCAAATCTCGGGCTAAATGAAACACCCAATCAGAGTGAAGGGGATAGCATACTTTGCCACATTTACAAGCATTTACATACTCCCACTTGGCCAGATCTCCAGACAGCACAGTGTCCAGTGCTAGGCAGACGACGTACATTATAGCCAAGCCTGACACAACATCTGTACTGTCAACTAGCTTGACCCACCGGCAGACGAGGAGTTCAACTAGTATAATATATTCCGTAAAAGGTTGCCAGAAAAGTTTTTTTTACAAAAGCAATGTTTTGGTCATCAACCTTATGGTCCAGTTCAGTTGTGGATTGCTCGCCATAGGCTTACCGTCTGTACCTCCAAAAGACGAGCTATTGGCTCAAAGCATTACATTTGAAGAAACCCGCATAAACCAAACGACCATACGTTTGCTCCTGGATAAGAAACATAGGCCTACAGAGCACCCAATTCGCCAAAGGTAAAGAAGACAATGCGACACCGGCCAGGACATCAATACAAACAGGTGTGTGTACAGCTAACGTGCTAGCAAGCCAAGGCTAAACAGATTGCTAGGTAGCCAAGGCTAAATAGATAGGTAGGTATTCAGACCAAAGAGTTCAATCTTGGTTTCATCAGACCAGAGAATCTTGTTTCTCATGGTCTGAGAGTCTTTAGTTGCCTTTTGGCAAACTCCAAGTGGGCTGTCATGTGCCTTTTACTGAGAAGTGGCTTCCATCTGGCCACTCTACCATAAAGGCCTTCTGGAAGGTTCTTCCATCTCAACAGAGGACCTTTGAGCTCTATCAGAGTGACCATCGGATTCTTGGTCACCTCCATGACCAAGGGCCTTCTCCCCTGATTGCTCAGTTTGGCCGGGCGGCCAGCTCTAGGAAGAGTCTTGGTGGTTCCAATCTTTTTCCATTTAAGAATGATGGAGGCCACTGTGTTCTTGGGGAACTTCAGTGCTGCAGACATTTTTTGGAACCCTTCCCCAGATCTGTGCCTCAACACAATCCTGTCTCTGAGCTCTACAGACAATTCCTTCGAACTCATGGCTTAGTTTTTGATCTGACATGCACTGTCAACTGTGGGACCTTGTATAGACAGGTGTGTGCCTTTCCAAATCATGTCCAATCAATTTAGTTTACCACAGGTGGACTCCAATCAAGTTGTAGAAACATCTCAAGGATCATCAATGGAAACTCAATTTCAAGTCTCATAGCAAAGAGTCTGAATACTTATGTAAATAAGGTATTTCAGGTTTTTTTGTGTAAAACATTTGAAAAAAATTATAAAAACCTGTTTTTGCTTTGTCATTATGGGGTATTTAATCAATTTCAGAATGAGGCTGTAATGTAACAAAATGTGGAAAAAGGGAAGGGGTCTGAATATTTTACCAATCCACTCAAGGGACCGCCCAACCACGCCATCCACTCCATACCAGGTACACACTCCCACTCGTCTTCACTGGCAGAAACAAAAGCCACTTCCGTAGGGCAGGAGATAAGAGAGGCCCTGGCCGAGCTCTCAACTCCACACTGATGACTCCTTTTTATTCATCTAATTCATGTGAGCTAAATGCTTGGTCAGTAAAAACATGACTTTTACATCCCTCTGTGTGTAGATGAATGCTTGGTCAGTAAAAAACACAACCTTTACATCCCTCTGTGTGTAGATGAATGCTTGGTCAGTAAAAACACAACCTTTACATCCCTCTGTGAGTAGATGAATGCTTGGTCAGTAAAAACACAACCTTTACATCCCTCTGTGAGTAGATGAATGCTTGGTCAGTAAAAACACAACCTTTACATCCCTCTGTGTGTAGAAGACAGATAATTCATGTGAGCTAAATGCTTGGTCAGTAAAAACACAACCTTTACATCCCCCTGTGTGTAGAAGACAGATAATTAATGTGAGCTAAATGCTTGGTCAGTAAAAACACAACCTTTACATCCCTCTGTGTGTAGAAGACAGATAATTCATGTGAGCTAAATGCTTGGTCAGTAAAAACACAACCTTTACATCCCCCTGTGTGTAGAAGACAGATAATTAATGTGAGCTAAATGCTTGGTCAGTAAAAACACAACCTTTACATCCATCTGTGTGTAGAAGACAGATAATGAATGTGAGCTGAATGCTTGGTCAGTAAAAACACAACCTTTACATCCACCTGTGAGTAGAAGACAGATAATTAATGTGAGCTGAATGCTTGGTCAGTAAAAACACAACCTTTACATCCACCTGTGAGTAGAAGACAGATAATTAATGTGAGCTGAATGCTTGGTCAGTAAAAACACAACCTTTACATCCATCTGTGTGTAGAAGACAGATAATTAATGTGAGCTGAATACTTGATCAGTAAAAACACAACCTTTACATCCACCTGTGAGTAGAAGACAGATAATTAATGTGAGCTGAATGCTTGATCAGTAAAAACACAACCTTTACATCCCTCTGTGAGTAGAAGACAGATAATTAATGTGAGCTGAATGCTTGATCAGTAAAAACACAACCTTTACATCCACCTGTGAGTAGAAGACAGATAATTAATGTGAGCTGAATGCTTGATCAGTAAAAACACAATCTTTACATCCCTCTGTGTGTAGAAGACAGATAATTAATGTGAGCTGAATGCTTGGTCAGTAAAAACACAACCTTTACATCCCCCTGTGTGTAGAAGACAGATAATTAATGTGAGCTGAATGCTTGATCAGTAAAAACACAACCTTTACATCCCTCTGTGAGTAGAAGACAGATAATTAATGTGAGCTGAATGCTTGGTCAGTAAAAACACAACCTTTACATCCCTCTGTGAGTAGAAGACAGATAATTAATGTGAGCTGAATGATTGATCAGTAAAAACACAACCTTTACATCCCTCTGTGAGTAGAAGACAGATAATGGCTTCAAGCCTGTGTTGGGACGGGGAGATGTGTGCCTGCTAGCTATAGCATGTGGTATTGATTGCTGGCCTGCTGCAAAGTGTATGGTAGTATTACATAAATGGGGATTGGGGAAGGGTCCCAGCAGCGATACAGACAGAAACATTTCGTCATTGATACTCTGTTGCTAGATTTAACTTGTGCTGAGTTTTACTGATCATATAAGATTTTACACAGGTACATATATTTTAGAAAGTAACATCTTTGGAAAGGAAGCATGTCTGTCTAGATGACCTGAACTCATCCCATATAATGTTAATAATTATGGTGTCAAAGCACATTCCCAGATACAAAGTTCACAATATCACCTGAACAACTCCCATACAGGAGTCCAGGAAGATGGTTCCTTTGGGTTCTTTGGAGATCTTCTCATCCTTGTAGAAGTTCAGGTTGTAAGAGCCATCACCCAGCTGGGTTAGGTGGAAATACCTCCTCTTGAAAGACTGGAAAGTACAGTAAAACAATAACAATCCCATTTCTATTCTTAGAGAACAAGAGGCACAATTTGGGCCCAGATAATTGCCCCAGCATGGTTAGGAGGAAGTCAACAACATTAGTGTTTTACAAAATCCATCAGTTTGTCTGATAAATGGTGTTGATGAAAATCAAGCTACATCCTTCTGTCACTGGAGACACGAGAATGGACTATTGCTCATCCCGATACATCTGGTACACTGTGTAAAAACCATTCCTCACAGAGATAGCTAGTGTCATCATCATCATTAGGATCTCTCACCCTCATGGTGACACTGATGGCACTGTTCATGTTGCCTTTGTACAGCCAGCCATGCTTGGTGATCCCTCCTTTCTGGGAACCTAGGGAGGTTGTGTCCTGGAAGAGACATGGCAATGGGCTCAGACACACTCAAGACAACACACATACAGTACACAATGACATACACTGCACCACATCAACACATTACTGTGCTCACTCTCTGCCAAACTGTGCAACGCCCCTTGATCCTGTGGCTGATATAAATGTCAGTATAGGAGACATGGAGGATGAGATGAGAAAAACCTCCGTTTGATGTACACTCTTAGAAAAAAGGGTTCCAAAAGGATTCTTCGCCTGTCCCCATAGGATAACCCTTTTTGGTTCCAAGTAGAACCTTTTTTCATTCCAGGTAGAACACTTTTGGGTTCCATGCAAAACCCTATGTGGAAAGGAACCAAAAAGGGTTCTTCAAAGGGTTCTACTATGGGTATAGCCGAAGAACCCTTTTAGGTTCTAGATAGCACCTTTTTTCTAAGAGTGTAGGTCTATTTGATTCCAAACAAGCAGCCAGCATATTCAACAAACCTCCACTATGAACCCAAATAAACAGCCCCTCTCCATGGCTTCTGCACTGAGACGCGATCATATCATCCCAGTTCTTAGGTATACCATGAAAGCATCCAATCCATTGGCAAAGGGCACATATGATGAAAAACACATGGCTACCATCTCTATTCCATGAAGACTTCCAGAGGTGTAATGATCTGTGTAAATAAGTCAATTAGGAGAATAGTAAGGGTAGAGGTGACAGTGCACCAGCGTTTTACCCCTGGCCTGGTCTCCATCAGGTCCTCATGATCAGAACACATGTCCAGAGTGTTTAAGCCTCTTCTCTTTGACAGACTACAGAGTTAAAACCCAATGTTCCAGATGCTTTTAGAAACTGACAATAATGAAATGGGTTTTTAAGATGACTTTGTATGACATGATTCCTATTCTCTTTCTCATCCAATAAAATGTATTTAAAGGTGTTGGCAGAGCGCAGAATATTTTTTCAGCATATCATCGACTCATCTGAGGAGGGTCTGGAAACGTTCAGGGCCTGCTTCCAGTCATCCCCCTCTGGCCAGAAGACACCAGTCCCCAGAGGACCAGACATTTTACTTCTGTTGACTTTCAGTGAACCCCAAAGCTCCGCAAATGTTGCCTGGCAACACCCAAACCAACCAGATGAACAAAACTATTGCATCAATCAACCTTAGATGCAATACAGTGCAGAATAATTCCATAATCATTTACACATTCGACCATAAACGTTCTACCCCTGCCTGTGGTAATGCTATTGTCTTTAAATACATGAACAGACATGGGGCTGGGGTTGCTCTCTGTGTGTGTGTGTGTGTGTGTGTGTGTGTGTGTGGGGGGGGGGGCTCCCCTATCAGACCTAATGCCCCTCCCCTGTCAGATCTAATGCCCCTCCCCTGTCAGATCTAATGCCCCTCCCCAGTCAGACCTAATGCCCCTCCCCTGTCAGACCTAATGCCCCTCCCCTGTCAGATCTAATGCCCCTCCCCTGTCAGACCTAATGCCCCTCCCCTGTCAGATCTAATGCCCCTCCCCTGTCAGACCTAATGCCCCTCCCCTATCAGACCTAATGCCCCTCCCCTGTCAGACCTAATGCCCCTCCCCTGTCAGACCTAATGCCCCTCCCCTATCAGATCTAATGCCCCTCCCCTGTCAGACCTAATGCCCCTCCCCTATCAGACCTAATGCCCCTCCCCTATCAGATCTAATGCCCCTCCCCTGTCAGACCTAATGCCCCTCCCCTGTCAGACCTAATGCCCCTCCCCTGTCAGACCTAATGCCCCTCCCCCGTCAGACCTAATGCCCCTCCCCTATCAGATCTAATGCCCCTCCCCTGTCAGACCTAATGCCCCTCCCCTGTCAGACCTAATGCCCCTCCCCTGTCAGATCTAATGCCCCTCCCCTGTCAGACCTAATGCCCCTCCCCTGTCAGACCTAATGCCCCTCCCCTATCAGACCTAATGCCCCTCCCCTGTCAGACCTAATGCCCCTCCCCTGTCAGACCTAATGCCCCTCCCCTGTCAGATCTAATGCCCCTCCCCTGTCAGACCTAATGCCCCTCCCCTATCAGACCTAATGCCCCTCCCCTATCAGACCTAATGCCCCTCCCCTGTCAGATCTAATGCCCCTCCCCTATCAGACCTAATGCCCCTCCCCTATCAGACCTAATGCCCCTCCCCTGTCAGATCTAATGCCCCTCCCCTGTCAGACCTAATGCCCCTCCCCTGTCAGACCTAATGCCCCTCCCCTATCAGACCTAATGTTCACTCCCCTGTCAGATCTAATGCCCCTCCCCTGTCAGATCTAATGCCCCTCCCCTGTCAGACCTAATGCCCCTCCTCTGTCAGACCTAATGCCCCTCCCCTATCAGATCTAATGCCCCTCCCCTGTCAGACCTAATGCCCCTCCCCTATCAGACCTAATGCCCCTCCCCTGTCAGATCTAATGCCCCTCCCCTGTCAGACCTAATGCCCCTCCCCTGTCAGACCTAATGCCCCTCCCCTGTCAGATCTAATGCCCCTCCCCTGTCAGACCTAATGCCCCTCCCCTATCAGACCTAATGCCCCTCCCCTGTCAGATCTAATGCCCCTCCCCTGTCAGACCTAATGTTCACTCCCCTGTCAGATCTAATGCCCCTCCCCTGTCAGACCTAATGTTCACTCCCCTGTCAGACCTAATGCCCCTCCCCTATCAGACCTAATGCCCCTCCCCTGTCAGATCTAATGCCCCTCCCCTATCAGACCTAATGCCCCTCCCCTATCAGACCTAATGCCCCTCCCCTATCAGACCTAATGCCCCTCCCCTGTCAGACCTAATGCTCACTCCCCAGTCAGACCTAATGCCCCTCCCCTATCAGACCTAATGCCCCTCCCCTGTCAGACCTAATGCCCCTCCCCTATCAGACCTAATGCCCCTCCCCTATCAGACCTAATGCCCCTCCCCTATCAGACCTAATGTTCACTCCCCTGTCAGACCTAATGTTCACTCCCCTATCAGACCTAATGCCCCTCCCCTGTCAGACCTAATGCCCCTCCCCTATCAGACCTAATGTTCACTCCCCAGTCAGACCTAATGCCCCTCCCCTATCAGACCTAATGTTCACTCCATAGCCTCCCTCGTGTGCACTGACTCCCTGTCTCACAAGCCATTCCAACAAAGACTAATTTACACTGTTCAACAGCAGAATCAGACATTTCTATGGTTCACAGACCAAAGGGTTCTAGCTACGGTTTCACAGTTGTATCAATCAGGCAGTCACTAAATGTAAAATAATTTGCTCACAACAAAAAGGGCCAAACCCATGAGCTGTGAGGAGTGAGGAGCCTGGGACCATGAACACATGAACTTCCGCATGAGAAGCAGAGTAGAAAAACCTGAGACCATTTAAGAGGTGGCCAGTGAACCAAAGTCCTGCAGCTAATTACCCTTTATACTTTAGACATAACATGTGCTACTTAGACATAACATGTGCTATTTAGACACACCACATGCTATTTAGACACAACATGCTATTTAGACACAACATGCTATTTAGACACAACACATGCTATTTAGACATAACACATGCTATTTAGACACAACATGCTATTTAGACACAACATGCTATTTAGACACAACACATGCTATTTAGACACAACATGCTATTTAGACACAACATGCTATTTAGACGCAACACATGCTATTTAGACACAACACATGCTACTTAGACATAACATGTGCTATTTAGACACACCACATGCTATTTAGACACAACATGCTATTTAGACACAACACATGCTATTTAGACACAACATGCTATTTAGACACAACATGCTATTTAGACACAACACATGCTATTTAGACACAACATGCTATTTAGACACAACATGCTATTTAGACACAACACATGCTATTTAGACACAACATGCTATTTAGACACAACATGCTATTTAGACACAACACATGCTATTTAGACACAACATGCTATTTAGACACAACATGCTATTTAGACGCAACAAATGCTATTTAGACACAACACATGCTATTTAGACACAACATGCTATTTAGACACAACACATGCTATTTAGACACAACACATACTATTTAGACACAACATGCTATTTAGACACAACACATGCTATTTAGACACAACACATGCCATTTATACACAACATGCTATTTAGACACAACATGCTATTTAGACACAACATGCTATTTAGACACAACATGCTATTTATACACAACATGCTATTTAGACACAACATGCTATTTAGACACAACATGCTATTTAGACACAACATGCTATTTAGACATAATATAAGTGTCACGCCCTGACCTGGGAGAGAGGGTTTGTTTTGTGTGGGGTGGGCATTCTATGTGTTGTATTTCTATGTGTTGGGCCGAGTATGGTTCCTAACCAGAGGCAGCTGTCTATCGTTGTCTCTGATTAGGAACCATACTTAGGCAGCCTGTTTTTCCTTTGGATTTTGTGGGTAGTTGTTTTCCCTTTTAGTTGTAAGTACCTGACGGAACTGTCTGCTGTAATTTTTTGTTTATTTGTAAAGTGTTCATTCTTTTTTCATTAAAACTACAAGATGAACATATTCCGCGCTGCACCTTGGTCTACTCACTTTGACGCCTGTGACAATAAGTTATTTAGACACAACATGCTATTTAGACACAACATGTGCTATTTAGACATGCTGTTTAGGCACAATATGTGCTGTTTAGACACAGAACTCTTTCATCTCTTGCCGGAGACATTTAACAACTGTGATTGGAGCAGGAAAGCCAAATCAGTTCTAGTCTGAATGAATAACTGAAATAGGATCTGATGCTTGTGAGACTCAGAAGGGGTGTTCTTCTAGGAAATACAGGTTTCTAGGAGTAAAGAGTTTAGATACAGTGGCCTTCTGGCAGTGTAGAAAGCTGCTGGACTGTCTTAGCGGAGCATGAAAATTTTATGAATTATTCTGTCTGTCTGTCTGTATGGAGGGTTATTTGATATAAAATGATTTGTACATGGAGCATGTGGGCAAGGCTGAGGGTCAAGAGTTGAGGTAAAAGCTTAAGATCTGTGTGCTGATAGGAATAAACACAAGTGGCTTAGCTAAATAGTTTGTTATTTGTAACTTTCTGCAGACATTCACTTACCTCATCTTTATCGACATCTTCATCAACCTCAAAAACGTGGACAGCCAGTTTGTCTGGTCTGGACACTTTGCTGTAAAACACAAGGATGTGGATAAAGTATGATTTGATCTTATCTATCAGAGGTCAGAGGTCATCCATTATCTATCAGAGGTCATTCATTGTTATAAGAAATGAAACCGGATGTAATGTACAGTACAAGTCCCACTTACATAGGAACCTTGAACTAACTCAACCCAGGAAAACCACTGTAAAAATTAGTGTCATGCTACGTCATATTTCATTGTTTCAATTTCCCTCCCTGGACACTGAATGGTGACCAAAGGGCTGTTGACATCAATGGCAAGTCTCAAGGTTGGGGCAGCTTCATTTTATGTCCAAATTCCACAACGATGACACTGGAAACCATATTCCTGGAACTAATGAGACACTCTTAGAACAGGGGTTAGTTTCCACACGGACTAAATCCCACTGCTCCAGGAATAACCTGAGTTTGGCTTGAACAGGAAGTATCCATTGTTATTGCTGGTTAAACCATAAACCCTGCATTTCCTTGTAGGGTATCCATGCCAAAACCTCCTCACCAATCAGCAACTAAGGCTGATAGAAGATTACAGACAGCCTGACACTGTCTGACACCTGTGTGTGTGCGTGTTTCTGTGTGCGTGCGTTTTAGTGTGAAATCTTGGCACAAAGAGGGTAGCTGTACTAACTTGCCCAGAAGGAAATCACCACTTGGTTACATGATATACAACACTGTACTGTCAAGACACCATTCTGAACAACAGGCTTACTTTGGAAGCTGCCGAAAGTCCCCAGAGTAGTCCTCATACTTGTAATTAACGACATGCCAGTCAGTGTTGTAGGTCTTGATGCACTGAAACAAAGAGAGAGACAATCAACGGCTTTCATGTGTAAATCAAGACACAGTTTCAATGTTTAGTCTAAAGAAACCAGAAACATTCATACAAGCACACAACAACCAATATGTGTTAACCAAACTAAGTCTTCTTCTTCCCACGTAACAGGAATGCAGATAGTTGGCAGAAAAGAGAAGTAGTAGATCAGTGCTCAGTCGTTCAGTGCTCAGTCGTTCAGTGCTCAGTAGATCAGTGCTCAGTCGTTCAGTGCTCAGTAGATCAGTGCTCAGTCGTTTAGTAGATCAGTGCTCAGTAGTTCAGTGCTCAGTAGATCAGTGCTCAGTCGTTCAGTGCTCAGTCGTTCAGTGCTCGTTAGATCAGTGCTCAGTCGTTCAGTGCTCAGTAGATCAGTAGATCAGTGCTCAGTCGTTCAGTGCTCAGTAGATCAGTGCTCAGTCGTTCAGTGCTCAGTCGTTCAGTGCTCAGTAGATCAGTGCTCAGTCGTTCAGTGCTCAGTAGATCAGTGCTCAGTCGTTCAGTAGATCAGTGCTCAGTAGTTCAGTGCTCAGTAGATCAGTGCTCAGTCGTTCAGTGCTCAGTCGTTCAGTGCTCAGTAGATCAGTGCTCAGTAGATCAGTGCTCAGTAGATCAGTGCTCAGTAGTTCAGCAGCCACTTCCTCATCCGCCTACACATTTAGTACTTGATGACTAAAAGGTTCATATTTTAAAAGTCTGGGATTAAGTAAAACTTTGAGACTTTGTCTCATCTCACATCCTAGATATCAGCTTTTACCTAAATGCTTTGAGACTTTTCTTGGTGATTAAAATGGTCGTTTTTTGGTTGAGTCAAATCTTGCAATGAAAAAAAGGAAATGTTTTATGATGATAACAGTATGACAGAAATCTGAATTATGACCCATCCATAGTTATGTCTGGGAACAGATATGTAGGCTATGTGTGACATTTTCAATGTATATAGTTTGGTCCTTGACTAATAATGTTCTGTACTATGCATTATGTCATGTTTCATGTGGACCCCAGGAAGAGTAGCTGATGCTTTTGTAGCAGCTAATGGGGATCCTAATAAATAACAAACATCAAAATACTTCAGCTTTGTTAGGGGCGCCAGGCAGTCCAGTAAGGAGGAGTTCATAGCCCAATACAAAGGTCGCTGTCACGTCTCCCATCTATAGTTACCCCAGAGCAGGTGCGTTTAAGGCGTGTGTTTGACACTTCACCCCAGACTTCTTGTGTCAGGTGAACTGTTGTGAACTCACTTTTGGTCTAATAATTCAGAACAGAATGGACAGTAAGCCTGACTATATTCTGATTTCAAGATCAATTTCAATACCACTTAGTTGCAGAAGGCATTTACCGGGCTTGGTACAGGGAGGCACTACTGTTAACAGGGCTCTGAGAGAATGAAGACCAGACGTTTTGAGAAGAACAATCCATTTACCTTGGAACTGGATTCCGTTTATCAGTTTTTTGGTCTCCTGGCCTGAACAGATGTTATTGAAGAGAATGAAAATACTCCTATTGGCTGGATGGCTTCCAGTAACAGCCCATAATTCCTACGCCTGTCTGCACTGAACAATAAAACACCATTGTGTAACAAAGTGTGTGCTAAGTGAAATAGAAGTTCGGTTCGGCTGGACACATTCAATAAACAATGGGGAAATCATCACAGACCCTAAAGTCTGTGCGGCACAGTGTGTTCCATATCTATTGATCTTGTACGGGTCGCCATCTACATAAATGACAGGTCAGAAGCTGGCTGAAGACTGACTCTAATGTCTGTAGTTAATATGGCTGCATGGTGAAAGTAATGGCACATCTCAATGCCAACATCAAACTATCAATAAAACCACTGCTCTACCTGCACAAAGGTTCATTCCTGCAGGGTTATTGCACTCGTAGGATCTTACCTCTTGGACAAACAGACTCCGTGCCTCCTCCTCGGCGTTCTCAGGCACTGTGGGGTAGACAGTTCTTCCTTGGCGTCTCTGAGTCGAAATCTGTAGACGGAAAACAGTTTTATTTAGCTAATTAAATCAAGTTCATGCCAGGCTCTGGTTAAATTATGAGACTGGAAGAGCGTAGAGTGATGCTCTGAAAACGGTAAATCACAACAGATTAAGAAAAGACAGCTATACAAGACATCCTTCGGGAATGACAACAGATTCCTAACATGTTTTTTTTCTCAGTACTACAGTATGTGGACCTGGTTTACTAAATGCTCCGGGAAAATATTGTTTCATGCTAGAGAATGGTCTCAGGTCTGTGGAGGTTCTAGAGGGCAGAGAGGGAGGCAGGGCCAGAATGGGATGCTCCTCTCCTACACATTGTTTTGCTCCAGGCCAGGGCCAGGGAACCACGTACAGACAGACACACCCAGGGCCTCAGCCTGGCTCTCAGCCACCCAGCCCGGCCATGGGGCTCCCTCCCTCCCTGAGGAGCTGGGGCCAGATTCACAAAACATTTCTTAAGAAAAAACGTAAGAAGTTTCTTTAGGAAAAAAAGAATAAGTTCATAAGATAGTTCGTAAATGCAATTCCTCTAAATGTTCTTAGGAATTCGTAGTTTTCTTAGGAACTTCGTAAATATTTTTCTTAAGAACTTCGTAAATATCTTCTTATGTGTCATTGACATTAGTGACATGCTTGAAACCAATAAATAAGCTTATGTGACAGGGATGATGGGATTTGGTTATTTCATTATTTTTCACACATTATAGCCATCAGATTAACTATATCAAAATAAAAATGGATAACCAAGGAAAGAGAAAAAAAAACCCATCAGCAAACAAGAGCTTGAAGTGATGGTGGAGGAAAGAGCAGCCAGGAAACGGTTGCTGTTGGGGAGACTGAATAACTGCGGGGTCACTGCAGATACCAAAAAGAGAGGATGGGTGAGAGTGGGCGAGTCTGTCTCTGCCGTCGGTGGTATGGCAAGGGACAGTGATGCAGTAAAAAAAGAAGTGGTCTGACATCAAGTCGGCTGCTAAGAAGAAGGGAGCTGAGAGACCATTCATGTGGACCAGCTGGAGGAGAAGGTGTCGTCCATGATAGGAGAGATGGTGGTAGAGGGACTGCGCAACCGGCAAGTTAGGTAGCTACGTTAGCTAGCTAACGCGTAACGATATTATAGCCAACAAAATAGCTAACGACGTTACGCGTTAGCCAAGTTCTTTTTTTGCAAATTGATGAGATAGCGCTAGCTATTTAACACTTATAGAATATTGTAATACATTGTTAATAACTAGCTAGCTAGATAATGCGTGTTTAATTTGTTTTCTTGATGTATTTAAATATCCGGTAGCCATCTGTGTCTGTGGCGCAAGAAAACGTTCATGTTTACAAAAGTATCCATTCGTCTCAAGACAAGGGTTTAGCTGTCCTAAAGTTTAAGTACATTTCCAACAAGAAATCCTGAAACATTATTTTCAAGAATTCCATTTGTTCTTAACTTTTTTCTTAGGAAGAAACATAGAAAAACCTTAAGAACATTTCCAATAACTTTATTGAGGAATAGCAACTTTGCTAAACTTTCTTCATAAGTCTATAATTAAGGAAAAAATTGCAGTTAAGAAGAAATTTCTTCTTAAGAAGGTTTTGTGAATCCGGTCCCTGGACTTTTGCACACACTGTATATAGACTTTTTATATTATGTTATTGACTGTACGTTTGTTTATTCCATGTGTAACTATGTGTTGTTGTTTGTGTCGCACTGCTTTGCTTTATCTTGGCCAGGTTGCAGTTGTAAATGAGAACTTGTTCTCAACTAGCCTACCTGGTTAAATAAAGGTGAAATAAAAAATAAAACTCTGTGTCTCAACACCTCCACTACCTTTCTCCTGCTCTCTCTCTCTAATGGCAGTTTCCTTCAGCTGGTGGTGGGTGTTGAACTGACGTAACACAGATACACCTAGTAGTATCAACATAATACCACTAGACTAACTAGTGCTTTCAACATGCCAGTCCTCACAGAAAATATCTAAACACATTCAACCCTCATCACAAGGCCTCTAACCTAACTACATTTTAGTCATTTAGCAGACGCTCTTATCCAGAGCGACTTACAGTAGTGAATGCATACATTTCATAATTTTTTTTCTTCTTCCCGTACTGGTCCCCCGTGGGAATCGAACCCACAACCCTGGCGTTGCAAACACCATGCTCTACCAACTGAGCCACACGGGACCAACTCAGTAGGACTTCATTTTCAGTAAGACCGTTTTTCACTAAGACAGATACATTTTGTGAATGAATTGCTGTATATGTGGGACTAATTTTAGATATGAGTAATGTCTTGATATGCAGGAGGATTTATGAAAGGAAACTACTGTTGGACATCCCTTCTGTTGTTCTTCATTCTTAACAGCACATTTTCATCCCAGTTAGGAGCGTAGCCTAGTTTTGAGTTCCCATTGGAGACCTGTCTGACACGTCTCACTTAAAAGGAGATTCCCCCTGATAATAACTGTTCAACAGAGTGTTTTGTACCCCTATCCTCTCTAGATGTTTACTCCATGGTGATTCCTTAAGCAGAAACCTTTCAACGTAACATCTTTAAAGTAGGGGATATAAAAACAAAGCCCCACTACAGAGAATGCAGCAGAGTACAGTTACCCCACATGGGTGGGAGAGACACAAACTACAGCAAAACACCAGCAAAGAATAACAAACGTAAACTTCCTCACCTAACTCAAATCCTTTTAAAGCCAAACTGGACATAGTTCAAAGGAGAACCGTGACAGCGATGTGTCTGTGGTCCCTGACTTATGGTAAGGCATACAGTATTTTCAAGATCGGGGCAATGGGACAGTGGTGAGGTAAGCAATTCAACACAGCTGTAGATTTCCTGTTCATGCAGCTTTTGTTGAGCAACTTAACCAATAGGTCTGCTTTCGTCATTATCTCTGAACTCCAGCAGACACATTTTCAGGATTTGTCCAGCATGCAGGGCAAAGTAGCTCTCCAATTAAACCTGAATTGAGTCACAGACTGTGAAATGAGACACAAAAGCCAGAGCAGGCCAGTACAGACGTAATTTTCTATTCACAATGCCCAAACAAAGGATGGAAAATAGACATTCAAAATGCTAGACCAAACCTCAACCCAAGGGTAATCAATACTAGACCAAACCTCACCCCAAGGGTAATCAATACTAGACCAAACCTCACCCCAAGGGTAATCAATACTAGACCAAACCTCACCCCAAGGCTAATCAATACTAGACCAAACCTCACCCCAAGGCTAATCAATACTAGACCAAACCTCACGCCAAGGCCAATCAATACTAGACCAAACCTCACCCCAAGGCTAATCAATACTAGACCAAACCTCACCCCAAGGCTAATCAATACTAGACCAAACCTCACCCCAAGGCTAAATAATACTAGACCAAACCTCACCCCAAGGGTAATCAATACTAGACCAAACCTCACCCCAAGGCTAATCAATACTAGACCAAACCTCACCCCAAGGCTAATCACTGCTAGACCAAACCTCACCCCAAGGCTAATCAATACTAGACCAAACCTCACCCCAAGGCTAATCAATACTAGACCAAACCTCACCCCAAGGCTAATCAATACTAGACCAAACCTCACCCCAAGGCTAATCAATACTAGACCAAACCTCACCCCAAAGCTAATCAATGCTAGACCAAACCTCACCCCAAGGCTAATCAATACTAGACCAAACCTCACCCCAAGGCTAATCAATACTAGACCAAACCTCACCCCAAGGCTAATCACTGCTAGACCAAACCTTACCCCAAGGCTAATCACTGCTAGACCAAACCTCACCCCAAGGCTAATCAATACTAGACCAAACCTCACCCCAAGGCTAATCAATACTAGACCAAACCTCACCCCAAGGCTAATCAATACTAGACCAAACCTCACCCCAAGGCTAATCAATACTAGACCAAACCTCACCCCAAAGCTAATCAATGCTAGACCAAACCTCACCCCAAGGCTAATCAATACTAGACCAAACCTTACCCCAAGGCTAATCACTGCTAGACCAAACCTCACCCCAAGGCTAATCAATACTAGACCAAACCTCACCCCAAAGCTAATCAATGCTAGACCAAACCTCACCCCAAGGCTAATCAATACTAGACCAAACCTCACCCCAAGGCTAATCACTGCTAGACCAAACCTCACCCCAAGGCTAATCAATACTAGACCAAACCTCACCCCAAGGCTAATCAATACTAGACCAAACCTCACCCCAAGGCTAATCAATACTAGACCAAACCTCACCCCAAGGCTAATCAATACTAGACCAAACCTCACCCCAAGGCTAATCACTGCTAGACCAAACCTTACCCCAAGGCTAATCACTGCTAGACCAAACCTCACCCCAAGGCTAATCAATACTAGACCAAACCTCACCCCAAGGCTAATCAATACTAGACCAAACCTCACCCCAAAGCTAATCAATGCTAGACCAAACCTCACCCCAAGGCTAATCAATACTAGACCAAACCTCACCCCAAGGCTAATCAATACTAGACCAAACCTCACCCCAAGGCTAATCACTGCTAGACCAAACCTTACCCCAAGGCTAATCACTGCTAGACCAAACCTCACCCCAAGGCTAATCACTACTAGACCAAACCTCACCCCAAGGCTAATCAATGCTAGACCAAACCTCACCCCAAGGCTAATCAATGCTAGACCAAACCTCACCCCAAGGCTAATCACTGCTAGACCAAACCTCACCCCAAAGCTAATCAATGCTAGACCAAACCTCACCCCAAGGCTAATCAATGCTAGACCAAACCTCACCCCAAGGCTAATCAATGCTAGACCAAACCACACTCCAAGGCTAATCACTACTAGACCAAACCTCACCCCAAGGCTAATCACTACTAGACCAAACCTCACCGCAAGGCTAAAAAATGGTAGACCAAACCTCACCCCAAAGCTAATCAATGCTACACCAAACCTCACCCCAAGGCTAATCACTGCTAGACCAAACCTCACCCCAAGGCTAATCAATGCTAGACCAAACCTCACCCCAAGGTGCAGTAGCACAAAAAGAAAGAGAATAGCTCTATCTCATATTTTCCTGCCGAAATGATTTTCTTGTGAATAAGTGGGATATTATTATGCATTGTACAGGTTTAGTCATAGAGCCTAACGACGGGTCCAGAGGTCCTTTCAGGTAACTAACCTACCGTACAGGAGTGCAGGGCTCCAGTTACAGTCAGTGACTGGTTGATGTGAATAGTTAGCTACCGCTAAGCATTGCATTCCTGCTGAGTCTGCCTGGTGCTAGTAGAGCCTAGCCCTCTGCTACCTGCCATAAATACAATGAATAAGTTATGGGATGAGTGAGGTTGCCTCACAATTCTACCATAGAGAGTCACCAAATCAGTTTTAACATTGCTGGCGTAATGTACTGTACCAAATGTTTCATTGCCCATCATATTTGTTTTTTTCGTGACAATACCTCAGAAACAAAGCTGTCACAACCACGCTCATGAATAATAGTGCATTTGTGTCATCAGCAGAGGACTAGATCTGATTCAGTGATGGACTACGTCATTAGAATTTCCATTTGGTGAGGCGACAATCACCAGAAGCATTCAATCTTGTACGACAACAGCAATGAGGACCATATTAAGGTCCTATTTGTGAGACAGAGATCACTCCTCCACTTCCTCTCCCCAGCCCCAAGTTTCATGCTGGGAGATGGTAATCTCTCCATGATCTAACCAGCAGAAACAAATGGACGAGTAGGCTGGAGGAGGCCAGAGGGAGTCAGGAAGTGGACAAGAAGAAGCACAGGGGATATTAGTCTCTATGGAGCACAGTGGAGATCTCTAGTGAAAAGACCAGCATGAGATCCAGCTAAACCCAGCATGGAGCCACTAGCACGTCGTCCCTCACAACACTTTGCTGAGCGTCCTGGGGTCAATCACTGATGATACATATTGTAGGTCTGCTACTACAGAGGAATCTCCCATATGTACTTCTCTGGAAATTACTATTACACTTCTCCTTATCTCCTGTTCCCCTCAGGTCTCTTTCTGAACCCTAGTACTTGAAGACATACGAAGAGTTGTATTAGAACCATCCTGCCATGCTGAAGTAGCTCCAATAGGGAGAAAGAGCAAGAGGGGGAATAGAAAGATGAGGAAGAGGATGAATAGGAAGAGGAGGAAGAGGATGAAGGGGAAGAGGAAGAAGAGAAGGAAGTGGATGAATAGGAAGAGGAGAAAGATGATGAAGAGGAAGGGGAGGAAGAGGAGGAAGAGGATGAATAGGGAGTGGAAAGTGAGGAAGAGGAGGAATAGGAAGATGAATGGGAGGAAGATGAAGAGGAGGATGGGGATGAATATGACGATGAGGAAGAGGAGGAAGATGAGCAAGAGGAGGAATAGGAAGATGAAGGGGAGGAAGATGAAGAGGAGGAATAGGAAGAGGATGAATAGGAAGATGATGAATAGGAAGATGAGGAAGAGGAGGAAGAGGAGGAATAGGAAGAGGATGAATAGGAGGAGGAAGAGGAATTGTAGTAATCCCAAACAAATTCCCTAAGAAGGCACGTTGACTAAACCTGGAGGAACCAGTGGTTGGCTCTCCTAACACCAGGCTGATCAAGTCCAGATGGAGACAACGTAAACACAGTCTCACCATTTATTTTCCTAAATATTTAAGTCTCTGTTCGCTCTGAGATATAATTTAATAACAACCTCCAATGGGGGGAGGGCAGCAGGGTAGAGAAACCTGACAGTAGGTCCTTAGCTAAGGCAGTGTCTGCCAACAAAAGGATTTACACACCAGACAAGAACAGCCCACAGACTAGCAGTGTGATCAGATGAGCTCTGCCGGAACTGGACTGGATTTATAGGCTCCTATCACTTCACAGTCATCAGTGTCTGGGAGTTTAATAGCACTGAATCCCCCTATACCTGCCTATAATACTGAATCCCCCTTTACCTGCCTATAATACCGAACGACCCCTTTACCTGCCTATAATACTGAATCCCCCTTTACCTGCCTATAATACTGAATGACCCCTTTACCTGCCTATAATACTGAATCCCCCTTTACCTGCCTATAATACTGAATCCCCCTTTACCTGCCTATAATACTGAATCCCCTTTACCTGTCTATAATACCGAATGACCCCTTTACCTGCCTATAATACTAAATCCCCCCTATACCTGCCTATAATACTGAATCCCCCTTTACCTGCCTATAATACTGAATCCCCCTTTACCGGTCTATAATACCGAATGACCCCTTTACCTGCCTATAATACTGAATCCCCCTTTACCTGCCTATAATACTGAATCCCCCTTTACCTGTCTATAATACCGAACGACCCCTTTACCTGCCTATAATACTGAATCCCCCTTTACCTGCCTGTAATACTGAATCCCCCTTTACCTGCCTATAATACTGAATCCCCCTTTACCTGCCTATAATACTGAATCCCCCTTTACCGGTCTATAATACCGAATGACCCCTTTACCTGCCTATAATACTGAATCCCCCTTTACCTGCCTATAATACCGAATGACCCCTTTACCTGCCTATAATACTGAATCCCCCTTTACCTGCCTATAATACCGAATGACCCCTTTACCTGCCTATAACACTGAATCCCCCTTTACCTGCCTATAATACCGAATGACCCCTTTACCTGCCTATAATACTGAATCCCCCTTTACCTGCCTATAATACTGAATCCCCCTTTACCTGCCTATAATACTGAATCCCCCTTTACCTGCCTATAATACTGAATCCCCCTTTACCTGCCTATAATACTGAATCCCCCCTTTACCTACCTATAACACTGAATCCCCCTTTACCTGCCTATCATACTGAATCCCCCCTTTACCTACCTATACTACTGAATCCCCCTATACCTGCCTATAATACTGAATCCCCTTTACCTGCCTATAATACCGAATGACCCCTTTACCTGCCTATAACACTTAACCCCCTTTACCTGCCTATAATACTGAATGACCCCTTTACCTGTCTATAATACTGAATCCCCCTATACCTGCCTATAATACTGAATCCCCTTTACCTGCCTATAATACTGAATGACCCCTTTACCTGCCTATAATACTGAATGACCCCTTTACCTGCCTATAACACTGAATCCCCTCTTTACCTGCCCATAATACTGAATCCCCCTTTACCTGCCTATAATTCTGAATGCCCACAATTGAAAGGTCCTGACATACTACCGGATAAAACGCTTGAATAAAGAAGAATAAATGTTGAGAGAGTCATATGACCTAAACAAATGTTGGGGCTCAGTCACGGTGTCTTCAGATGTCATCACCTGTCACTCCCTTCACGACACGCTGCTTGTAGTGTACGACACGCAGGACTCGTATGTCACGGCCAGAGCAGAGAGTTCCACTGTTGACTGAGGAATTGGATAGCTTGATAGTCCATGAGTAAGCGCCAGTAAGTATTGTTATTTTCTGGCAATACAGCCATAAAGCAAAAAAAAAAACTGTTAACCCGCTGAATAAATCTAGGAAATTGAGCCTTTCCTTTCAAATGCTTATTTTTCAACATAGTTATGTCCTAAGGAAAATATCTAAAAACCATTATGGCTTCTGAAACAAAAGAACCTTCTCAATAGACGAGAGAGAAAAAATATCCGTTGGATCGTGAGACAGTGAGGAAGGAAGTGTCATTCCTGTCACTGTTAAGAGCATCTTCCAAAGAGGTCTCACTTCCTGAAGCGCTTCTGCCAGGCCAGATTCCCATTTCATAACGTGTCATGTAGCGATGGAAAGTTTGAGAGGGTGACATGGGCTAAGTCCTGCTGAATGGGGCTAGAGATAGTGTAAGGACGGGCTAGGCCTATCACAACAAAACAGATGACCCCTGACCTCTAAAACGTGAAGCAGTGATGTAAACGTAAGGTAAGCCTCTGTGAATGACCTCACAGTACTCTCGCAACATGGGCCTGGCTGGGCCGCACTGAAATAGCATGAAATCACAATAAACACGACAACCAAAACATGCATGTGGGAGGCAGAAAGGACTGATGGATGATGGCTGGATGATGACACTATGAACATAGTTGTCACACTTGTTGTCTTCGTCTTCTGACGATAATGCGAAATCGTCATCAGAAAATGTGGACCAAAACGCAGCAGGTACGTGAATGCTCATCTTGATTTTTAATTAATCTCAAAAATGAACATACAAAATAACAAAACACGAAAAACGAACACTCGACAAATAAACAGTCTGGTAAGGCACAAGGCTATACACAGAATACTCACCCCACCACAGAAAACAAATACCCCCTGCCACGCCCTGACCAAACTACAAAACAATTAACCTTATATACTGGCCAGGACGTGACAGTACCCCCCCCTTAAAGGTGCTACCCCAGAAGCACCTTAACAAAAAATAACCCCAAGCAACACCAACAAAAAGTCCCCTTTTCTAAAGGGAGGGAAGGGAGGGTGGCTGCCGTCAACGACGGCACTGTGCTACACCCCCCCTCCCCAACCCACCTATTTCTGGAGGTGGCTCTGGCTCCGGCCGTTCCAGGCTGTCGGGCCACTCTGGCTTCGCCGGGGGGCAGTCGGGGCAGTCTGGCAATTCGGGAGAGTCTGGGCAGTCTGGCAATTCGGGACAGTCTGGGCAGTCTGGCAATTCGGGACAGTCTGGGCAGTCTGGCAATTCGGGACAGTCTGGGCAGTCTGGCAATTCGGGACAGTCTGGCAATTCGGGACAGTCTGGGCAGTCTGGCAATTCGGGACAGTCTGGGCAGTCTGGCAATTCGGGACAGTCTGGGCAGTCTGGCAATTCGGGACAGTCTGGGCAGTCTGGCAATTCGGGACAGTCTGGGCAGTCTGGCAATTCGGGACAGTCTGGGCAGTCTGGCAATTCGGGACAGTCTGGGCAGTCTGGCAATTCGGGACAGTCTGGGCAGTCTGGCCACTCCGGCAGTTCAGGGCAGTCTGGCCACTCCGGCAGTTCAGCGCAGTCTGGCCACTCCGGCAGTTCAGCGCAGTCTGGCCACTCCGGCAGTTCAGCGCAGTCTGACCACTCCGGCAGTTCAGCGCAGTCTGGCCACTCCGGCAGTTCAGCGCAGTCTGACCACTCCGGCAGTTCAGCGCAGTCTGACCTCTCTGACGACTGTTGACTGGCGGGCAGCTCTGACGATGACTGTTGACTGGCGGGCAGCTCTGACGATGACTGTTGACTGGCGGGCAGCTCTGACGATGACTGTTGACTGGCGGGCAGCTCTGACGATGACTGTTGACTGGCGGGCAGCTCTGACGATGACTGTTGACTGGCGGGCAGCTCTGACGATGACTGTTGACTGGCGGGCAGCTCTGACGATGACTGTTGACTGGCGGGCAGCTCTGACGATGACTGTTGACTGGCGGGCAGCTCTGACGATGACTGTTGACTGGCGGGCAGCTCTGACGATGACTGTTGACTGGCGGGCAGCTCTGACGATGACTGTTGACTGGCGGGCAGCTCTGATGATGACTGTTGACTGGCGGGCAGCTCTGATGAAGACTGTTGACTGGCGAGGCTGGGTTGACGCACTTGTAGCCTGGTGCGTGGTGCTGGTACTGGGCTTACCAGATTATGTACACGCACCTCCAGGCTAGTGCGGGGAGCGGGAACAGGACGAGTCGGACTGGGTTGACGCACTTCCGGGTCCGCACGAGAGACAGGAGCTGGAAACCCAGGGCTATGGAGGCGCACAGCCGGTCTAGATCTTACCTCCTGCACAACCCGCCTTGGCTGGATGGAACTAGTAGCCCTGTACGAGCGGGGTGTTCGTACAGGGCAGACTGGGCTGTGCAGGGGCCTGATGGTAGCCGTGCGTAGAGCGGGAGTTGGGTAGCCTGGTCCTCGGAGGCGTACCGGCGACCAGATGCGCTGCGCAGGCATCCTCCTACCAGGCTGGATGCCCGCTCTAGCACGGCACCTGCGAGGGGCTGGAATAACGCGCACCGGACTGTGCGTGCGTATGGGTGAGATAGTGCGCTCCTCAGCGAAACATAGCGCTCTCCACCCCATACGCTCCTCCATATAACCACGAGTAGCTGGCTTCCGGCTCTTCTTACGCCTAGCCAAACTACCCGTGTGCCCCCCCCAAAAATTTTCTTGGGGGTGCCTCTCGTGCTTCTCCTTCAGCGCGTACTTGGCCTCGTACCACCGCCTCTCTGCCTTGGCTGCCTCAATTTCCCACTGCGGGCGTCGATAATCCCCAGCCTGGTGCCAAGGTCCGGCCCCGTCCAGAACTTCCTCCCAAGTCCACTTCTCCCGCCAGTCCAACTCGAACTCCGTCTGCTCCTTCCTCTGCTGCTTGGTCCTTTGGTGGTGGGTGATTCTGTCACACTTGTTGTCTTCGTCTTCTGACGATAATGCGAAATCGTCATCAGAAAATGTGGACCAAAACGCAGCAGGTACGTGAATGCTCATCTTGATTTTTAATTAATCTCAAAAATGAACATACAAAATAACAAAACACGAAAAACGAACACTCGACAAATAAACAGTCTGGTAAGGCACAAGGCTATACACAGAATACTCACCCCACCACAGAAAACAAATACCCCCTGCCACGCCCTGACCAAACTACAAAACAATTAACCTTATATACTGGCCAGGACGTGACAATAGTACTCGGGGGATTCTCCATCCAGTGGCAGGATGGGACGGAGGCTTCGGGAAGTCGAAAGGAGGTGGAGTGCGTTTGTTCAAACATAACAACTGGTGTGCTGCTTCAAGTGTGAAGGAAATCTCGTGCTTTTGTTCACCTGATATAGAATACCTCATGGTATGCTGCAGACCCTTTTATCTACCAAGAGAGTTCTCATCCATAATTATCACGACTGTCTACATCCCTCCACAAGCCAACAGCACTCTGGCACTCAACGAACTGTATGGGGTCATAAACAAACAACCTCCCACCTGGACAAGAGGGGAAATAACTATGTGTGAATTCTGTTCATAGAGTACAGTTCAGCGTTCAACACGATAGTCCCCTCCAAGCTCATCAACAAGCTAGGGACCCTGGGACTGAACCTCTGCCTTAATGTACATATCTACCTCAAATACTTTATTATTATCTATCCTGATGCCTAGTCACTTTACCCTGCCTTCATGTACATATCTATATCAAATACCTCATACCCCTGCACATTGATCTGGTACTGGTACTCCCTGTATATAGCTCCACATTGATCTGATACTGGTACTCCCTGTATATAGCTCCACATTGATCTGGTACTGATACTCCCTGTATATAGCTCCATATTGATCTGGTACTGGTACTCCCTGTATATAGCTCCACATTGATCTGGTACTGGTACTCCCTGTATATTGCTCCACATTGATCTGGTACTGGTACTCCCTGTATATAGCTCAACATTGATCTGGTACTGGTAGTCCCTGTATATAGCTCCACATTGATCTGATACTGGTAATACCGGTTGTTATAGCTCCACATTGATCTGGTACTGGTACTCCCTGTATATAGCTCCACATTGATCTGGTACTGGTACTCCCTGTATATAGCTCCACATTGATCTGGTACTGGTAGTCCCTGTATATAGCTCCACATTGATCTGGTACTGGTACTCCCTGCATATAGCTCCACATTGATCTGGTACTGTGTCACGATTCCTACCGACGGTGGCGCCCCCTCCTGCTCGGGTGGCGCTCGGCGGTCGTTGTCACCGGCCTATTAGCTACCACCGATTCCCTTTTTGTTTTTCCCTTTTTTTATGTTTTCTCACCTGCCCTGAGTTAGGCAATTAAGAGGGCTATTTAGTTCAGCTGGCCCGCACCCTATTGTGCGGGATTGTTTTTCTGTGTGTCGACTGCGTTTGTTCGACTGCGCTTGTCTATTGTATTTTTCCCTGTTGTTGGGAGACCTTTTATTTTGTACAGGTGGTTCCATTAAAATTACCACACAGTGTTCGCTGCTTCCTGCGCTTCTTTCCGCCACACTACAGACAAGACGTTACAGAATCCCGCACCACCAGAAGGAGCATGGAATCAGCGGGAGCAGCGGGCACTCCACTACCCTCAATGGAGGAACGTGTCCAGCACAATACATCGGTCCTGCATCGCATCGGATCCGCCATGGACCAGATGATGGAGAGGATGGACCGATGGGAGAGGAGTGGTATCCTCTCTCCACCTACACCCCCCCGATACAACCATCTCCTCCTCCTACGACGTCTGGCTCTGGCGCGCTTCGCCTGGCACTCCCGAGGGAGTACGATGGGACGGCGGCTGGGTGCAAGGGGTTTCTTCTCCAGCTAGAGTTGTACCTGGCCACCGTCAGACCTGCTCCTACAGGAGAGGAGAGCGTAAGTGCCCTCGTTTCCTGCCTGACGGGCCGAGCTCTGGAGTGGGCTAATGCGGTCTGGAACGCTCCAGACTCGGCGAGGGACCACTACCCAGAGTTCACCCGCCGCTTTCGGGCTGTTTTCGACCACCCCCCCGAAGGTAGAGCGGCGGGTGAACGGCTGTTCCACCTCAGGCAGGAGACGAGGAGCGCTCAAGACTTCGCGCTGGAGTTTAGGACCTTGGCTGCTGGAGCGGGGTGGAATGACAGGGCCCTCATAGACCACTACCGGTGTGGTCTCCGGGCGGACGTCCGCAGGGAGCTGGCCTGTAGGGACACCAATCTATCCCTGGACGAACTCATTGACATGTCCATACGGTTGGACAATTTGCTGGCTGCCCGCGGGCGTTCGGAGAGGGTCCTGCCCGTTCCACCCCCGTGCACCCCTACCCCTATGGAGGTAGGGGGGGCCGTGCCAAGGGGCACCGGAGGAGGTGGCTCCTCCTGCACCAGCTGTGGTCGGAGAGGACACACGGCCGACCGGTGCTGGAGGAGCCAGTCTGGGAGTCGAGAAGGCAGGCAGAACACTTCTCGGTCACCTCAGGTGAGTCAGCACCAGATTCGCCCAGAACCCCCTGTTGGTCATGTGTTTTTGCCTGTTTCATTTTCTAAATTTTTTCCCTCTTCCCAGCATAGGGCGCTAGTCGATTCAGGCGCCACCGGGGAACTTTATGGACCGTGGACTTGCCATTAAGCTGGGCATTCCACGGGTGCCGATAGATTCCCCCTTCCCCGTGCACTCCTTAGATAGCCGACCATTAGGGTCAGGGCTAGTCAGGGAGTCTACGGTGCCGCTGGACATGGTAACACTGGGGAATCATAAGGAAAGCATGAACTTTTTCCTTATTGATTCACCTGCGTTTCCGGTGGTGGTGGGGGTCCCCTGGCTGGCTGGTCACAATCCCCTCATTTCATGGAAACAGGGGGTTCTCCAGGGGTGGTCGGAGGAGTGTTCAGGGAGGTGTCTAGGAGTTTCCATAGGTGCCACGTCGGTGGAGAGTCCAGACCAGGTGTCCACCGTGCGCATTCCCCCTGAATACGCCGATTTGGCGATCGCTTTTTGTAAAAAGAGAGCGACTAAATTACCACCTCATCGACAAGGGGATTGTGCGATAGATCTCCAGGTTAACGCTGCGCTTCCCAGGAGTCACGTGTACCCCTTGTCACAAGAGGAGACGGCGGCTATGGAGACATACGTCACGGAATCCTTGGGACAGGGTTACATTCGGCCATCCATCTCACCCGCTTCCTCGAGTTTCTTTTTTGTGAAGAAAAAGGAGGGAGGTCTGCGTCCGTGCATTGATTATAGAGGTCTAAACGCGATCACGGTGGGGTTTAGTTACCCACTACCTCTTATCGCTACGGCGGTGGAATCATTTCACGGAGCACAGTTCTTCACAAAATTGGATCTCAGGAGCGCGTATAACCTGGTGCGTATCAAGAAGGGAGATGAGTGGAAAACCGCCTTTAGTACCACATCAGGCCATTATGAGTACCTCGTCATGCCGTATGGGTTGAAAAATGCTCCAGCCGTCTTTCAATCCTTTGTTGACGAGATTCTCAGGGACCTGCACGGGCAGGGCGTGATTGTCTATATCGATGACATTCTGATATATTCCGCCACCCTTTCCGCGCATGTGTCCCTGGTGCGCAAGGTGCTTGGTAGACTGCTGGAGCATGACCTATACGTTAAGGCTGAGAAGTGTGAGTTTTTCAAACGAGCCGTCTCCTTTCTGGGTTATCGCATTTCCACCACGGGGGTGGTGATGGAGTGTGACCGCGTTAAGGCCGTGCGTAATTGGCCGACTCCAACCACGGTGAAGGAAGTGCAGCGGTTCTTGGGCTTTGCCAACTACTACCGGAGGTTTATCCGGGGGTTTGGCCAGGTAGCGGCTCCCATTACCTCACTGCTGAAGGGGGGGCCGGCGCGTTTGAGATGGTCGACGGAGGCGGACGGAGCCTTCAAGAAGTTGAAGACCCTGTTCACCGACGCGCCCGTGTTGGCGCACCCGGACCCGTCTTTAGCGTTCGTAGTAGAGGTGGACGCATCCGAGGCTGGGGTGGGTGCCGTGCTATCACAGCGCTCGGGTGCGCCATCGAAACTCCGCCCCTGCGCTTTCTTCTCAGGGAAGCTCAGTTCGGCGGAGCGTAACTACGATGTGGGGGACAGGGAGTTGCTAGCGGTAGTCAAAGCCTTGAGGGTGTGGCGACACTGGCTTGAGGGGGCTAAGCACCCCTTTCTCATCTGGACCGACCACCGAAACCTGGAGTACATCCGGGCAGCGAGGAGACTGAATCCACGTCAGGCAAGGTGGGCCATGTTCTTCGCACGGTTTAGGTTTACCATCTCATATAGACCGGGTTCCCTTAATACTAAAGCCGACGCGCTGTCCCGTCTGTATGACACGGATGACCGCCCCATCGATCCAACTCCCATCATTCCAGCGTCTAGGCTGGTGGCACCAGTGGTGTGGGAGGTGGACGCGGACATCGAGCGGGCACTGGTGTTGGATCCTGCGCCTGCGCAGGTGCCCGTGGGGCGCATGTATGTGCCGCTCGATGTTCGCGATCGGTTGATTCGGTGGGCGCACACGCTACCTGCGGCGGGTCATCCTGGTGTAGAGAGGACAGGGCGGAGTCTAAGGGGGAAGTATTGGTGGCCCACCTTGGCTAAGGACGTGAGGTCATATGTCTCTTCCTGTTCGGTGTGTGCCCAGAGTAAGGCTCCTAGGCATTTACCGAGAGGGAAGTTACAGCCCCTCCCCGTTCCGCAACGGCCATGGTCGCACCTGTCTATCGACTTCCTGACAGATCTTCCCCCCTCTCAGGGGAACACTGCGATTCTGGTGGTTGTGGATCGGTTTTCTAAGTCCTGCCGTCTCCTCCCCTTGCCCGGTCTCCCTACGGCCCTGCAGACTGCGGAGGCCCTATTTACCCACATCTTCCGGCACTACGGGGTGCCGGAGGATATTGTCTCTGATCGGGGTTCCCAGTTCACATCCAGGGTCTGGAGGGCGTTTATGGAGCGGCTGGGGGTCTCGGTCAGTTTAACCTCCGGTTATCACCCCGAGAGCAATGGGCAGGCGGAGAGGGTGAACCAGGTGGTGGGCAGGTTCCTGAGGTCGTATTGCCGGGACCGGCCAGGGGAGTGGGCGAGGTATATTCCTAGGGCAGAGTTAGCCCAGAACTCACTTCGCCACTCCTCTACTAACATGTCACCCTTCCAGTGTGTGCTAGGGTACCAGCCGGTCCTGGCCCCATGGCACCAGAGCCAGACCGAGGCTCCTGCGGTGGAGGACTGGGTTCAGCACTCCAAGGAGACCTGGAAAGCAGTACAGGACTCACTGAAGGAGGCCAGTGCTAGGCAGAAAAGGAGTGCTGACCGCCACCGCAGTGAGGCGCCGGTGTTCGCACCGGGTGACAGGGTCTGGCTCTCGACCCGGAACCTGTCTCTCCGCGTGCCCTGCCGGAAGCTGGGGCCGCAGTGTGTGGGGCCCTTCAAAGTCCTGAGGAGGATAAACGAGGTGTGTTATCGGTTGCAACTCCCTTCCTATTACCGTATTAACCCCTCGTTTCATGTGTCTCTCCTCAGGCCGGTGGTGGCTGGTCCCCTACAAGAAGATGAGGTGCCGGAGGTCCCTCCACCCCCCCTGGACATCGGGGGGTCCCCGGCGTACAGCGTAAGGGCCATTCTGGACTCGAGACGCCGGGCGGGGGGCCTGCAGTACCTTGTGGACTGGGAGGGGTACGGTCCGGAGGAGAGGTACTGGGTGCCGGCGGAGGACGTCTTGGACCCATCCATGTTGAAGGAGTTCCACCGCCTCCGTCCGGATCGCCCTGCGCCTCATCCTCCGGGTCGGCCTCGAGGCCGGTGTCGGCGCGCTGCAGGGGGGTACTGTCATGATTCCTACCGACGGTGGCGCCCCCTCCTGCTCGGGTGGCGCTCGGCGGTCGTCGTCACCGGCCTATTAGCTACCACCGATTCCCTTTTTGTTTTTCCCTTTTTTTATGTTTTCTCACCTGCCCTGAGTTAGGCAATTAAGAGGGCTATTTAGTTCAGCTGGCCCGCACCCTATTGTGCGGGATTGTTTTTCTGTGTGTCGACTGCGTTTGTTCGACTGCGCTTGTCTATTGTATTTTTCCCTGTTGTTGGGAGACCTTTTATTTTGTACAGGTGGTTCCATTAAAATTACCACACAGTGTTCGCTGCTTCCTGCGCTTCTTTCCGCCACACTACAGACAAGACGTTACATACTGGTACTCCCTGTATTTATAGCTCTACATTGATCTGGTACTGGTACTCCCTGTATATAGCTCCACATTGATCTGGTACTGGTACTCCCTGTATATAGCTCCACATTGATCTGGTACTGGTACTCCCTGTATATAGCAGCACATTGATCTGCTACTGGTACTCCCTGTATATAGCTCCACATTGATCTGGTACTGGTACTCCCTGTATATAGCAGCACATTGATCTGGTACTGGTACTCCCTGTATATAGCTCCACATTGATCTGGTACTGGTACTCCCTGTATATAGCTCCACATTGATCTGGTACTGGTACTCCCTGTATATAGCTCCACATTGATCTGATACTGGTAATACCGGTAGTTATAGCTCCACATTGATCTGGTACTGGTACTCCCTGTATATAGCTCCACATTGATCTGGTACTGGTACTCCCTGTATATAGCTCCACATTGATCTGGTACTGGTACTCCCTGTAGTTATAGCTCTACATTGATCTGGTACTGGTACTCCCTGTATATAGCTCCACATTGATCTGGTACTGGTACTCCCTGTATATAGCTCTACATTGATCTGGTACTGGTACTCCCTGTATATAGCTCCACATTGATCTGGTACTGGTACTCCCTGTATATAGCTCCACATTGATCTGGTACTGGTACTCCCTGTATATAGCTCCACATTGATATGGTACTGGTACTCCCTATATATAGCTCCACATTGATCTGGTACTGGTACTCCCTGTATATAGCTCCACATTGATCTGGTACTGGTACTCCCTGTATATAGCTCCACATTGATCTGGTACTGGTACTCCCTGTTTATAGCAGCACATGTTACCGTTTTATTTTTAAACTGCATCGTTGGGAAGGGCTTTTAAGCAAACATTCCAGGGAAAAGTCTACACCAGTTGTATTTGGCGCATGTCACAAATATTATTTTATTTTATTTGATGTTGATATATTACATTAAGTTGATAGCAATTACGCAACATGGTACACGATAATGGAAACTATCAAGATCTTATCAACATTGACAGATTGTTTACCGTCAGCAATGAATGATATCCATCCTTACCTCACTGACTACTCGGGACAGTTATTCTGTAGCAATCTAGTCAAATGGTGTTCTATTCTGTCTGGTAATCTATGAGCCCTGCTCAAAAACAGCGGACTGCAGAAGGAATATCAAATCAAATGTTATTTGTCACATGCACTGAATACAACAAGTGTAGACCTTACAATGAATTGCTTACTTACAATCCCCTTAACCAACAATGCAGTTCAAGAAAAATAGTTAAGAAAATATTTACTAAATAAACTAAAGTAAAAACAATTAAACAATAAATAAGTAACACAATAAAATAACAATAATGAGGCTATATACAGGGAGTACCGGTACTGAGTCAATGTGCGGGGGTACAAGTTAGTCGAGGTAATATGTACATGTAGGTATGGGTAAAGTGACTATGCATAGATAATAAACAGAGAGTAGCAGCAATGTAAAAACAAAGGGGGGGGGGGGGGGGGCGGGTAAATGTAAATAGTCTGGGTGGCAATTTGATGAATTCACATTTTAAAGTTTTACATTTTTGTCATTTAGCAGACGCTCTTATCCAGAGCGACTTACAGTAGTGAATGCATACATTTCAATTCATTTCATACATTTTTTTTATTATATATATTTTTTTCAGTATTTTGATGAGTTCAGCAGTCTTATGGCTTGGGGGTAGAAACTGTTAAGGAGCCTTTTGGACCTTGACTTGGCTCCGGTACCGCTAGGATGCCATGCGGACTCACTAATGGTATCTGAGCCTGGTTCTGGTGCCAGGTCAGAAGGCAAGAGGTGACTCACCTGAAAGTCCTCCTGGGGGAACTGCAGCATGTCCCGGAGGACATCACTGAGAATCTGGGTTTTCCTCTGGACAAGAACAGTCTCATAGTCCAGCGGTTCGATAACTTTGGGCTTCACCTGGGGAACACACAGATACAACATGCTGTTAATATATAGGTATTAACACAGACAACATGCTGATAATATACAGGTATTTACACAGACAACATGCTGATAATATACAGGTATTTACACAGACAACATGCTGCTAATATAAAGGTATTTACACAGACAACATGCTGCTAATATACAGGTATTTACACAGACAACATGCTGATAATATACAGGTATTTACACAGAGAACATGCTGTTAATATACAGGTATTAACACAGACAACATGCTGTTAATATACAGGTATTTACACAGACAACATGCTGTTTTCAAAGCCGACCAGAGGAGTGCTTTGAAAAGGTGGATATCTCTTTTAGGGAGGACTTTCTCAACTCTAACACACAACATAAGGATGGCGGAGTCTCACTGTGGATTTCAAAAGGAGAGCTAAGAAGTGAACTTGGGCCCTGGTCAAAAGTAATAGACTTTGGGACGCAGTCAGTATTGTAAGTTGAGCTCAGAGAATCTGTGGCTGCTGGGGCCCTTCTCACACATGCTATCTGTTAGCCCCACCGTGACAACCCTACGAGGGCTGCAGCCTGCAGCCGCCCACAGAGAACACATCTGTCTTTACTAGCTCCCTGATGGAAGGCAGGATCATTATGACATCACTCTCTGACAGCTAACACACAGCTCTGATGGAAGGCAAGATCATTATGATATCACTCTCTGACAGCTAACACACAGCTCTGATGGAAGGCAGGATCATTATAACATCACTCTCTGACAGCTAACACACAGCTCTGATGGAAGGCAGGATCATTATGACATCACTCTCTGACAGCTAACACAGCTCTGATGGATGGCAGGCAGGATCATTATGACATCACTCTCTGGCAGCTAACACACAGCTCTGATGGAAGGCAGGATCATTATGACATCACTCTCTGACAGCTAACACACAGCTCTGATGGAAGGCAGGCAGGATCATTATGACATCACTCTCTGACAGCTAACACACAGCTCTGATGGAAGGCAGGCAGGATCATTATAACATCACTCTCTGACAGCTAACACACAGCTCTGTTGGAAGGCAGGATCATTATGACATCACTCTCTGACAGATAACACACAGCTCTGATGGAAGGCAGGATCATTATGACATCACTCTCTGACAGCTAACACACAGCTCTGATGGAGGCAGGCAGGATCATTATAACATCACTCTCTGACAGCTAACACACAGCTCTGATGGAAGGCAGGATCATTATGACATCACTCTCTGACAGCTAACACACAGCTCTGATGGAAGGCAGGCAGGATCATTATGACATCACTCTCTGACAGCTAACACACAGCTCTGATGGAAGGCAGGCAGGATCATTATGACATCACTCTCTGACAGCTAACACACAGCTCTGATGGAAGGCAGGATCATTATGACATCACTCTCTGACAGCTAACACACAGCTCTGATGGAAGGCAGGATCATTATGACATCACTCTCTGACAGCTAACACACAGCTCTGATGGAAGGCAGGATCATTATGACATCACTCTCTGACAGCTAACACACAGCTCTGATGGAAGGCAGGATCATTATGACATCACTCTCTGACAGCTAACACACAGCTCTGATGAACATCACTCTCTGACAGCTAACACACAGCTCTATGGAAGGCAGGATCATTATGACATCACTCTCTGACAGCTAACACACAGCTCTGATGGAAGGCAGGCAGGATCATTATGACATCACTCTCTGACAGCTAACACACAGCTCTGATGGAAGGCAGGCAGGACATTATAACATCACTCTCTGACAGCTAACACACAGCTCTGATGGAAGGCAGGATCATTATGACATCACTCTCTGACAGCTAACACACAGCTCTGATGGAAGGCAGGATCATTATGACATCACTCTCTGACAGCTAACACACAGCTCTGATGGAAGGCAGGCAGGATCATTATGACATCACTCTCTGACAGCTAACACACAGCTCTGATGGAAGGCAGGCAGGATCATTATGACATCACTCTCTGACAGCTAACACACAGCTCTGATGGAAGGCAGGCAGGATCATTATGACATCACTCTCTGACAGCTAACACACAGCTCTGATGGAAGGCAAGATCATTATGACATCATTCTCTGACAGCTAACACACAGCTCTGATGGAAGGCAGGCAGGATCATTATGACATCACTCTCTGACAGCTAACACACAGCTCTGATGGAAGGCAGGATCATTATGACATCACTCTCTGACAGCTAACACACAGCTCTGATGGAAGGCAGGCAGGATCATTATGACATCACTCTCTGACAGCTAACATACAGCTCTGATGGAGGGCAGGATCATTATGACATCACTCTCTGACAGCTAACACACAGCTCTGATGGAAGGCAGGATCATTATGACATCACTCTCTGACAGCTAACACACAGCTCTGATGGAAGGCAGGATCATTATGACATCACTCTCTGACAGCTAACACACAGCTCTGATGGAAGGCAGGCAGGATCATTATGACATCACTCTCTGACAGCTAACACACAGCTCTGATGGAAGGCAGGCAGGATCATTATGACATCACTCTCTGACAGCTAACACACAGCTCTGATGGAAGGCAAGATCATTATGACATCATTCTCTGACAGCTAACACACAGCTCTGATGGAAGGCAGGCAGGATCATTATGACATCACTCTCTGACAGCTAACACACAGCTCTGATGGAAGGCAGGATCATTATGACATCACTCTCTGACAGCTAACACACAGCTCTGATGGAAGGCAGGCAGGATCATTATGACATCACTCTCTGACAGCTAACACACAGCTCTGATGGAGGGCAGGATCATTATGACATCACTCTCTGACAGCTAACACACAGCTCTGTGGAAGGCAGGATCATTATGACATCACTCTCTGACAGCTAACACACAGCTCTGATGGAAGGCAGGATCATTATGACATCACTCTCTGACAGCTAACACACAGCTCTGATGGAAGGCAGGATCATTATGACATCACTCTGACAGCTAACACACAGCTCTGATGGAAGGCAGGATCATTATGACATCACTCTCTGACAGCTAACACACAGCTCTGATGGAAGGCAGGATCATTATGACATCACTCTCTGACAGCTAACACACAGCTCTGATGGAAGGCAGGCAGGATCATTATGACATCACTCTCTGACAGCTAACACACAGCTCTGATGGAAGGCAGGATCATTATGACATCACTCTCTGACAGCTAACACACAGCTCTGATGGAAGGCAGGCAGGATCATTATGACATCACTCTCTGACAGCTAACACACAGCTCTGATGGAAGGCAGGATCATTATGACATCACTCTCTGACAGCTAACACACAGCTCTGATGGAAGGCAGGATCATTATAACATCACTCTCTGACAGCTAACACACAGCTCTGATGGAAGGCAGGCAGGATCATTATGACATCACTCTCTGACAGCTAACACACAGCTCTGATGGAAGGCAGGATCATTATGACATCACTCTCTGACAAATAACACACAGCTCTGATGGAAGGCAGGATCATTATAACATCACTCTCTGACAGCTAACACACAGCTCTAATGGAAGGCAGGATCATTATGACATCACTCTCTGACAGCTAACACACAGCTCTGATGGAAGGCAGGCAGGATCATTATGACATCACTCTCTGACAGCTAACACACAGCTCTGATCGAAGGCAGGATCATTATGACATCACTCTCTGACAGCTAACACACAGCTCTGATGGAAGGCAGGCAGGATCATTATGACATCACTCTCTGACAGCTAACACACAGCTCTGATGGAAGGCAGGATCATTATGACATCACTCTCTGACAGATAACACACAGCTCTGATGGAAGGCAGGATCATTATAACATCACTCTCTGACAGCTAACACACAGCTCTAATGGAAGGCAGGATCATTATGACATCACTCTCTGACAGCTAACACACAGCTCTGATGGAAGGCAGGCAGGATCATTATGACATCACTCTCTGACAGCTAACACACAGCTCTGATCGAAGGCAGGATCATTATGACATCACTCTCTGACAGCTAACACACAGCTCTGATGGAAGGCAGGCAGGATCATTGTAACATCACTCTCTGACAGCTAACACACAGCTCAGTGGAAGGCAGGATCATTATGACATCACTCTCTGACAGCTAACACACAGCTCTGATGGAAGGCAGGCAGGATCATTATGACATCACTATCTGACAGCTAACACACAGCTCTGATGGAAGGCAGGCAGGATCATTATGACATCACTCTCTGACAGCTAACACACAGCTCTGATGGAAGGCAGGCAGGATCATTATGACATCACTCTCTGACAGCTAACACACAGCTCTGATGGAAGGCAGGATCATTATGACATCACTCTCTGACAGCTAACACACAGCTCTGATGGAAGGCAGGATCATTATGACATCACTCTCTGGCAGCTAACACACAGCTCTGATGGAAGGCAGGATCATTATGACATCAGTCTCTGACAGCTAACACAGCTCTGATGGAAGGCAGGCAGGATCATTATGACATCACTCTCTGACAGCTAACACACAGCTCTGATGGAAGGCAGGATCATTATGACATCACTCTCTGACAGCTAACACACAGCTCTGATGGAAGGCAGGCAGGATCATTATGACATCACTCTCTGACAGCTAACACACAGCTCTGATGGAAGGCAGGATCATTATGACATCACTCTCTGACAAATAACACACAGCTCTGATGGAAGGCAGGATCATTATAACATCACTCTCTGACAGCTAACACACAGCTCTAATGGAAGGCAGGATCATTATGACATCACTCTCTGACAGCTAACACACAGCTCTGATGGAAGGCAGGCAGGATCATTATGACATCACTCTCTGACAGCTAACACACAGCTCTGATCGAAGGCAGGATCATTATGACATCACTCTCTGACAGCTAACACACAGCTCTGATGGAAGGCAGGCAGGATCATTATGACATCACTCTCTGACAGCTAACACACAGCTCTGATGGAAGGCAGGATCATTATGACATCACTCTCTGACAAATAACACACAGCTCTGATGGAAGGCAGGATCATTATAACATCACTCTCTGACAGCTAACACACAGCTCTAATGGAAGGCAGGATCATTATGACATCACTCTCTGACAGCTAACACACAGCTCTGATGGAAGGCAGGCAGGATCATTATGACATCACTCTCTGACAGCTAACACACAGCTCTGATCGAAGGCAGGATCATTATGACATCACTCTCTGACAGCTAACACACAGCTCTGATGGAAGGCAGGCAGGATCATTATGGCATCACTCTCTGACAGCTAACACACAGCTCTGATGGAAGGCAGGCAGGATCATTGTAACATCACTCTCTGACAGCTAACACACAGCTCAGTGGAAGGCAGGATCATTATGACATCACTCTCTGACAGCTAACACACAGCTCTGATGGAAGGCAGGATCATTATGACATCACTCTCTGACAGCTAACACACAGCTCTGATGGAAGGCAGGCAGGATCATTATGGCATCACTCTCTGACAGCTAACACACAGCTCTGATGGAAGGCAGGCAGGATCATTGTAACATCACTCTCTGACAGCTAACACACAGCTCAGTGGAAGGCAGGATCATTATGACATCACTCTCTGACAGCTAACACACAGCTCTGATGGAAGGCAGGCAGGATCATTATGACATCACTCTCTGACAGCTAACACACAGCTCTGATGGAAGGCAGGCAGGATCATTATGACATCACTCTCTGACAGCTAACACACAGCTCTGATGGAAGGCAGGATCATTATAACATCACTCTCTGACAGCTAACACACAGCTCTAATGGAAGGCAGGATCATTATGACATCACTCTCTGACAGCTAACACACAGCTCTGATGGAAGGCAGGCAGGATCATTATGACATCACTCTCTGACAGCTAACACACAGCTCTGATCGAAGGCAGGATCATTATGACATCACTCTCTGACAGCTAACACACAGCTCTGATGGAAGGCAGGCAGGATCATTATGACATCACTCTCTGACAGCTAACACACAGCTCTGATGGAAGGCAGGATCATTATGACATCACTCTCTGACAAATAACACACAGCTCTGATGGAAGGCAGGATCATTATAACATCACTCTCTGACAGCTAACACACAGCTCTGATGGAAGGCAGGCAGGATCATTATGACATCACTCTCTGACAGCTAACACACAGCTCTGATGGAAGGCAGGATCATTATGACATCACTCTCTGACAAATAACACACAGCTCTGATGGAAGGCAGGATCATTATAACATCACTCTCTGACAGCTAACACACAGCTCTAATGGAAGGCAGGATCATTATGACATCACTCTCTGACAGCTAACACACAGCTCTGATGGAAGGCAGGCAGGATCATTATGACATCACTCTCTGACAGCTAACACACAGCTCTGATCGAAGGCAGGATCATTATGACATCACTCTCTGACAGCTAACACACAGCTCTGATGGAAGGCAGGCAGGATCATTATGACATCACTCTCTGACAGCTAACACACAGCTCTGATGGAAGGCAGGATCATTATGACATCACTCTCTGACAAATAACACACAGCTCTGATGGAAGGCAGGATCATTATAACATCACTCTCTGACAGCTAACACACAGCTCTAATGGAAGGCAGGATCATTATGACATCACTCTCTGACAGCTAACACACAGCTCTGATGGAAGGCAGGCAGGATCATTATGACATCACTCTCTGACAGCTAACACACAGCTCTGATCGAAGGCAGGATCATTATGACATCACTCTCTGACAGCTAACACACAGCTCTGATGGAAGGCAGGCAGGATCATTATGGCATCACTCTCTGACAGCTAACACACAGCTCTGATGGAAGGCAGGCAGGATCATTGTAACATCACTCTCTGACAGCTAACACACAGCTCAGTGGAAGGCAGGATCATTATGACATCACTCTCTGACAGCTAACACACAGCTCTGATGGAAGGCAGGCAGGATCATTATGACATCACTATCTGACAGCTAACACACAGCTCTGATGGAAGGCAGGCAGGATCATTATGACATCACTCTCTGACAGCTAACACACAGCTCTGATGGAAGGCAGGCAGGATCATTATGACATCACTCTCTGACAGCTAACACACAGCTCTGATGGAAGGCAGGATCATTATGACATCACTCTCTGACAGCTAACACACAGCTCTGATGGAAGGCAGGATCATTATGACATCACTCTCTGGCAGCTAACACACAGCTCTGATGGAAGGCAGGATCATTATGACATCAGTCTCTGACAGCTAACACAGCTCTGATGGAAGGCAGGCAGGATCATTATGACATCACTCTCTGACAGCTAACACACAGCTCTGATGGAAGGCAGGATCATTATGACATCACTCTCTGACAGCTAACACACAGCTCTGATGGAAGGCAGGCAGGATCATTATGACATCACTCTCTGACAGCTAACACACAGCTCTGATGGAAGGCAGGATCATTATGACATCACTCTCTGACAAATAACACACAGCTCTGATGGAAGGCAGGATCATTATAACATCACTCTCTGACAGCTAACACACAGCTCTAATGGAAGGCAGGATCATTATGACATCACTCTCTGACAGCTAACACACAGCTCTGATGGAAGGCAGGCAGGATCATTATGACATCACTCTCTGACAGCTAACACACAGCTCTGATCGAAGGCAGGATCATTATGACATCACTCTCTGACAGCTAACACACAGCTCTGATGGAAGGCAGGCAGGATCATTATGACATCACTCTCTGACAGCTAACACACAGCTCTGATGGAAGGCAGGCAGGATCATTGTAACATCACTCTCTGACAGCTAACACACAGCTCAGTGGAAGGCAGGATCATTATGACATCACTCTCTGACAGCTAACACACAGCTCTGATGGAAGGCAGGCAGGATCATTATGACATCACTCTCTGACAGCTAACACACAGCTCTGATGGAAGGCAGGATCATTATGACATCACTCTCTGACAGCTAACACACAGCTCTGATGGAAGGCAGGCAGGATCATTATGACATCACTCTCTGACAGCTAACATACAGCTCTGATGGAGGGCAGGATCATTATGACATCACTCTCTGACAGCTAACACACAGCTCTGATGGAAGGCAGGATCATTATGACATCACTCTCTGACAGCTAACACACAGCTCTGATGGAAGGCAGGATCATTATGACATCACTCTCTGACAGCTAACACACAGCTCTGATGGAAGGCAGGATCATTATGACATCACTCTGACAGCTAACACAGCTCTGATGGAAGGCAGGATCATTATGACATCACTCTCTGACAGCTAACACAGAGCTCTGATGGAAGGCAGGCAGGATCATTATGACATCACTCTCTGACAGCTAACACACAGCTCTGATGGAAGGCAAGATCATTATGACATCATTCTCTGACAGCTAACACACAGCTCTGATGGAAGGCACGCAGGATCATTATGACATCACTCTCTGACAGCTAACACACAGCTCTGATGGAAGGCAGGCAGGATCATTATGACATCACTCTCTGACAGCTAACACACAGCTCTGATGGAGGGCAGGATCATTATGACATCACTCTCTGACAGCTAACACACAGCTCTGATGGAAGGCAGGATCATTATGACATCACTCTCTGACAGCTAACACACAGCTCTGATGGAAGGCAGGATCATTATGACATCACTCTCTGACAGCTAACACACAGCTCTGATGGAAGGCAGGATCATTATGACATCACTCTGACAGCTAACACAGCTCTGATGGAAGGCAGGATCATTATGACATCACTCTCTGACAGCTAACACACAGCTCTGATGGAAGGCAGGCAGGATCATTATGACATCACTCTCTGACAGCTAACACACAGCTCTGATGGAAGGCAGGCAGGATCATTATGACATCACTCTCTGACAGCTAACACACAGCTCTGATGGAAGGCAGGATCATTATAACATCACTCTCTGACAGCTAACACAACTCTGATGGAAGGCAGGCAGGATCATTATGACATCACTCTCTGACAGCTAACACACAGCTCTGATGGAAGGCAGGATCATTATGACATCACTCTCTGACAGCTAACACACAGCTCTGATGGAAGGCAGGATCATTATGACATCAGTCTCTGACAGCTAACACAGCTCTAATGGAAGGCAGGCAGGATCATTATGACATCACTCTCTGACAGCTAACACACAGCTCAAATGGAAGGCAGGCAGGATCATTATGACATCACTCTCTGACAGCTAACACAAAGCTCTGATGGAAGGCAGGATCATTATAACATCACTCTCTGACAGCTAACACACAGCTCTGTGGAAGGCAGGATCATTATGACATCACTCTCTGACAGCTAACACACAGCTCTGATGGAAGGCAGGCAGGATCATTATGACATCACTCTCTGACAGCTAACACACAGCTCTGATGGAAGGCAGGCAGGATCATTATGACATCACACTCTGACAGCTAACACACAGCTCTGATGGAAGGCAGGATCATTATAACATCACTCTCTGACAGCTAACACACAGCTCTGATGGAAGGCAGGATCATTATGACATCACTCTCTGACAGCTAACAAACAGCTCTGATGGAAGGCAGGATCATTATAACATCACTCTCTGACAGCTAACACACAGCTCTAATGGAAGGCAGGATCATTATGACATCACTCTCTGACAGCTAACACACAGCTCTGATGGAAGGCAGGCAGGATCATTATGGCATCACTCTCTGACAGCTAACACACAGCTCTGATGGAAGGCAGGCAGGATCATTATAACATCACTCTCTGACAGCTAACACACAGCTCTGTGGAAGGCAGGATCATTATGACATCACTCTCTGACAGCTAACACAAAGCTCTGATGGAAGGCAGGATCATTATGACATCACTCTGACAGCTAACACACAGCTCTGATGGAAGGCAGGCAGGATCATTATGACATCACTCTCTGACAGCTAACACACAGCTCTGATGGAAGGCAGGCAGGATCATTATGACATCACTCTCTGACAGCTAACACACAGCTCTGATGGAAGGCAGGCAGGATCATTATGACATCACACTCTGACAGCTAACACACAGCTCTGATGGAAGGCAAGATCATTATGACATCATTCTCTGACAGCTAACACACAGCTCTGATGGAAGGCAGGCAGGATCATTATGACATCACTCTCTGACAGCTAACACACAGCTCTGATGGAAGGCAGGATCATTATGACATCACTCTCTGACAGCTAACACACAGCTCTGATGGAAGGCAGGCAGGATCATTATGACATCACTCTCTGACAGCTAACATACAGCTCTGATGGAGGGCAGGATCATTATGACATCACTCTCTGACAGCTAACACACAGCTCTGATGGAAGGCAGGATCATTATGACATCACTCTCTGACAGCTAACACACAGCTCTGATGGAAGGCAGGATCATTATGACATCACTCTCTGACAGCTAACACACAGCTCTGATGGAAGGCAGGATCATTATGACATCACTCTGACAGCTAACACAGCTCTGATGGAAGGCAGGATCATTATGACATCACTCTCTGACAGCTAACACAGAGCTCTGATGGAAGGCAGGCAGGATCATTATGACATCACTCTCTGACAGCTAACACACAGCTCTGATGGAAGGCAAGATCATTATGACATCATTCTCTGACAGCTAACACACAGCTCTGATGGAAGGCACGCAGGATCATTATGACATCACTCTCTGACAGCTAACACACAGCTCTGATGGAAGGCAGGCAGGATCATTATGACATCACTCTCTGACAGCTAACACACAGCTCTGATGGAGGGCAGGATCATTATGACATCACTCTCTGACAGCTAACACACAGCTCTGATGGAAGGCAGGATCATTATGACATCACTCTCTGACAGCTAACACACAGCTCTGATGGAAGGCAGGATCATTATGACATCACTCTCTGACAGCTAACACACAGCTCTGATGGAAGGCAGGATCATTATGACATCACTCTGACAGCTAACACAGCTCTGATGGAAGGCAGGATCATTATGACATCACTCTCTGACAGCTAACACACAGCTCTGATGGAAGGCAGGCAGGATCATTATGACATCACTCTCTGACAGCTAACACACAGCTCTGATGGAAGGCAGGCAGGATCATTATGACATCACTCTCTGACAGCTAACACACAGCTCTGATGGAAGGCAGGATCATTATAACATCACTCTCTGACAGCTAACACAACTCTGATGGAAGGCAGGCAGGATCATTATGACATCACTCTCTGACAGCTAACACACAGCTCTGATGGAAGGCAGGATCATTATGACATCACTCTCTGACAGCTAACACACAGCTCTGATGGAAGGCAGGATCATTATGACATCAGTCTCTGACAGCTAACACAGCTCTAATGGAAGGCAGGCAGGATCATTATGACATCACTCTCTGACAGCTAACACACAGCTCAAATGGAAGGCAGGCAGGATCATTATGACATCACTCTCTGACAGCTAACACAAAGCTCTGATGGAAGGCAGGATCATTATAACATCACTCTCTGACAGCTAACACACAGCTCTGTGGAAGGCAGGATCATTATGACATCACTCTCTGACAGCTAACACACAGCTCTGATGGAAGGCAGGCAGGATCATTATGACATCACTCTCTGACAGCTAACACACAGCTCTGATGGAAGGCAGGCAGGATCATTATGACATCACACTCTGACAGCTAACACACAGCTCTGATGGAAGGCAGGATCATTATGACATCACTCTCTGACAGCTAACACACAGCTCTGATGGAAGGCAGGATCATTATGACATCACTCTCTGACAGCTAACACACAGCTCTGATGGAAGGCAGGATCATTATGACATCAGTCTCTGACAGCTAACACACAGCTCTGATGGAAGGCTGGCAGGATCATTATGACATCACTCTCTGACAGCTAACACACAGCTCTGATGGAAGGCAGGATCATTATGACATCACTCTCTGACAGCTAACACACAGCTCTGATGGAAGGCAGGCAGGATCATTATGACATCACTCTCTGACAGCTAAAACACAGCTCTGATGGAGGGCAGGATCATTATGACATCACTTTCTGACAGCTAACACACAGCTCTGATGGAAGGCAGGATCATTATGACATCACTCTCTGACAGCTAACACACAGCTCTGATGGAGGGCAGGATCATTATGACATCACTTTCTGACAGCTAACACACAGCTCTGATGGAAGGCAGGATCATTATGACATCACTCTCTGACAGCTAACACACAGCTCTGATGGAAGGCAGGATCATTATGACATCACTCTCTGACAGCTAACACACAGCTCTGATGGAAGGCAGGATCATTATGACATCACTCTCTGACAGCTAACACAGCTCTGATTGAAGGCAGGATCATTATGACATCACTCTCTGACAGCTAACACACAGCTCTTTTGGAAGGCAGGATCATTATGACATCACTCTCTGATAGATAACACACAGCTCTGATGGAAGGCAGGATCATTATGACATCACTCTCTGACAGCTAACACCCAGCTCTGATGGAAGGCAGGATCATTATGACATCACTCTCTGACAGCTAACACACAGCTCTGATGGAAGACAGGATCATTATGACATCACTCTCTGACAGCTAACACACAGCTCTGATGGAAGGCAGGCAGGATCATTATGACATCACTCTCTGACAGCTAACACAGCTCTGATGGAAGGCAGGCAGGATCATTATGACATCACTCTCTGACAGCTAACACACAGCTCTGATGGAAGGCAGGATCATTATGACATCACTCTCTGACAGCTAACACACAGCTCTGATGGAAGGCAGGATCATTATGACATCACTCTCTGACAGCTAACACACAACTCTGATGGAAGGCAGGATCATTATGACATCACTCTCTGACAGCTAACACACAGCTCTGATGGAAGGCAGGCAGGATCATTATGACATCACTCTCTGACAGCTAACACACAGCTCTGATGGAAGGCAGGATCATTATGACATCACTCTCTGACAAATAACACACAGCTCTGATGGAAGGCAGGATCATTATAACATCACTCTCTGACAGCTAACACACAGCTCTAATGGAAGGCAGGATCATTATGACATCACTCTCTGACAGCTAACACACAGCTCTGATGGAAGGCAGGCAGGATCATTATGACATCACTCTCTGACAGCTAACACACAGCTCTGATCGAAGGCAGGATCATTATGACATCACTCTCTGACAGCTAACACACAGCTCTGATGGAAGGCAGGCAGGATCATTATGACATCACTCTCTGACAGCTAACACACAGCTCTGATGGAAGGCAGGATCATTATGACATCACTCTCTGACAAATAACACACAGCTCTGATGGAAGGCAGGATCATTATAACATCACTCTCTGACAGCTAACACACAGCTCTAATGGAAGGCAGGATCATTATGACATCACTCTCTGACAGCTAACACACAGCTCTGATGGAAGGCAGGCAGGATCATTATGACATCACTCTCTGACAGCTAACACACAGCTCTGATCGAAGGCAGGATCATTATGACATCACTCTCTGACAGCTAACACACAGCTCTGATGGAAGGCAGGCAGGATCATTATGGCATCACTCTCTGACAGCTAACACACAGCTCTGATGGAAGGCAGGCAGGATCATTGTAACATCACTCTCTGACAGCTAACACACAGCTCAGTGGAAGGCAGGATCATTATGACATCACTCTCTGACAGCTAACACACAGCTCTGATGGAAGGCAGGATCATTATGACATCACTCTCTGACAGCTAACACACAGCTCTGATGGAAGGCAGGCAGGATCATTATGGCATCACTCTCTGACAGCTAACACACAGCTCTGATGGAAGGCAGGCAGGATCATTGTGACATCACTCTCTGACAGCTAACACACAGCTCTGATGGAAGGCAGGATCATTATAACATCACTCTCTGACAGCTAACACACAGCTCTAATGGAAGGCAGGATCATTATGACATCACTCTCTGACAGCTAACACACAGCTCTGATGGAAGGCAGGCAGGATCATTATGACATCACTCTCTGACAGCTAACACACAGCTCTGATGGAAGGCAGGATCATTATGACATCACTCTCTGACAGCTAACACACAGCTCTGATGGAAGGCAGGCAGGATCATTATGACATCACTCTCTGACAGCTAACACACAGCTCTGATGGAAGGCAGGATCATTATGACATCACTCTCTGACAAATAACACACAGCTCTGATGGAAGGCAGGATCATTATAACATCACTCTCTGACAGCTAACACACAGCTCTGATGGAAGGCAGGCAGGATCATTATGACATCACTCTCTGACAGCTAACACACAGCTCTGATGGAAGGCAGGATCATTATGACATCACTCTCTGACAAATAACACACAGCTCTGATGGAAGGCAGGATCATTATAACATCACTCTCTGACAGCTAACACACAGCTCTAATGGAAGGCAGGATCATTATGACATCACTCTCTGACAGCTAACACACAGCTCTGATGGAAGGCAGGCAGGATCATTATGACATCACTCTCTGACAGCTAACACACAGCTCTGATCGAAGGCAGGATCATTATGACATCACTCTCTGACAGCTAACACACAGCTCTGATGGAAGGCAGGCAGGATCATTATGACATCACTCTCTGACAGCTAACACACAGCTCTGATGGAAGGCAGGATCATTATGACATCACTCTCTGACAAATAACACACAGCTCTGATGGAAGGCAGGATCATTATAACATCACTCTCTGACAGCTAACACACAGCTCTAATGGAAGGCAGGATCATTATGACATCACTCTCTGACAGCTAACACACAGCTCTGATGGAAGGCAGGCAGGATCATTATGACATCACTCTCTGACAGCTAACACACAGCTCTGATCGAAGGCAGGATCATTATGACATCACTCTCTGACAGCTAACACACAGCTCTGATGGAAGGCAGGCAGGATCATTATGGCATCACTCTCTGACAGCTAACACACAGCTCTGATGGAAGGCAGGCAGGATCATTGTAACATCACTCTCTGACAGCTAACACACAGCTCAGTGGAAGGCAGGATCATTATGACATCACTCTCTGACAGCTAACACACAGCTCTGATGGAAGGCAGGCAGGATCATTATGACATCACTATCTGACAGCTAACACACAGCTCTGATGGAAGGCAGGCAGGATCATTATGACATCACTCTCTGACAGCTAACACACAGCTCTGATGGAAGGCAGGCAGGATCATTATGACATCACTCTCTGACAGCTAACACACAGCTCTGATGGAAGGCAGGATCATTATGACATCACTCTCTGACAGCTAACACACAGCTCTGATGGAAGGCAGGATCATTATGACATCACTCTCTGGCAGCTAACACACAGCTCTGATGGAAGGCAGGATCATTATGACATCAGTCTCTGACAGCTAACACAGCTCTGATGGAAGGCAGGCAGGATCATTATGACATCACTCTCTGACAGCTAACACACAGCTCTGATGGAAGGCAGGATCATTATGACATCACTCTCTGACAGCTAACACACAGCTCTGATGGAAGGCAGGCAGGATCATTATGACATCACTCTCTGACAGCTAACACACAGCTCTGATGGAAGGCAGGATCATTATGACATCACTCTCTGACAAATAACACACAGCTCTGATGGAAGGCAGGATCATTATAACATCACTCTCTGACAGCTAACACACAGCTCTAATGGAAGGCAGGATCATTATGACATCACTCTCTGACAGCTAACACACAGCTCTGATGGAAGGCAGGCAGGATCATTATGACATCACTCTCTGACAGCTAACACACAGCTCTGATCGAAGGCAGGATCATTATGACATCACTCTCTGACAGCTAACACACAGCTCTGATGGAAGGCAGGCAGGATCATTATGACATCACTCTCTGACAGCTAACACACAGCTCTGATGGAAGGCAGGATCATTATGACATCACTCTCTGACAGCTAACACACAGCTCTGATGGAAGGCAGGATCATTATGACATCACTCTCTGACAGCTAACACACAGCTCTGATGGAAGGCAGGATCATTATGACATCACTCTCTGACAGCTAACACACAGCTCTGATGGAAGGCAGGCAGGATCATTATGACATCACTCTCTGACAGCTAACACACAGCTCTGATGGAAGGCAGGATCATTATGACATCACTCTCTGACAGCTAACACACAGCTCTGATGGAAGGCAGGATCATTATGACATCACTCTCTGACAGCTAACACACAGCTCTGATGGAAGGCAGGATCATTATGACATCACTCTCTGACAGCTAACACACAGCTCTGATGGAAGGCAGGATCATTATGACATCACTCTCTGACAGCTAACACACAGCTCTGATGGAAGGCAGGCAGGATCATTATGACATCACTCTCTGACAGCTAACAACAGCTCTGATGGAAGGCAGGCAGGATCATTATGACATCACTCTCTGACAGCTAACACACAGCTCTGATGGAAGGCAGGATCATTATGACATCACTCTCTGACAGCTAACACACAGCTCTGATGGAAGGCAGGATCATTATGACATCACTCTCTGACAGCTAACACACAGCTCTGATGGAAGGCAGGATCATTATGACATCACTCTCTGACAGCTAACACACAGCTCTGATGGAAGGCAGGCAGGATCATTATGACATCACTCTCTGACAGCTAACACACAGCTCTGATGGAAGGCAGGATCATTATGACATCACTCTCTGACAGCTAACACACAGCTCTGATGGAAGGCAGGATCATTATGACATCAGTCTCTGACAGCTAACACACAGGATCATTATGACATCACTCTCTGACAGCTAACACACAGCTCTGATGGAAGGCAGGCAGGATCATTATGACATCACTCTCTGACAGCTAACACACAGCTCTGATGGAAGGCAGGATCATTATGACATCACTCTCTGACAGCTAACACACAGCTCTGATGGAAGGCAGGCAGGATCATTATGACATCACTCTCTGACAGCTAACACACAGCTCTGATGGAAGGCAGGATCATTATGACATCACTCTCTGACAGCTAACACACAGCTCTGATGGAAGGCAGGATCATTATGACATCATCTCTGACAGCTAACACAGGCAGGATCATTATGACATCACTCTCTGACAGCTAACACACAGCTCTGATCGAAGGCAGGATCATTATGACATCACTCTCTGACAGCTAACACACAGCTCTGATGGAAGGCAGGCAGGATCATTATGGCATCACTCTCTGACAGCTAACACACAGCTCTGATGGAAGGCAGGCAGGATCATTGTAACATCACTCTCTGACAGCTAACACACAGCTCAGTGGAAGGCAGGATCATTATGACATCACTCTCTGACAGCTAACACACAGCTCTGATGGAAGGCAGGATCATTATGACATCACTCTCTGACAGCTAACACACAGCTCTGATGGAAGGCAGGCAGGATCATTATGGCATCACTCTCTGACAGCTAACACACAGCTCTGATGGAAGGCAGGCAGGATCATTGTAACATCACTCTCTGACAGCTAACACACAGCTCAGTGGAAGGCAGGATCATTATGACATCACTCTCTGACAGCTAACACACAGCTCTGATGGAAGGCAGGCAGGATCATTATGACATCACTCTCTGACAGCTAACACACAGCTCTGATGGAAGGCAGGCAGGATCATTATGACATCACTCTCTGACAGCTAACACACAGCTCTGATGGAAGGCAGGATCATTATAACATCACTCTCTGACAGCTAACACACAGCTCTGATGGAAGGCAGGATCATTATGACATCACTCTCTGACAGCTAACACACAGCTCTGATGGAAGGCAGGCAGGATCATTATGACATCACTCTCTGACAGCTAACACACAGCTCTGATCGAAGGCAGGATCATTATGACATCACTCTCTGACAGCTAACACACAGCTCTGATGGAAGGCAGGCAGGATCATTATGACATCACTCTCTGACAGCTAACACACAGCTCTGATGGAAGGCAGGATCATTATGACATCACTCTCTGACAGCTAACACACAGCTCTGATGGAAGGCAGCACTCTCTGACAGCTAACACACAGCTCTATGGAAGGCAGGATTATGACATCACTCTCTGACAGCTAACACACAGCTCTGATGGAAGGCAGGATCATTATGACATCACTCTCTGACAGCTAACACACAGCTCTGATGGAAGGCAGGATCATTATGACATCACTCTCTGACAGCTAACACACAGCTCTAATGGAAGGCAGGATCATTATGACATCACTCTCTGACAGCTAACACACAGCTCTGATGGAAGGCAGGCAGGATCATTATGACATCACTCTCTGACAGCTAACACACAGCTCTGATCGAAGGCAGGATCATTATGACATCACTCTCTGACAGCTAACACACAGCTCTGATGGAAGGCAGGCAGGATCATTATGGCATCACTCTCTGACAGCTAACACACAGCTCTGATGGAAGGCAGGCAGGATCATTGTAACATCACTCTCTGACAGCTAACACACAGCTCTGATGGAAGGCAGGCAGGATCATTATGACATCACTCTCTGACAGCTAACACACAGCTCTGATGGAAGGCAGGCAGGATCATTATGACATCACTCTCTGACAGCTAACACACAGCTCTGATGGAAGGCAGGCAGGATCATTATGACATCACTCTCTGACAGCTAACACACAGCTCTGATGGAAGGCAGGCAGGATCATTATGACATCACTCTCTGACAGCTAACACACAGCTCTGATCGAAGGCAGGATCATTATGACATCACTCTCTGACAGCTAACACACAGCTCTGATGGAAGGCAGCCAGGATCATTATGGCATCACTCTCTGACAGCTAACACACAGCTCTGATGGAAGGCAGGCAGGATCATTGTAACATCACTCTCTGACAGCTAACACACAGCTCTGATGGAAGGCAGGATCATTATGACATCACTCTCTGACAGCTAACACACAGCTCTGATGGAAGGCAGGATCATTATGACATCACTCTCTGACAGCTAACACACAGCTCTGATGGAAGGCAGGATCATTATGACATCACTCTCTGACAGCTAACACACAGCTCTGATGGAAGGCAGGATCATTATGACATCACTCTCTGACAGCTAACACACAGCTCTGATGGAAGGCAGGCAGGATCATTATGACATCACTCTCTGACAGCTAACACACAGCTCTGATGGAAGGCAGGATCATTATGACATCACTCTCTGACAGCTAACACACAGCTCTGATGGAAGGCAGGCAGGATCATTATGACATCACTCTCTGACAGCTAACACACAGCTCTGATGGAAGGCAGGCAGGATCATTATGACATCACTCTCTGACAGCTAACACACAGCTCTGATGGAAGGCGGCAGGATCATTATGACATCACTCTCTGACAGCTAACACACAGCTCTGATGGAAGGCGGCAGGATCATTATGACATCACTCTCTGACAGCTAACACCAGCTCTGATGGAAGGCAGGCAGGATCATTATGACATCACTCTCTGACAGCTAACACACAGCTCAAATGGAAGGCAGGCAGGATCATTATGACATCACTCTCTGACAGCTAACACAAAGCTCTGATGGAAGGCAGGATCATTATAACATCACTCTCTGACAGCTAACACACAGCTCTGTGGAAGGCAGGATCATTATGACATCACTCTCTGACAGCTAACACACAGCTCTGATGGAAGGCAGGCAGGATCATTATGACATCACTCTCTGACAGCTAACACACAGCTCTGATGGAAGGCAGGCAGGATCATTATGACATCACACTCTGACAGCTAACACACAGCTCTGATGGAAGGCAGGATCATTATGACATCACTCTCTGACAGCTAACACACAGCTCTGATGGAAGGCAGGATCATTATGACATCACTCTCTGACAGCTAACACACAGCTCTAATGGAAGGCAGGATCATTATGACATCAGTCTCTGACAGCTAACACACAGCTCTGATGGAAGGCAGGCAGAATCATTATGACATCACTCTCTGACAGCTAACACACAGCTCTGATGGAAGGCAGGATCATTATGACATCACTCTCTGACAGCTAACACACAGCTCTGATGGAAGGCAGGCAGGATCATTATGACATCACTCTCTGACAGCTAAAACACAGCTCTGATGGAGGGCAGGATCATTATGACATCACTTTCTGACAGCTAACACACAGCTCTGATGGAAGGCAGGATCATTATGACATCACTCTCTGACAGCTAACACACAGCTCTGATGGAGGGCAGGATCATTATGACATCACCTTCTGACAGCTAACACACAGCTCTGATGGAAGGCGTGATCATTATGACATCACTCTCTGACAGCTAACACACAGCTCTGATGGAAGGCAGGATCATTATGACATCACTCTCTGACAGCTAACACACAGCTCTGATGGAAGGCAGGATCATTATGACATCACTCTCTGACAGCTAACACAGCTCTGATTGAAGGCAGGATCATTATGACATCACTCTCTGACAGCTAACACACAGCTCTGATGGAAGGCAGGATCATTATGACATCACTCTCTGACAGCTAACACACAGCTCTGATGGAAGGCAGGCAGGATCATTATGACATCACTCTCTGACAGCTAACACAGCTCTGATGGAAGGCAGGCAGGATCATTATGACATCACTCTCTGACAGCTAACACACAGCTCTGATGGAAGGCAGGATCATTATGACATCACTCTCTGACAGCTAACACACAGCTCTGATGGAAGGCAGGATCATTATGACATCACTCTCTGACAGCTAACACACAACTCTGATGGAAGGCAGGATCATTATGACATCACTCTCTGACAGCTAACACACAGCTCTGATGGAAGGCAGGCAGGATCATTATGACATCACTCTCTGACAGCTAACACACAGCTCTGATGGAAGGCAGGATCATTATGACATCACTCTCTGACAAATAACACACAGCTCTGATGGAAGGCAGGATCATTATAACATCACTCTCTGACAGCTAACACACAGCTCTAATGGAAGGCAGGATCATTATGACATCACTCTCTGACAGCTAACACACAGCTCTGATGGAAGGCAGGCAGGATCATTATGACATCACTCTCTGACAGCTAACACACAGCTCTGATCGAAGGCAGGATCATTATGACATCACTCTCTGACAGCTAACACACAGCTCTGATGGAAGGCAGGCAGGATCATTATGACATCACTCTCTGACAGCTAACACACAGCTCTGATGGAAGGCAGGATCATTATGACATCACTCTCTGACAAATAACACACAGCTCTGATGGAAGGCAGGATCATTATAACATCACTCTCTGACAGCTAACACACAGCTCTAATGGAAGGCAGGATCATTATGACATCACTCTCTGACAGCTAACACACAGCTCTGATGGAAGGCAGGCAGGATCATTATGACATCACTCTCTGACAGCTAACACACAGCTCTGATGGAAGGCAGGATCATTATGACATCACTCTCTGACAGCTAACACACAGCTCTGATGGAAGGCAGGCAGGATCATTATGACATCACTCTCTGACAGCTAAAACACAGCTCTGATGGAGGGCAGGATCATTATGACATCACTTTCTGACAGCTAACACACAGCTCTGATGGAAGGCAGGATCATTATGACATCACTCTCTGACAGCTAACACACAGCTCTGATGGAGGGCAGGATCATTATGACATCACTTTCTGACAGCTAACACACAGCTCTGATGGAAGGCGTGATCATTATGACATCACTCTCTGACAGCTAACACACAGCTCTGATGGAAGGCAGGATCATTATGACATCACTCTCTGACAGCTAACACACAGCTCTGATGGAAGGCAGGATCATTATGACATCACTCTCTGACAGCTAACACAGCTCTGATTGAAGGCAGGATCATTATGACATCACTCTCTGACAGCTAACACACAGCTCTTTTGGAAGGCAGGATCATTATGACATCACTCTCTGATAGATAACACACAGCTCTGATGGAAGGCAGGATCATTATGACATCACTCTCTGACAGCTAACACCCAGCTCTGATGGAAGGCAGGATCATTATGACATCACTCTCTGACAGCTAACACACAGCTCTGATGGAAGGCAGGATCATTATGACATCACTCTCTGACAGCTAACACACAGCTCTGATGGAAGGCAGGCAGGATCATTATGACATCACTCTCTGACAGCTAACACAGCTCTGATGGAAGGCAGGCAGGATCATTATGACATCACTCTCTGACAGCTAACACACAGCTCTGATGGAAGGCAGGATCATTATGACATCACTCTCTGACAGCTAACACACAGCTCTGATGGAAGGCAGGATCATTATGACATCACTCTCTGACAGCTAACACACAACTCTGATGGAAGGCAGGATCATTATGACATCACTCTCTGACAGCTAACACACAGCTCTGATGGAAGGCAGGCAGGATCATTATGACATCACTCTCTGACAGCTAACACACAGCTCTGATGGAAGGCAGGATCATTATGACATCACTCTCTGACAAATAACACACAGCTCTGATGGAAGGCAGGATCATTATAACATCACTCTCTGACAGCTAACACACAGCTCTAATGGAAGGCAGGATCATTATGACATCACTCTCTGACAGCTAACACACAGCTCTGATGGAAGGCAGGCAGGATCATTATGACATCACTCTCTGACAGCTAACACACAGCTCTGATCGAAGGCAGGATCATTATGACATCACTCTCTGACAGCTAACACACAGCTCTGATGGAAGGCAGGCAGGATCATTATGACATCACTCTCTGACAGCTAACACACAGCTCTGATGGAAGGCAGGATCATTATGACATCACTCTCTGACAAATAACACACAGCTCTGATGGAAGGCAGGATCATTATAACATCACTCTCTGACAGCTAACACACAGCTCTAATGGAAGGCAGGATCATTATGACATCACTCTCTGACAGCTAACACACAGCTCTGATGGAAGGCAGGCAGGATCATTATGACATCACTCTCTGACAGCTAACACACAGCTCTGATCGAAGGCAGGATCATTATGACATCACTCTCTGACAGCTAACACACAGCTCTGATGGAAGGCAGGCAGGATCATTATGGCATCACTCTCTGACAGCTAACACACAGCTCTGATGGAAGGCAGGCAGGATCATTGTAACATCACTCTCTGACAGCTAACACACAGCTCAGTGGAAGGCAGGATCATTATGACATCACTCTCTGACAGCTAACACACAGCTCTGATGGAAGGCAGGCAGGATCATTATGACATCACTCTCTGACAGCTAACACACAGCTCTGATGGAAGGCAGGCAGGATCATTATGACATCACTCTCTGACAGCTAACACACAGCTCTGATGGAAGGCAGGCAGGATCATTATGACATCACTCTCTGACAGCTAACACACAGCTCTGATGGAAGGCAGGATCATTATGACATCACTCTCTGACAGCTAACACACAGCTCTGATGGAAGGCAGGATCATTATGACATCACTCTCTGGCAGCTAACACACAGCTCTGATGGAAGGCAGGATCATTATGACATCAGTCTCTGACAGCTAACACAGCTCTGATGGAAGGCAGGCAGGATCATTATGACATCACTCTCTGACAGCTAACACACAGCTCTGATGGAAGGCAGGATCATTATGACATCACTCTCTGACAGCTAACACACAGCTCTGATGGAAGGCAGGCAGGATCATTATGACATCACTCTCTGACAGCTAACACACAGCTCTGATGGAAGGCAGGATCATTATGACATCACTCTCTGACAAATAACACACAGCTCTGATGGAAGGCAGGATCATTATAACATCACTCTCTGACAGCTAACACACAGCTCTAATGGAAGGCAGGATCATTATGACATCACTCTCTGACAGCTAACACACAGCTCTGATGGAAGGCAGGCAGGATCATTATGACATCACTCTCTGACAGCTAACACACAGCTCTGATCGAAGGCAGGATCATTATGACATCACTCTCTGACAGCTAACACACAGCTCTGATGGAAGGCAGGCAGGATCATTATGACATCACTCTCTGACAAATAACACACAGCTCTGATGGAAGGCAGGATCATTATAACATCACTCTCTGACAGCTAACACACAGCTCTAATGGAAGGCAGGATCATTATGACATCACTCTCTGACAGCTAACACACAGCTCTGATGGAAGGCAGGCAGGATCATTATGACATCACTCTCTGACAGCTAACACACAGCTCTGATCGAAGGCAGGATCATTATGACATCACTCTCTGACAGCTAAAACACAGCTCTGATGGAAGGCAGGATCATTATGACATCAGTCTCTGACAGCTAACACAGCTCTGATGGAAGGCAGGCAGGATCATTATGACATCACTCTCTGACAGCTAACACACAGCTCTGATGGAAGGCAGGCAGGATCATTATGACATCACTCTCTGACAGCTAACACACAGCTCTGATGGAAGGCAGGCAGGATCATTATGACATCACTCTCTGACAGCTAACACACAGCTCTGATGGAAGGCAGGATCATTATGACATAACTCTCAGGCAGCTAACACACAGCTCTGATGGAAGGCAGGATCATTATGACATCAGTCTCTGACAGCTAACACAGCTCTGATGGAAGGCAGGCAGGATCATTATGACATCACTCTCTGACAGCTAACACACAGCTCTGATGGAAGGCAGGATCATTATGACATCACTCTCTGACAGCTAACACACAGCTCTGATGGAAGGCAGGCAGGATCATTATGACATCACTCTCTGACAGCTAACACACAGCTCTGATGGAGGGCAGGATCATTATGACATCACTTTCTGACAGCTAACACACAGCTCTGATGGAAGGCAGGATCATTATGACATCACTCTCTGACAGCTAACACACAGCTCTGATGGAGGGCAGGATCATTATGACATCACTTTCTGACAGCTAACACACAGCTCTGATGGAAGGCAGGATCATTATGACATAACTCTCTGACAGCTAACACACAGCTCTGATGGAAGGCAGGCAGGATCATTATGACATCACTCTCTGACAGCTAACACACAGCTCTGATGGAGGGCAGGATCATTATGACATCACTCTCTGACAGCTAACACACAGCTCTGATGGAAGGCAGGATCATTATGACATCACTCTCTGACAGCTAACACACAGCTCTGATGGAAGGCAGGATCATTATGACATCACTCTCTGACAGCTAACACACAGCTCTGATGGAAGGCAGGATCATTATGACATCACTCTGACAGCTAACACAGCTCTGATGGAAGGCAGGATCATTATGACATCACTCTCTGACAGCTAACACACAGCTCTGATGGAAGGCAGGCAGGATCATTATGACATCACTCTCTGACAGCTAACACACAGCTCTGATGGAAGGCAGGCAGGATCATTATGACATCACTCTCTGACAGCTAACACACAGCTCTGATGGAAGGCAGGATCATTATGACATCACTCTCTGACAGCTAACACACAGCTCTGATGGAAGGCAGGATCATTATGACATCAGTCTCTGACAGCTAACACAGCTCTAATGGAAGGCAGGCAGGATCATTATGACATCACTCTCTGACAGCTAACACACAGCTCAAATGGAAGGCAGGCAGGATCATTATGACATCACTCTCTGACAGCTAACACAAAGCTCTGATGGAAGGCAGGATCATTATAACATCACTCTCTGACAGCTAACACACAGCTCTGTGGAAGGCAGGATCATTATGACATCACTCTCTGACAGCTAACACACAGCTCTGATGGAAGGCAGGCAGGATCATTATGACATCACTCTCTGACAGCTAACACACAGCTCTGATGGAAGGCAGGCAGGATCATTATGACATCACACTCTGACAGCTAACACACAGCTCTGATGGAAGGCAGGATCATTATGACATCACTCTCTGACAGCTAACACACAGCTCTGATGGAAGGCAGGATCATTATGACATCAGTCTCTGACAGCTAACACACAGCTCTGATGGAAGGCAGGCAGGATCATTATGACATCACTCTCTGACAGCTAACACACAGCTCTGATGGAAGGCAGGCAGGATCATTATGACATCACTCTCTGACAGCTAACACACAGCTCTGATGGAAGGCAGGCAGGATCATTATGACATCACTCTCTGACAGCTAACACACAGCTCTGATGGAAGGCAGGCAGGATCATTATGACATCACTCTCTGACAGCTAACACACAGCTCTGATGGAAGGCAGGATCATTATGACATCACTCTCTGACAGCTAACACACAGCTCTGATGGAAGGCAGGATCATTATGACATCACTCTCTGGCAGCTAACACACAGCTCTGATGGAAGGCAGGATCATTATGACATCAGTCTCTGACAGCTAACACAGCTCTGATGGAAGGCAGGCAGGATCATTATGACATCACTCTCTGACAGCTAACACACAGCTCTGATGGAAGGCAGGATCATTATGACATCACTCTCTGACAGCTAACACACAGCTCTGATGGAAGGCAGGCAGGATCATTATGACATCACTCTCTGACAGCTAACACACAGCTCTGATGGAGGGCAGGATCATTATGACATCACTTTCTGACAGCTAACACACAGCTCTGATGGAAGGCAGGATCATTATGACATCACTCTCTGACAGCTAACACACAGCTCTGATGGAGGGCAGGATCATTATGACATCACTTTCTGACAGCTAACACACAGCTCTGATGGAAGGCAGGATCATTATGACATCACTCTCTGACAGCTAACACACAGCTCTGATGGAAGGCAGGCAGGATCATTATGACATCACTCTCTGACAGCTAACACACAGCTCTGATGGAGGGCAGGATCATTATGACATCACTCTCTGACAGCTAACACACAGCTCTGATGGAAGGCAGGATCATTATGACATCACTCTCTGACAGCTAACACACAGCTCTGATGGAAGGCAGGATCATTATGACATCACTCTCTGACAGCTAACACACAGCTCTGATGGAAGGCAGGATCATTATGACATCACTCTGACAGCTAACACAGCTCTGATGGAAGGCAGGATCATTATGACATCACTCTCTGACAGCTAACACACAGCTCTGATGGAAGGCAGGCAGGATCATTATGACATCACTCTCTGACAGCTAACACACAGCTCTGATGGAAGGCAGGCAGGATCATTATGACATCACTCTCTGACAGCTAACACACAGCTCTGATGGAAGGCAGGATCATTATGACATCACTCTCTGACAGCTAACACACAGCTCTGATGGAAGGCAGGATCATTATGACATCAGTCTCTGACAGCTAACACAGCTCTAATGGAAGGCAGGCAGGATCATTATGACATCACTCTCTGACAGCTAACACACAGCTCAAATGGAAGGCAGGCAGGATCATTATGACATCACTCTCTGACAGCTAACACAAAGCTCTGATGGAAGGCAGGATCATTATAACATCACTCTCTGACAGCTAACACACAGCTCTGTGGAAGGCAGGATCATTATGACATCACTCTCTGACAGCTAACACACAGCTCTGATGGAAGGCAGGCAGGATCATTATGACATCACTCTCTGACAGCTAACACACAGCTCTGATGGAAGGCAGGCAGGATCATTATGACATCACACTCTGACAGCTAACACACAGCTCTGATGGAAGGCAGGATCATTATGACATCACTCTCTGACAGCTAACACACAGCTCTGATGGAAGACAGGATCATTATGACATCACTCTCTGACAGCTAACACACAGCTCTGATGGAAGGCAGGATCATTATGACATCAGTCTCTGACAGCTAACACACAGCTCTGATGGAAGGCAGGCAGGATCATTATGACATCACTCTCTGACAGCTAACACACAGCTCTGATGGAAGGCAGGATCATTATGACATCACTCTCTGACAGCTAACACACAGCTCTGATGGAAGGCAGGATCATTATGACATCACTCTCTGACAGCTAACACACAGCTCTGATGGAAGGCAGGATCATTATGACATCACTCTGACAGCTAACACAGCTCTGATGGAAGGCAGGATCATTATGACATCACTCTCTGACAGCTAACACACAGCTCTGATGGAAGGCAGGCAGGATCATTATGACATCACTCTCTGACAGCTAACACACAGCTCTGATGGAAGGCAGGCAGGATCATTATGACATCACTCTCTGACAGCTAACACACAGCTCTGATGGAAGGCAGGATCATTATGACATCACTCTCTGACAGCTAACACACAGCTCTGATGGAAGGCAGGATCATTATGACATCACTCTCTGACAGCTAACACACGCTCTGATGGAAGGCAGGCAGGATCATTATGACATCACTCTCTGACAGCTAACACACAGCTCTGATGGAAGGCAGGCAGGATCATTATGACATCACTCTCTGACAGCTAACACACAGCTCTGATGGAAGGCAGGATCATTATGACATCACTCTCTGACAGCTAACACACAGCTCTGATGGAAGGCAGGCAGGATCATTATGACATCACTCTCTGACAGCTAACACACAGCTCTGATGGAAGGCAGGATCATTATGACATCACTCTCTGACAGCTAACACACAGCTCTGATGGAAGGCAGGCAGGATCATTATGACATCACTCTCTGACAGCTAACACACAGCTCTGATGGAAGGCAGGATCATTATGACATCACTCTCTGACAAATAACACACAGCTCTGATGGAAGGCAGGATCATTATAACATCACTCTCTGACAGCTAACACACAGCTCTGATGGAAGGCAGGCAGGATCATTATGACATCACTCTCTGACAGCTAACACACAGCTCTGATGGAAGGCAGGCAGGATCATTATGACATCACTCTCTGACAGCTAACACACAGCTCTGATGGAAGGCAGGCAGGATCATTATGACATCACACTCTGACAGCTAACACACAGCTCTGATGGAAGGCAGGATCATTATGACATCACTCTCTGACAGCTAACACACAGCTCTGATGGAAGGCAGGATCATTATGACATCACTCTCTGACAGCTAACACACAGCTCTGATGGAAGGCAGGATCATTATGACATCAGTCTCTGACAGCTAACACACAGCTCTGATGGAAGGCAGGCAGGATCATTATGACATCACTCTCTGACAGCTAACACACAGCTCTGATGGAAGGCAGGATCATTATGACATCAGTCTCTGACAGCTAACACACAGCTCTGATGGAAGGCAGGCAGGATCATTATGACATCACTCTCTGACAGCTAACACACAGCTCTGATGGAGGGCAGGATCATTATGACATCACTCTCTGACAGCTAACACACAGCTCTGATGGAAGGCAGGATCATTATGACATCACTCTCTGACAGCTAACACACAGCTCTGATGGAAGGCAGGATCATTATGACATCAGTCTCTGACAGCTAACATACAGCTCTGATGGAGGGCAGGATCATTATGACATCAGTCTCTGACAGCTAACACACAGCTCTGATGGAAGGCAGGATCATTATGACATCACTCTCTGACAGCTAACATACAGCTCTGATGGAAGGCAGGATCATTATAACATCACTCTCTGACAGCTAACACACAGCTCTAATGGAAGGCAGGATCATTATGACATCACTCTCTGACAGCTAACACACAGCTCTGATGGAAGGCAGGCAGGATCATTATGACATCACTCTCTGACAGCTAACACACAGCTCTGATCGAATGCAGGATCATTATGACATCACTCTCTGACAGCTAACACACAGCTCTGATGGAAGGCAGGCAGGATCATTATGGCATCACTCTCTGACAGCTAACACACAGCTCTGATGGAAGGCAGGCAGGATCATTGTAACATCACTCTCTGACAGCTAACACACAGCTCAGTGGAAGGCAGGATCATTATGACATCACTCTCTGACAGCTAACACACAGCTCTGATGGAAGGCAGGCAGGATCATTATGACATCACTCTCTGACAGCTAACACACAGCTCTGATGGAAGGCAGGCAGGATCATTATGACATCACTCTCTGACAGCTAACACACAGCTCTGATGGAAGGCAGGCAGGATCATTATGACATCACTCTCTGACAGCTAACACACAGCTCTGATGGAAGGCAGGATCATTATGACATCACTCTCTGACAGCTAACACACAGCTCTGATGGAAGGCAGGATCATTATGACATCACTCTCTGGCAGCTAACACACAGCTCTGATGGAAGGCAGGATCATTATGACATCAGTCTCTGACAGCTAACACAGCTCTGATGGAAGGCAGGCAGGATCATTATGACATCACTCTCTGACAGCTAACACACAGCTCTGATGGAAGGCAGGATCATTATGACATCACTCTCTGACAGCTAACACACAGCTCTGATGGAAGGCAGGCAGGATCATTATGACATCACTCTCTGACAGCTAACACACAGCTCTGATGGAAGGCAGGATCATTATGACATCACTCTCTGACAAATAACACACAGCTCTGATGGAAGGCAGGATCATTATAACATCACTCTCTGACAGCTAACACACAGCTCTAATGGAAGGCAGGATCATTATGACATCACTCTCTGACAGCTAACACACAGCTCTGATGGAAGGCAGGCAGGATCATTATGACATCACTCTCTGACAGCTAACACACAGCTCTGATCGAAGGCAGGATCATTATGACATCACTCTCTGACAGCTAACACACAGCTCTGATGGAAGGCAGGCAGGATCATTATGACATCACTCTCTGACAAATAACACACAGCTCTGATGGAAGGCAGGATCATTATAACATCACTCTCTGACAGCTAACACACAGCTCTAATGGAAGGCAGGATCATTATGACATCACTCTCTGACAGCTAACACACAGCTCTGATGGAAGGCAGGCAGGATCATTATGACATCACTCTCTGACAGCTAACACACAGCTCTGATCGAAGGCAGGATCATTATGACATCACTCTCTGACAGCTAAAACACAGCTCTGATGGAAGGCAGCCAGGATCATTATGGCATCACTCTCTGACAGCTAACACACAGCTCTGATGGAAGGCAGGCAGGATCATTGTAACATCACTCTCTGACAGCTAACACACAGCTCAGTGGAAGGCAGGATCATTATGACATCACTCTCTGACAGCTAACACACAGCTCTGATGGAAGGCAGGCAGGATCATTATGACATCACTCTCTGACAGCTAACACACAGCTCTGATGGAAGGCAGGCAGGATCATTATGACATCACTCTCTGACAGCTAACACACAGCTCTGATGGAAGGCAGGCAGGATCATTATGACATCACTCTCTGACAGCTAACACACAGCTCTGATGGAAGGCAGGATCATTATGACATCACTCTCTGACAGCTAACACACAGCTCTGATGGAAGGCAGGATCATTATGACATAACTCTCAGGCAGCTAACACACAGCTCTGATGGAAGGCAGGATCATTATGACATCAGTCTCTGACAGCTAACACAGCTCTGATGGAAGGCAGGCAGGATCATTATGACATCACTCTCTGACAGCTAACACACAGCTCTGATGGAAGGCAGGATCATTATGACATCACTCTCTGACAGCTAACACACAGCTCTGATGGAAGGCAGGCAGGATCATTATGACATCACTCTCTGACAGCTAACACACAGCTCTGATGGAGGGCAGGATCATTATGACATCACTTTCTGACAGCTAACACACAGCTCTGATGGAAGGCAGGATCATTATGACATCACTCTCTGACAGCTAACACACAGCTCTGATGGAGGGCAGGATCATTATGACATCACTTTCTGACAGCTAACACACAGCTCTGATGGAAGGCAGGATCATTATGACATCACTCTCTGACAGCTAACACACAGCTCTGATGGAAGGCAGGCAGGATCATTATGACATCACTCTCTGACAGCTAACACACAGCTCTGATGGAGGGCAGGATCATTATGACATCACTCTCTGACAGCTAACACACAGCTCTGATGGAAGGCAGGATCATTATGACATCACTCTCTGACAGCTAACACACAGCTCTGATGGAAGGCAGGATCATTATGACATCACTCTCTGACAGCTAACACACAGCTCTGATGGAAGGCAGGATCATTATGACATCACTCTGACAGCTAACACAGCTCTGATGGAAGGCAGGATCATTATGACATCACTCTCTGACAGCTAACACACAGCTCTGATGGAAGGCAGGCAGGATCATTATGACATCACTCTCTGACAGCTAACACACAGCTCTGATGGAAGGCAGGCAGGATCATTATGACATCACTCTCTGACAGCTAACACACAGCTCTGATGGAAGGCAGGATCATTATGACATCACTCTCTGACAGCTAACACACAGCTCTGATGGAAGGCAGGATCATTATGACATCAGTCTCTGACAGCTAACACAGCTCTAATGGAAGGCAGGCAGGATCATTATGACATCACTCTCTGACAGCTAACACACAGCTCAAATGGAAGGCAGGCAGGATCATTATGACATCACTCTCTGACAGCTAACACAAAGCTCTGATGGAAGGCAGGATCATTATAACATCACTCTCTGACAGCTAACACACAGCTCTGTGGAAGGCAGGATCATTATGACATCACTCTCTGACAGCTAACACACAGCTCTGATGGAAGGCAGGCAGGATCATTATGACATCACTCTCTGACAGCTAACACACAGCTCTGATGGAAGGCAGGCAGGATCATTATGACATCACACTCTGACAGCTAACACACAGCTCTGATGGAAGGCAGGATCATTATGACATCACTCTCTGACAGCTAACACACAGCTCTGATGGAAGGCAGGATCATTATGACATCAGTCTCTGACAGCTAACACACAGCTCTGATGGAAGGCAGGATCATTATGACATCACTCTCTGACAGCTAACACACAGCTCTGATGGAAGGCAGGCAGGATCATTATGACATCACTCTCTGACAGCTAACACACAGCTCTGATGGAAGGCAGGCAGGATCATTATGACATCACTCTCTGACAGCTAACACACAGCTCTGATGGAAGGCAGGCAGGATCATTATGACATCACTCTCTGACAGCTAACACACAGCTCTGATGGAAGGCAGGATCATTATGACATCACTCTCTGACAGCTAACACACAGCTCTGATGGAAGGCAGGATCATTATGACATCACTCTCTGGCAGCTAACACACAGCTCTGATGGAAGGCAGGATCATTATGACATCAGTCTCTGACAGCTAACACAGCTCTGATGGAAGGCAGGCAGGATCATTATGACATCACTCTCTGACAGCTAACACACAGCTCTGATGGAAGGCAGGATCATTATGACATCACTCTCTGACAGCTAACACACAGCTCTGATGGAAGGCAGGCAGGATCATTATGACATCACTCTCTGACAGCTAACACACAGCTCTGATGGAGGGCAGGATCATTATGACATCACTTTCTGACAGCTAACACACAGCTCTGATGGAAGGCAGGATCATTATGACATCACTCTCTGACAGCTAACACACAGCTCTGATGGAGGGCAGGATCATTATGACATCACTTTCTGACAGCTAACACACAGCTCTGATGGAAGGCAGGATCATTATGACATAACTCTCTGACAGCTAACACACAGCTCTGATGGAAGGCAGGCAGGATCATTATGACATCACTCTCTGACAGCTAACACACAGCTCTGATGGAGGGCAGGATCATTATGACATCACTCTCTGACAGCTAACACACAGCTCTGATGGAAGGCAGGATCATTATGACATCACTCTCTGACAGCTAACACACAGCTCTGATGGAAGGCAGGATCATTATGACATCACTCTCTGACAGCTAACACACAGCTCTGATGGAAGGCAGGATCATTATGACATCACTCTGACAGCTAACACAGCTCTGATGGAAGGCAGGATCATTATGACATCACTCTCTGACAGCTAACACACAGCTCTGATGGAAGGCAGGCAGGATCATTATGACATCACTCTCTGACAGCTAACACACAGCTCTGATGGAAGGCAGGCAGGATCATTATGACATCACTCTCTGACAGCTAACACACAGCTCTGATGGAAGGCAGGATCATTATGACATCACTCTCTGACAGCTAACACACAGCTCTGATGGAAGGCAGGATCATTATGACATCAGTCTCTGACAGCTAACACAGCTCTAATGGAAGGCAGGCAGGATCATTATGACATCACTCTCTGACAGCTAACACACAGCTCAAATGGAAGGCAGGCAGGATCATTATGACATCACTCTCTGACAGCTAACACAAAGCTCTGATGGAAGGCAGGATCATTATAACATCACTCTCTGACAGCTAACACACAGCTCTGTGGAAGGCAGGATCATTATGACATCACTCTCTGACAGCTAACACACAGCTCTGATGGAAGGCAGGCAGGATCATTATGACATCACTCTCTGACAGCTAACACACAGCTCTGATGGAAGGCAGGCAGGATCATTATGACATCACACTCTGACAGCTAACACACAGCTCTGATGGAAGGCAGGATCATTATGACATCACTCTCTGACAGCTAACACACAGCTCTGATGGAAGAGCAGGATCATTATGACATCACTCTCTGACAGCTAACACACAGCTCTGATGGAAGGCAGGATCATTATGACATCAGTCTCTGACAGCTAACACACAGCTCTGATGGAAGGCAGGCAGGATCATTATGACATCACTCTCTGACAGCTAACACACAGCTCTGATGGAAGGCAGGATCATTATGACATCACTCTCTGACAGCTAACACACAGCTCTGATGGAAGGCAGGATCATTATGACATCACTCTCTGACAGCTAACACACAGCTCTGATGGAAGGCAGGATCATTATGACATCACTCTCTGACAGCTAACACACAGCTCTGATGGAAGGCAGGATCATTATGACATCACTCTCTGACAGCTAACACACAGCTCTGATGGAAGGGCAGGATCATTATGACATCACTCTCTGACAGCTAACACACAGCTCTGATGGAAGGAGGCAGGATCATTATGACATCACTCTCTGACAGCTAACACACAGCTCTGATGGAAGGCAGGATCATTATGACATCACTCTCTGACAGCTAACACACAGCTCTGATGGAAGGCAGGATCATTATGACATCAGTCTCTGACAGCTAACACAGCTCTAATGGAAGGCAGGCAGGATCATTATGACATCACTCTCTGACAGCTAACACACAGCTCTGATGGAAGGCAGGCAGGATCATTATGACATCACTCTCTGACAGCTAACACACAGCTCTGATGGAAGGCAGGATCATTATGACATCACTCTCTGACAGCTAACACACAGCTCTGATGGAAGGCAGGCAGGATCATTATGACATCACTCTCTGACAGCTAACACACAGCTCTGATGGAAGGCAGGATCATTATGACATCACTCTCTGACAGCTAACACACAGCTCTGATGGAAGGCAGGCAGGATCATTATGACATCACTCTCTGACAGCTAACACACAGCTCTGATGGAAGGCAGGCAGGATCATTATGACATCACTCTCTGACAGCTAACACACAGCTCTGATGGAAGGCAGGCAGGATCATTATGACATCACACTCTGACAGCTAACACACAGCTCTGATGGAAGGCAGGATCATTATGACATCACTCTCTGACAGCTAACACACAGCTCTGATGGAAGACAGGATCATTATGACATCACTCTCTGACAGCTAACACACAGCTCTGATGGAAGGCAGGATCATTATGACATCAGTCTCTGACAGCTAACACACAGCTCTGATGGAAGGCAGGCAGGATCATTATGACATCACTCTCTGACAGCTAACACACAGCTCTGATGGAAGGCAGGATCATTATGACATCAGTCTCTGACAGCTAACACACAGCTCTGATGGAAGGCAGGCAGGATCATTATGACATCACTCTCTGACAGCTAACACACAGCTCTGATGGAGGGCAGGATCATTATGACATCACTTTCTGACAGCTAACACACAGCTCTGATGGAAGGCAGGATCATTATGACATCACTCTCTGACAGCTAACACACAGCTCTGATGGAGGGCAGGATCATTATGACATCACTCTCTGACAGCTAACACACAGCTCTGATGGAAGGCAGGATCATTATGACATCACTCTCTGACAGCTAACACACAGCTCTGATGGAAGGCAGGATCATTATGACATCACTCTCTGACAAATAACACACAGCTCTGATGGAAGGCAGGATCATTATAATATCACTCTCTGACAGCTAACACACAGCTCTAATGGAAGGCAGGATCATTATGACATCACTCTCTGACAGCTAACACACAGCTCTGATGGAAGGCAGGCAGGATCATTATGACATCACTCTCTGACAGCTAACACACAGCTCTGATGGAAGGCAGGATCATTATGACATCACTCTCTGACAGCTAACACACAGCTCTGATGGAAGGCAGGCAGGATCATTATGACATCACTCTCTGACAGCTAACACACAGCTCTGATGGAAGGCAGGATCATTATGACATCACTCTCTGACAGCTAACACACAGCTCTGATGGAAGGCAGGATCATTATGACATCACTCTCTGACAGCTAACACACAGCTCTGATGGAAGGCAGGATCATTATGACATCACTCTCTGACAGCTAACACACAGCTCTGATGGAAGGCAGCAGGATCATTATGACATCACTCTCTGACAGCTAACACACAGCTCTGATCGAAGGCAGGATCATTATGACATCACTCTCTGACAGCTAACACACAGCTCTGATGGAAGGCAGGCAGGATCATTATGGCATCACTCTCTGACAGCTAACACACAGCTCTGATGGAAGGCAGGCAGGATCATTGTAACATCACTCTCTGACAGCTAACACACAGCTCAGTGGAAGGCAGGATCATTATGACATCACTCTCTGACAGCTAACACACAGCTCTGATGGAAGGCAGGCAGGATCATTATGACATCACTCTCTGACAGCTAACACACAGCTCTGATGGAAGGCAGGCAGGATCATTATGACATCACTCTCTGACAGCTAACACACAGCTCTGATGGAAGGCAGGCAGGATCATTATGACATCACTCTCTGACAGCTAACACACAGCTCTGATGGAAGGCAGGATCATTATGACATCACTCTCTGACAGCTAACACACAGCTCTGATGGAAGGCAGGATCATTATGACATCACTCTCTGGCAGCTAACACACAGCTCTGATGGAAGGCAGGATCATTATGACATCAGTCTCTGACAGCTAACACAGCTCTGATGGAAGGCAGGCAGGATCATTATGACATCACTCTCTGACAGCTAACACACAGCTCTGATGGAAGGCAGGATCATTATGACATCACTCTCTGACAGCTAACACACAGCTCTGATGGAAGGCAGGCAGGATCATTATGACATCACTCTCTGACAGCTAACACACAGCTCTGATGGAGGGCAGGATCATTATGACATCACTTTCTGACAGCTAACACACAGCTCTGATGGAAGGCAGGATCATTATGACATCACTCTCTGACAGCTAACACACAGCTCTGATGGAAGGCAGGATCATTATGACATCACTCTCTGACAGCTAACACACAGCTCTGATGGAAGGCAGGCAGGATCATTATGACATCACTCTCTGACAGCTAACACACAGCTCTGATGGAAGGCAGGATCATTATGACATCACTCTCTGACAGCTAACACACAGCTCTGATGGAAGGCAGGATCATTATGACATCACTCTCTGACAGCTAACACACAGCTCTGATGGAAGGCAGGATCATTATGACATCACTCTCTGACAGCTAACACACAGCTCTGATGGAAGGCAGGCAGGATCATTATGACATCACTCTCTGACAGCTAACACACAGCTCTGATGGAAGGCAGGCAGGATCATTATGACATCACTCTCTGACAGCTAACACACAGCTCTGATGGAAGGCAGGCAGGATCATTATGACATCACTCTCTGACAGCTAACACACAGCTCTGATGGAAGGCAGGATCATTATGACATCACTCTCTGACAGCTAACACACAGCTCTGATGGAAGGCAGGATCATTATGACATCAGTCTCTGACAGCTAACACAGCTCTAATGGAAGGCAGGCAGGATCATTATGACATCACTCTCTGACAGCTAACACACAGCTCAAATGGAAGGCAGGCAGGATCATTATGACATCACTCTCTGACAGCTAACACAAAGCTCTGATGGAAGGCAGGATCATTATAACATCACTCTCTGACAGCTAACACACAGCTCTGTGGAAGGCAGGATCATTATGACATCACTCTCTGACAGCTAACACACAGCTCTGATGGAAGGCAGGCAGGATCATTATGACATCACTCTCTGACAGCTAACACACAGCTCTGATGGAAGGCAGGCAGGATCATTATGACATCACACTCTGACAGCTAACACACAGCTCTGATGGAAGGCAGGATCATTATGACATCACTCTCTGACAGCTAACACACAGCTCTGATGGAAGGCAGGATCATTATGACATCACTCTCTGACAGCTAACACACAGCTCTGATGGAAGGCAGGATCATTATGACATCAGTCTCTGACAGCTAACACACAGCTCTGATGGAAGGCAGGCAGGATCATTATGACATCACTCTCTGACAGCTAACACAAAGCTCTGATGGAAGGCAGGATCATTATGACATCAGTCTCTGACAGCTAACACACAGCTCTGATGGAAGGCAGGCAGGATCATTATGACATCACTCTCTGACAGCTAACACACAGCTCTGATGGAGGGCAGGATCATTATGACATCACTTTCTGACAGCTAACACACAGCTCTGATGGAAGGCAGGATCATTATGACATCACTCTCTGACAGCTAACACACAGCTCTGATGGAGGGCAGGATCATTATGACATCACTTTCTGACAGCTAACACACAGCTCTGATGGAAGGCAGGATCATTATGACATCACTCTCTGACAGCTAACACACAGCTCTGATGGAAGGCAGGATCATTATGACATCACTCTCTGACAGCTAACACACAGCTCTGATGGAAGGCAGGATCATTATGACATCACTCTCTGACAGCTAACACAGCTCTGATTGAAGGCAGGATCATTATGACATCACTCTCTGACAGCTAACACACAGCTCTGATGGAAGGCAGGATCATTATGACATCACTCTCTGACAAATAACACACAGCTCTGATGGAAGGCAGGATCATTATGACATCACTCTCTGACAGCTAACACACAGCTCTGATGGAAGGCAGGATCATTATGACATCACTCTCTGACAGCTAACACACAGCTCTGATCGAAGGCAGGATCATTATGACATCACTCTCTGACAGCTAACACACAGCTCTGATGGAAGGCAGGCAGGATCATTCTGGCATCACTCTCTGACAGCTAACACACAGCTCTGATGGAAGGCAGGCAGGATCATTGTAACATCACTCTCTGACAGCTAACACACAGCTCAGTGGAAGGCAGGATCATTATGACATCACTCTCTGACAGCTAACACACAGCTCTGATGGAAGGCAGGCAGGATCATTATGACATCACTCTCTGACAGCTAACACACAGCTCTGATGGAAGGCAGGCAGGATCATTATGACATCACTCTCTGACAGCTAACACACAGCTCTGATGGAAGGCAGGCAGGATCATTATGACATCACTCTCTGACAGCTAACACACAGCTCTGATGGAAGGCAGGATCATTATGACATCACTCTCTGACAGCTAACACACAGCTCTGATGGAAGGCAGGATCATTATGACATCACTCTCTGGCAGCTAACACACAGCTCTGATGGAAGGCAGGATCATTATGACATCAGTCTCTGACAGCTAACACAGCTCTGATGGAAGGCAGGCAGGATCATTATGACATCACTCTCTGACAGCTAACACACAGCTCTGATGGAAGGCAGGATCATTATGACATCACTCTCTGACAGCTAACACACAGCTCTGATGGAAGGCAGGCAGGATCATTATGACATCACTCTCTGACAGCTAACACACAGCTCTGATGGAAGGCAGGCAGGATCATTATGACATCACTCTCTGACAGCTAACACACAGCTCTGATGGAAGGCAGGATCATTATGACATCACTCTCTGACAGCTAACACACAGCTCTGATGGAAGGCAGGATCATTATGACATCACTTCTGACAGCTAACAACAGCTCTGATGGAAGGCAGGATCATTATGACATCACTCTCTGACAGCTAACACACAGCTCTGATGGAAGGCAGGCAGGATCATTATGACATCACTCTCTGACAGCTAACACACAGCTCTGATGGAAGGCAGGATCATTATGACATCACTCTCTGACAGCTAACACACAGCTCTGATGGAAGGCAGGCAGGATCATTATGACATCACTCTCTGACAGCTAACACACAGCTCTGATGGAGGGCAGGATCATTATGACATCACTTTCTGACAGCTAACACACAGCTCTGATGGAAGGCAGGATCATTATGACATCACTCTCTGACAGCTAACACACAGCTCTGATGGAGGGCAGGATCATTATGACATCACTCTCTGACAGCTAACACACAGCTCTGATGGAAGGCAGGATCATTATGACATCACTCTCTGACAGCTAACACACAGCTCTGATGGAAGGCAGGATCATTATGACATCACTCTCTGACAGCTAACACACAGCTCTGATGGAAGGCAGGATCATTATGACATCACTCTCTGACAGCTAACACACAGCTCTGATGGAAGGCAGGATCATTATGACATCACTCTCTGACAGCTAACACACAGCTCTGATGGAAGGCAGGATCATTATGACATCACTCTCTGACAGCTAACACACAGCTCTGATGGAAGGCAGGCAGGATCATTATGACATCACTCTCTGACAGCTAACACACAGCTCTGATGGAAGGCAGGCAGGATCATTATGACATCACTCTCTGACAGCTAACACACAGCTCTGATGGAAGGCAGGCAGGATCATTATGACATCACTCTCTGACAGCTAACACACAGCTCTGATGGAAGGCAGGATCATTATGACATCACTCTCTGACAGCTAACACACAGCTCTGATGGAAGGCAGGATCATTATGACATCAGTCTCTGACAGCTAACACAGCTCTAATGGAAGGCAGGCAGGATCATTATGACATCACTCTCTGACAGCTAACACACAGCTCAAATGGAAGGCAGGCAGGATCATTATGACATCACTCTCTGACAGCTAACACAAAGCTCTGATGGAAGGCAGGATCATTATAACATCACTCTCTGACAGCTAACACACAGCTCTGTGGAAGGCAGGATCATTATGACATCACTCTCTGACAGCTAACACACAGCTCTGATGGAAGGCAGGCAGGATCATTATGACATCACTCTCTGACAGCTAACACACAGCTCTGATGGAAGGCAGGCAGGATCATTATGACATCACACTCTGACAGCTAACACACAGCTCTGATGGAAGGCAGGATCATTATGACATCACTCTCTGACAGCTAACACACAGCTCTGATGGAAGGCAGGATCATTATGACATCACTCTCTGACAGCTAACACACAGCTCTGATGGAAGGCAGGATCATTATGACATCAGTCTCTGACAGCTAACACACAGCTCTGATGGAAGGCAGGCAGGATCATTATGACATCACTCTCTGACAGCTAACACACAGCTCTGATGGAAGGCAGGATCATTATGACATCAGTCTCTGACAGCTAACACACAGCTCTGATGGAAGGCAGGCAGGATCATTATGACATCACTCTCTGACAGCTAACACACAGCTCTGATGGAGGGCAGGATCATTATGACATCACTTTCTGACAGCTAACACACAGCTCTGATGGAAGGCAGGATCATTATGACATCACTCTCTGACAGCTAACACACAGCTCTGATGGAGGGCAGGATCATTATGACATCACTTTCTGACAGCTAACACACAGCTCTGATGGAAGGCAGGATCATTATGACATCACTCTCTGACAGCTAACACACAGCTCTGATGGAAGGCAGGATCATTATGACATCACTCTCTGACAGCTAACACACAGCTCTGATGGAAGGCAGGATCATTATGACATCACTCTCTGACAGCTAACACAGCTCTGATTGAAGGCAGGATCATTATGACATCACTCTCTGACAGCTAACACACAGCTCTGATGGAAGGCAGGATCATTATGACATCACTCTCTGACAGCTAACACACAGCTCTGATGGAAGGCAGGATCATTATGACATCACTCTCTGACAGCTAACACACAGCTCTGATGGAAGGCAGGATCATTATGACATCACTCTCTGACAGCTAACACACAGCTCTGATGGAAGGCAGGATCATTATGACATCACTCTCTGACAGCTAACACACAGCTCTGATGGAAGGCAGGCAGGATCATTATGACATCACTCTCTGACAGCTAACACACAGCTCTGATGGAAGGCAGGCAGGATCATTATGACATCACTCTCTGACAGCTAACACACAGCTCTGATGGAAGGCAGGATCATTATGACATCACTCTCTGACAGCTAACACACAGCTCTGATGGAAGGCAGGCAGGATCATTATGACATCACTCTCTGACAGCTAACACACAGCTCTGATGGAAGGCAGGCAGGATCATTATGACATCACTCTCTGACAGCTAACACACAGCTCTGATGGAAGGCAGGCAGGATCATTATGACATCACTCTCTGACAGCTAACACACAGCTCTGATGGAAGGCAGGATCATTATGACATCACTCTCTGACAGCTAACACACAGCTCTGATGGAAGGCAGGATCATTATGACATCACTCTCTGGCAGCTAACACACAGCTCTGATGGAAGGCAGGATCATTATGACATCAGTCTCTGACAGCTAACACAGCTCTGATGGAAGGCAGGCAGGATCATTATGACATCACTCTCTGACAGCTAACACACAGCTCTGATGGAAGGCAGGATCATTATGACATCACTCTCTGACAGCTAACACACAGCTCTGATGGAAGGCAGGATCATTATGACATCACTCTCTGACAGCTAACACACAGCTCTGATGGAAGGCAGGATCATTATGACATCACTCTCTGACAGCTAACACACAGCTCTGATGGAAGGCAGGCAGGATCATTATGACATCACTCTCTGACAGCTAACACACAGCTCTGATGGAAGGCAGGATCATTATGACATCACTCTCTGACAGCTAACACACAGCTCTGATGGAAGGCAGGATCATTATGACATCACTCTGACAGCTAACACAGCTCTGATGGAAGGCAGGATCATTATGACATCACTCTCTGACAGCTAACACACAGCTCTGATGGAAGGCAGGCAGGATCATTATGACATAACTCTCTGACAGCTAACACACAGCTCTGATGGAAGGCAGGATCATTATGACATCAGTCTCTGACAGCTAACACACAGCTCTGATGGAAGGCAGGCAGGATCATTATGACATCACTCTCTGACAGCTAACACACAGCTCTGATGGAGGGCAGGATCATTATGACATCACTTTCTGACAGCTAACACACAGCTCTGATGGAAGGCAGGATCATTATGACATCACTCTCTGACAGCTAACACACAGCTCTGATGGAAGGCAGGATCATTATGACATCACTCTCTGACAGCTAACACACAGCTCTGATGGAAGGCAGGATCATTATGACATCACTCTCTGACAGCTAACACAGCTCTGATTGAAGGCAGGATCATTATGACATCACTCTCTGACAGCTAACACACAGCTCTGATGGAAGGCAGGATCATTATGACATCACTCTCTGACAAATAACACACAGCTCTGATGGAAGGCAGGATCATTATAACATCACTCTCTGACAGCTAACACACAGCTCTAATGGAAGGCAGGATCATTATGACATCACTCTCTGACAGCTAACACACAGCTCTGATGGAAGGCAGGCAGGATCATTATGACATAACTCTCTGACAGCTAACACACAGCTCTGATCGAAGGCAGGATCATTATGACATCACTCTCTGACAGCTAACACACAGCTCTGATGGAAGGCAGGCAGGATCATTATGACATCACTCTCTGACAGCTAACACACAGCTCTGATGGAAGGCAGGATCATTATGACATCACTCTCTGACAAATAACACACAGCTCTGATGGAAGGCAGGATCATTATAACATCACTCTCTGACAGCTAACACACAGCTCTAATGGAAGGCAGGATCATTATGACATCACTCTCTGACAGCTAACACACAGCTCTGATGGAAGGCAGGCAGGATCATTATGACATCACTCTCTGACAGCTAACACACAGCTCTGATCGAAGGCAGGATCATTATGACATCACTCTCTGACAGCTAACACACAGCTCTGATGGAAGGCAGGCAGGATCATTATGGCATCACTCTCTGACAGCTAACACACAGCTCTGATGGAAGGCAGGCAGGATCATTGTAACATCACTCTCTGACAGCTAACACAAAGCTCAGTGGAAGGCAGGATCATTATGACATCACTCTCTGACAGCTAACACACAGCTCTGATGGAAGGCAGGCAGGATCATTATGACATCACTCTCTGACAGCTAACACACAGCTCTGATGGAAGGCAGGCAGGATCATTATGACATCACTCTCTGACAGCTAACACACAGCTCTGATGGAAGGCAGGCAGGATCATTATGACATCACTCTCTGACAGCTAACACACAGCTCTGATGGAAGGCAGGATCATTATGACATCACTTTCTGACAGCTAACACACAGCTCTGATGGAAGGCAGGATCATTATGACATCACTCTCTGGCAGCTAACACACAGCTCTGATGGAAGGCAGGATCATTATGACATCAGTCTCTGACAGCTAACACAGCTCTGATGGAAGGCAGGCAGGATCATTATGACATCACTCTCTGACAGCTAACACACAGCTCTGATGGAAGGCAGGATCATTATGACATCACTCTCTGACAGCTAACACACAGCTCTGATGGAAGGCAGGCAGGATCATTATGACATCACTCTCTGACAGCTAACACACAGCTCTGATGGAGGGCAGGATCATTATGACATCACTTTCTGACAGCTAACACACAGCTCTGATGGAAGGCAGGCAGGATCATTATGACATCACTCTCTGACAGCTAACACACAGCTCTGATGGAGGGCAGGATCATTATGACATCACTTTCTGACAGCTAACACACAGCTCTGATGGAAGGCAGGATCATTATGACATCACTCTCTGACAGCTAACACACAGCTCTGATGGAAGGCAGGCAGGATCATTATGACATCACTCTCTGACAGCTAACACACAGCTCTGATGGAGGGCAGGATCATTATGACATCACTCTCTGACAGCTAACACACAGCTCTGATGGAAGGCAGGATCATTATGACATCACTCTCTGACAGCTAACACACAGCTCTGATGGAAGGCAGGATCATTATGACATCACTCTCTGACAGCTAACACACAGCTCTGATGGAAGGCAGGATCATTATGACATCTAAATATTTTCTTAACTCTATTTCTTGAACTGCATTGTTGGTTAAGGGCTTGCAAGTAAGCATTTCACGTTCACGTACCTGTTGTATTCGGTGCATGTGACAAATAAAATGTTATTTGATTTGCCTATTGTCAACCTTCCTCCCACTGGCCATGAAGCTGCTAGCAGGACAAGGCCATTCTAGACTAGCCATGAAGCTGCTAGCAGGACAAGGCCATTCTGGACTAGCCATGAAGCTGCTAGCAGGACAAGGCCATTCTAGACCAGTCATGAAGCTGCTTGCAGGACAAGGCCATTCTGGACTAGCCATGAAGCTGCTAGCAGGACAAGGCCATTCTGGACTAGCCATGAAGCTGCTAGCAGGACAAGGCCATTCTAGACCAGTCATGAAGCTGCTTGCAGGACAAGGCCATTCTGGACTAGCCATGAAGCTGCTAGCAGGACAAGGCCATTCTAGACTAGTCATGAAGCTGCTAGCAGGACAAGGCCATTCTGGACTAGCCATGAAGCTGCTAGCAGGACAAGGCCATTCTGGACTAGCCATGAAGCTGCTAGCAGGACAAGGCCATTCTAGACTAGCCATGAAGCTGCTAGCAGGACAAGGCCATTCTAGACTAGCCATGAAGCTGCTAGCTGGACAAGGTCATTCTAGACTAGCCATGAAGCTGCTAGCAGGACAAGGCCATTCTGGACTAGCCATGAAGCTGCTAGCAGGACAAGGCCATTCTGGACTAGCCATGAAGCTGCTAGCAGGACAAGGCCATTCTAGACTAGCCATGAAGCTGCTAGCAGGACAAGGCCATTCTGGACTAGCCATGAAGCTGCTAGCAGGACAAGGCCATTCTGGACTCGCCATGAAGCTGCTAGCAGGACAAGGCCATTCTGGACTAGCCATGAAGCTGCTAGCAGGACAAGGCCATTCTAGACTAGCCATGAAGCTGCTAGCAGGACAAGGCCAGTTCAGAGGTTCCAGACTAGTCATGAAGCGCAAATCAAATCAAATCAAATTGTATTTGTCACATACACATGGCTAGCAGATGTTAATGCGAGTGTAGCGAAATTCTTGTGCTTCTAGTTCCGACCATGCAATTTCACAACAACTACCTTATACACACAAGTGTAAAGGAATGATTAAGAATATGTACATAAAAATATATGAATGAGTGATGGCCGAACGGCATAGGCAAGATGCAGTAGATGGTAGAGTACAGTATATACATATGAGATGAGTAATGTAGGGTAAGTAAACATTATATAAAGTGGCATTGTTTAAAGTGGCTAGTGATACATTACATCAAGAAGGGTTGGGTTATAAAAAATATCAGAAACTTTGAACATCCCAGGGAGCACTATTAAATCCATTATTAAAAAAAGGCAACAAAGAGACCAAAGATAACCCTGAAGGAGCTGCAAAGCTCCACAGCGGACATTGGAGTATCTGTCCACAGGACCACTTTAAGCCGTACACTCCACAGAGCTGGGCTTTACGGAAGAGTGGCCAGAAAAAAACTATTGCTTAAAGAAAAAAATAAGCAAACACATTTGGTGTTCGCCAAAAGGCATGTGGGAGACTCCCCAAACATATGAAAGAAGGTACTCTGGTCAGATGAGACTAAAATTTGTATTTTTGGCCATGAAGGAAAACGCTATACCTGGCGCAAACCCAACACCTCTCATCACCCCGAGGACACCATCCCCTCAGTGAAGCATGGTGGTGGCAGCATCATGCTGTGTGGATGTTTTTCATCGGCAGGGACTGGGAAACTGGTCAGAATTGAAGGAATGATGGATGATGCTAAATACAGGGAAATTCTTGAAGGAAACCTGTTTCAGCCTTCCAGAGATTTGAGACTGGGATGGAGGTTCACCTTCCAGCAGGACAATGACCCTTAGCATACTGCTAAAGCAACACGAGTGGTTTAAGGGGAAACGTTTAAATGTCTTGGAATGGCCTAGTCAAATCCCAGACCTCAATCCAATTTGTGGTATGACTTAAAGATTGCTGTACATCAGCGGAACCCAGCGGAACCCAACTTGAAGGAGCTGGAGCAGTTTGCCTTTAAGAACTGGCTAAAATCCCAGTTGCTAGATGTGCCAAGCTTATAGAGACATACCCCAAGAGACTTGCAGCTGTAATTGCTGCAAAAGGTGGCTCTACAATGTATTGCCTTTTGGGGGGGGGTGAATAGTTATGCACGCTCAAGTTTTCAGTTTTTTTGTTTTATTTCTTGTTTGTTTCACAAAATAAAATATTTAGCATCTTCAAAGTGGTAGGCATGTTGTGTAAATCAAATGATACAAACCCCCAAAAAATCTATTTTAATTCCAGATTGTAAGGCAACAAAATAGGAAAAATGCCAAGGGGGGTGAATACTTTGTAGCAACACAATGGGATCAGGCCTACTTCCCTACAGATCAGGAAACCTGGTAGATGCTTTGACCTACAGTAAGTGGGCTCTGACCATCTTTGATCCATTTGTCATATCACATTTTGCTACCATGGAAGTGGATGCTTGGTGTTAAAGGAAACCTTGAAAAGTTCCCCACATAATGGTAATGGACAGGTTATGGGAATACAGTGGATTTAGGAACTGAGATCCTGTCTCCGGACACTGCTGATTAAATCTTTAATTTAAAGAAGCACCTGGCAGCTGTTCAATCTAAAGGGAAAGCAGGAGTGGAGGGTTGTGTGTTAAACTGTATAGTACCGGAAAGTACAGAAAGATGAAGAGATGTAATTAGATAAATCTGGCAGAAGTATTATCAACACACATGCAAAATATACACACACACACACACACACACACACACACACACACACACACACACACACACACACACACACACACACACACACACACACACACACACACACCTTCAGTATTCTAGGTTCTGGCCATTGGACCCAGGACTCCCCCCGGCTGCATGCTCCTTGGTCATCCTCTGTCTGCCAAACAGGCTGGGCTGCACCACTCTGGCAGGTGTACCCACAGTTCCTCTCTAAGACCGTACGTAGTCCATCAAACGCAACCACACTGGTGGTGCACCCCATCACTCCAGGTCCAAACAGGCATCACTCACTAGCCTCCTCAGGACAGCCGGACGATGACCCAGTTCCCCAGATCCAGCCCTCCTCCAGATTGGTTCATCCTGAAACCCAGCCCCACCCTGATCCACAACTTCCTAGGATGGCATAGCCCGGGAAGCCTGGAGAGAGAGTTTATCCAGCAAGGGAAAGAAGTCTCGGTCAGAGCCACAGCACAGCAGAGCTCTCCCAGCCTGTGTTTGCAGGATGCATCAGTCAGCAATCAGAGAGAGAGAGAGAGGGAGGGAGAGAGAGGGAGGGAGGCAGAGAGAGGGAAGGAGAGAGAGTGAGAGATGGGGGGGATGAGGGGTGCTGTGAGTGCTGCTGCAGCCAATGCTTAACCTCGTTAAAATGCAGCTTCTATCAGCTGCTTCTGCGGCTGTGGATCTCTCTCTCCCTCCCCTGTCTCTCCCTCTCTCTCCCTCCCCTGCCTCTCCCTCTCTCTCTCTCCCTGTCTCTCCCTCTCTCTCTCTCCCCTGCCTCTCCCTTCTTTGAAACCTCAATTCTCTTTTTTTCCCGTGTTCACAGTCAGCCTACACATCTGTGAATTAAAATATTAGCTTTTGTTTCATTCTTTGGGGAATGCATTCAGAAATAAACAGGCATAACCACACCCTAATCCAGCAGTGAAAGCTCTGCAAGGGGAGGGGATGTGCCCATGAAGATCAAGGAGTTGACTAAGGAGTAAATAAAGTGTACTAACTCCAAGTCCGCATCCAGAAGGTTGGCTGTTTCTACAGTCAGGCAAAGTAGCTCTGCATCCAGAAGGTTGGCTGTTTCTACAGTCAGGCAAAGTAGCTCTGCATCCAGAAGGGAGGCTGTTTCTACAGTCAGGCAAAGTAGCTCTGCATACAGAATGGAGGCTGTTTCTACAGTCAGGCAAAGTAGCTCCGCATCCAGAAGGGTGGCTGTTTCTACAGTCAGGCAAAGTAGCTCTGCATCCAGAAAGGAGGCTGTTTCTACAGTCAGGCAAAGTAGCTCCGCATCCAGAAGGGAGGCTGTTTCTACAGTCAGGCAAAGTAGCTCTGCATCCAGAAGGGAGGCTGTTTCCACAGTCAGGCAAAGTATCTCTGCATCCAGAAGGGAGGCTGTTTCTACAGTCAGGCAAAGTAGCTCTGCATCCAGAAAGGAGGCTGTTTCCACAGTCAGGCAAAGTAGCTCCGCATCCAGAAGGAGGGCTGTTTCTACAGTCAGGCAAAGTAGCTCTGCATCCAGAAAGGAGGCTGTTTCCACAGTCAGGCAAAGTAGCTCCGCATCCAGAAGGAGGGCTGTTTCTACAGTCAGGCAAAGTAGCTCTGCATCCAGAATGGAGGCTGTTTCTACAGTCAGGCAAAGTAGCTCCGCATCCAGAAGGGAGGCTGTTTCTACAGTCAGGCAAAGTAGCTCTGCATCCAGAAAGGAGGCTGTTTCCACAGTCAGGCAAAGTAGCTCTGCATCCAGAATGGAGGCTGTTTCTACAGTCAGGCAAAGTAGCTCCGCATCCAGAAGGGTGGCTGTTTCTACAGTCAGGCAAAGTAGCTCTGCATCCAGAAAGGAGGCTGTTTCTACAGTCAGGCAAAGTAGCTCCGCATCCAGAAGGGAGGCTGTTTCTACAGTCAGGCAAAGTAGCTCTGCATCCAGAAGGGAGGCTGTTTCTACAGTCAGGCAAAGTAGCTCTGCATCCAGAAGGGAGGCTGTTTCCACAGTCAGGCAAAGAGGAACATGGTTGAGTGCTTATTTAGTTCATGTGGGAAACAAGGAGCAACAAGGGACAAAATCTCCCCGAATCAAATGAATGAGTTAACCTAATTTACACTTGACTAAATCATTAATAATGACATAGCAGCGCACTGATTAATGAAAGCCTTAATAAAAACATTGATTAAAAACTTCATTCTCGGCCATGCTGTATGGAAAGCAGTTTTCTAAACAAACATGATCCTCTGTAATCTTCTCGAGCAAGGAAAAGCTAATAAAAAATGTTTTGGGGATTTGTGGCAAACCTACTCTGTGACTTGACATACAAACAGCAGCTGAGTCATTCAGACTGGTTCAAAGACACATCTACTTTACATTAGAAACCTAGAGAATGTCAGATATGGTTTAAAAAAATACCAAATGTACTGACTAGTGCTTTTGCTTAAAGCCAACTCTATTTACAAAACACACCAGAGACGTATAAGGATTTAGGCCTTGTATGCTAAGACAGGGGTTTCCAAACTTTTGTTGCCCGGCAAACCGGTAACCCCCAATATACTGTATGTTATCATCAGGTGAATGATAATGGCGAGTGAGTATAAGTAATCAATATTTGAAAATGAACAGATTTGGTAGACAGTTTCATTATTTTGACTTCCCCACAATTCATTGGAAGTGTACACTGTAACATAATCTATTAACTAGTCTGTTGTAAAGCACATCTACTGCAACTCTACAAATGTTCCCATTGAGCTGAGAGAATTATGCTGTTTTTAAGCTCATTTCCAGCAATTCTACACTGTTTGGCATGGAGCTGAGAGACAGTTTTTCAGTTTTAAAGCTAATTTCCTGAAATTCTATGCATTTTGCATGGCTAATGCTGTGTTTCTCTGCTCAAACATAACAAAATCAAGAGCTTTGTCCTCCCTGTCCTGCCAAGTGAATTCAAAAAATATCAGAAGGGCAATTCCATGGTAACGCACTTTAAAATTTATGTTGTGACTCTTTCATCCCAGCGTGCCCCACTCTCTGCACCTTCCTCTCAGCATGCCCCAGCTGGGTGATGATGGCTTCCTGCCATTCTTCCCTCCTTCCCTCCGCCCAACGCCTATCACGTTACACAATGTACACTACTGTATGTTTGCATGTGGCAATGCTAAGTTTAACCGTCTCAAATGACATTTTACTCAGAGTAACTAAGGTTTTTATTCTGGGACTTTTCAGGAAATCTTGCTACATACAGTACCATCTGTTGGACAACAAGCAGTAGTTAATCCCTTAAAGGGATACGTCGGGAGTTTGGCAATGAAGCTCTTTATCAACTTCCCTGGAGTCAGATGAACTCATGGATACCATTGTTTATATGTCTCTGCATCCAGTATGAAGGAAGTTAGAGGTAGTTTAACAAGTTAATGCTAACTAGCATTAGCGCAATGTGAATGGAAGTCTCTGATTCAGAGGTTTGGGTTAAATGTGGATGACACATTTCAGTTGAATACATTCAGTTAGACAACTTACTGGGTATCCTGCTTTCCCTTTCCCTTTCCTTCTATGGTATCTACTAGCATGCTTACTTCAAACAGCACACAGATACATAAAAATGGTATCCACAAGTTCATTTGATTCTGGGGAAGTAGATAAAATCCTGAAGCACCCATGCTATTTTCAGTACGAATCTCCTAGCTGCCTCAACTGGAAGACTGCTTTCCTCCTCACAGAAAAGGACAAAAGCTTAACCTCTGATTGTTCCCGGTTCATTTTGTATATCGCTGTCATAAATGATTGATGTTTTGAATGATAGATGACTTAGTAGAATTTTAGAGGGTGTTTTCAATATTTTGATCAGTTTTTACACATTTTTATGCATCAGTGTTAAATATTGTTATATAGTTAAATAAGGACACAGTTTAATGAATTAATGAATTAGTGTTATATTGTTATATATTGTTATATAGATGAATAAGGACACAGTTTAATGAATTAGTGTTATATTGTTAAATATTGTTATATAGTTAAATAAGGACACAGTTTGATGAATTAATGAATTAGTGTTATATTGTTATATATTGTTATATAGATGAATAAGGGCACAGTTTGATGAATTAATGAATTAGTGTTATATTGTTATATATTGTTATATAGATGAATAAGGACACAGTTTGATGAATTAGTGTTATATTGTTATATATTGTTATATATTGTTATATAGATGAATAAGGGCACAGTTTAATGAATTAATGAATTAGTGTTATATTGTTATATATTGTTATATAGATGAATAAGGACACAGTTTGATGAATTAGTGTTATAGTGTTATATATTGTTATATATTGTTATATAGATGAATAAGGACACAGTTTGATGAATGAATTAGTGTTATATTGTTATATAGATGAATAAGGGCACAGTTTGATGAATTACAACCAGCTGCTCCTTTCACGCCCAGTCAATAAGACTGTACAGTATACTGTATGGCTTGTCCAATGTCCACTACTGTACAACACAACATAATAACATGATAAGACTGTAATGATGTTATTGGCAGACAGATTATAAAGTAGGTGAGGAGAGAGAGCGCATGGGGATTGAAACCCAGTCTCTGGTGTGGAATCGTATATGTGTTATGGAGCTGGGAGACTATCTGCACCAGACTATCGACAGAGTAATGATCAACACTGAGTTGTCTGCTTCCTGTTTTTATTTTTGCCATGCAAGAAATATCACGATGCTGGTATTAGCATAGCCCTAGTGACTGGACAGTGGACACTGGCCAGAATGCACAGCCCTAGTGACTGGACAGTGGACACTGGCCAGAATGCACAGCCCCAGTGACTGGACAGTGGACACTGGCCAGAATGCACAGCCCCAGTGACTGGACAGTGGACACTGGCCAGAATGCAGAGTGCATTCCATTCATAGATTTAGCAGAGGAGGCAAAGACATGCTGTAAGGATTTCAGTTTGGTCCTAAAAATGAGAAATAAAAAAAACATCTGAGTCAGCGATTAGCTCTGTTGTAATGGCTGATACCACTTACACACACGCACGCGCACACACACCTCTCCCTGCTCCTGCCATGGCAATGTGAGCTGGTGGGTGGTGGGAGGGGTGCACAGTACCCCCCTCCGAGCCTCCCACCCTTCCTGACAGAGAGGAAACACATGTTATGGGATGTTGTGCATCCCTGTTTCAGGAAGGCTGCTCGCCTGCCTTGGTCTGGGACAGTCAATATTTAACTGCATATTATATCCCTGTTTTAGGAACGCTGCTGTGTTTGATGTATTTGATATCATTCCACCTATTCCACTCCAGCCATTACCACAAGCCCGTTCTCCCCGATTAAGGTGCCACCAGCCTCCTGTGGACCACGCATGCAGAAAGTCTCATACATAACAATGCCCCAGCAAAGGCTAGATGGTGGGAGAGTGGGAGCTGTACAGCACAATGGGCTTGTGTCAGGTTTCCAAAACAACAGTTCAGTCTTTCAAGTACATTTCCTCGAATGGGCAACCTATTATCATGATTCCTCTATGATCAAAAGGTTCTTAAATCTTTCCATTTTTTCTGAGTGCAATAAAGACTAGGATGAAACACCCACAACTCAACCAGTTCCATCCCCAGGCCCATCCCCAGGCCCATCCCCATCCCCAGGCCCATCCCCATCCCCAGGCCCATCCCCATCCCCAGGCCCATCCGCATCCCCATCCCCAGGCCCATCCCCATCCCCATCCCCCGGTCCATCCCCATCCCCAGTTCCATCCCCAGTTCCATCCCCAGTTCCATCCCCAGTTCCATCCCCAGTTCCAGTTCCATCCCCAGTTCCATCCCCAGTTCCAGTTCCATCCCCAGTTCCATCCCCAGTTCCATCCCCAGTTCCAGTTCCATCCCCAGTTCCAGCCCCAGGCCCCGGGCCAGCCCCATCCCCAGTTCCATCCCCCGGTCCAGCCCCATCCCCCGGTCCAGCCACATCCCCAGTTCCATCCCCAGTTCCATCCCCAGTTCCATCCCCAGTTCCAGTTCCATCCCCAGTTCCATCCCCAGTTCCAGTTCCATCCCCAGTTCCATCCCCAGTTCCATCCCCAGTTCCAGTTCCATCCCCAGTTCCATCCCCCGGTCCAGCCCCATCCCCCGGTCCAGCCACATCCCCAGTTCCATCCCCAGTTCCATCCCCAGTTCCAGTTCCATCCCCAGTTCCAGCCCCAGGCCCCGGGCCAGCCCCATCCCCAGTTCCATCCCCCGGTCCAGCCCCATCCCCCGGTCCAGCCACATCCCCAGTTCCATCCCCAGTTCCAGCCCCATCCCCCGGTCCAGCCACATCCCCAGTTCCATCCCCAGTTCCAGCCCCATCCCCCGGTCCAGCCACATCCCCAGTTTCATCCCCAGCCCCATCCCCAGGCCCCGGTCCAGCCCCATCCCCAGTTCCAGGCCCCGGTCCAGCCCCATCCCCAGTTCCAGCCCCAGGCCCCGGTCCAGCCACATCCCCAGTTCCAGCCCCAGGCCACGGTCCAGCCCCATCCCCAGTTCCAGCCCCCGGTCCAGCCCCATCCCCAGTTCCAGCCCCAGGTCCAACGCCCAGGCCAGGCAACCTGAACACCAACCCCCTCCATTTTCTCTCTGTCTCTGGGACAGCCTTCCACCCCTGTGGGCTGATCCCCCCCCCCCCCCAAAAGGCCTACAGTTTCAGGCCGAGGAATGCCAACAATGCAGCCAGCCTGGTGAAAAGTCATAAGAGATGATCCCCACTGGCTACGGCAGGCAGGTACCACACAGATACGGCCAGTGCGGTACATGAGCTAGGCTAGCCTACCGCTGATAACGATGAAGAGCTTTATAATCTAATTTAATCAAACTAGCAGCAGGTACCGGGGGAGGGGGACATGATCAGAGATAATGGCCTAATCTCTACTGCGGTTTCTATGATTTTGATTTGAATACAGAAACACATATATTACTTACCTGTTTATGAGAAAGCATAGCTCTGACATGGGATGAATACTATGGGATGAATACTACAGCAGCAGATAAGATACAGTCCAAAGGCAACTGGCAGTGAAACACACCAAGTGAGACTGGGCGGGGGGGAATCCCAGAGGAACAATAACAAGGTCAAAGCAAACTTTCACTTTCATCTCTTACTGTAGGCAGACTCCAGTCAGGTAGTGGTGGAGACCTGGAACTTTAAGCAGATCCCCCAAAACACACCCTATCTTTCCTCAATCATAAGAAGACAAATACATAACGTACCAGACCTGAAAATAGTTATGGACACTTATATAATCTTTGAATGTATTTAAAGCACATTAGTTAAATGTGTGTTATCAAATTGAACGTTAAACTGTAGATTTAAAGGGATTTATTGACGATTTCAAAGTGCACTCTAATCCCACTCTCTCTGCAGTAGTTGCATACCACATGGATTGAGTCTGAATGAAATTTCAGTGACCATTATCCAGTGTTTTTTCTGGATAAAAACAAATATTTAGGTGGTGGGCGTGGCAAGGGGTGTGATAGAGGATGTGGTAAGGGGTGTGGCAATGGTCCCCCATCTTGATGTTTTTATATTTTTAGAAATTTGAAACCAATTTCCAGAATTTTTCCATGGAGCTGAGAGACCGATTTGCAGTTTTAAAGATAATTTCCTGCAATTCTATGCATTTTGCCATGGCTAATGTTGTCAGTGGGGTGTATTCATCGATGACAAGGGAAGCCAGGCTTCCCCAGAAAATGTTATAAGAAAAAAAAAAGAATAATTATCTTTCGTCTCTGTTTGGATTTGGCTTCACTCCAATCACATCACATCGAGAGTAATACGTGATTGACAGAAAAAACTTCAACTGTTGCATCTCGTTGTGTTGTCTTCCGGTAGCAAGCTAGCTAGCTAGCTAAAATTGTCCCTTTTCTAAATTAACCCTCAAGTTTCTTTTTTGTGAAGAAGGAGGGAGGTCTGCGCCCGTGTATTGACTATCGGGGTCTGAACCAGATCACTGTGAGGTATAGTTACCCGCTACCACTCATAGCCACAGCGATAGAGTCAATGCACGGGGCGCGCTTCTTCACCAAACTAGATCTCAGGAGCGCTTACAACCTGGTGCGTATCCGAGAGGGAGGCGAGTGGAAGACGGCTTTCAGTACCACCTCAGGGCACTATGAGTACCTCGTCATGCCGTACGGGTTGATGAATGCGCCATCAGTCTTCCAAGCCTTTGTAGACGAGATTTTCAGGGACCTGCATGGGCAGGGTGTAGTGGCATATATTGATGACATTCTGATATACTCCGCTACACACGCCGAGCATGTGTCCCTGGTGCGCAGGGTGCTTGGACGACTGTTGGAGCATGACCTGTACGTCAAGGCTGAGAAATGCCTGTTCTTCCAACAGTCCATCTCCTTCCTAGGGTATCGCATTTCCACCTCAGGGGTGGAGATGGAGAGTGACCGCATTTCAGCCGTGCGTAATTGGCCGACTCCCACCACGGTAAAGGAGGTGCAGCAGTTCTTAGGGTTTGCCAACTACTACCGGAGGTTTATCCGAGGTTTTGGTCAGGTAGCGGCTCCCATTATCTCACTGCTGAAGGGGGGCCCGGTGTGTTTGCAGTGGTCGGCTGAGGTGGACAGGGCTTTTAGTCACCTGAGGGCTCTGTTTACCTTGGCTCCCGTGCTGGCCCATCCGGACCCCTCTTTGGCGTTCATAGTGGAGGTGGACGCGTCCGAGGCTGGGATAGGAGCGGTGCTCTCTCAGCGCTCCGGTACGCCACCGAGTCTCCGCCCCTGTGCCTTCCTCTCGAAGAAGCTCAGCCCGGCAGAGCGAAACTATGATGTGGGGGACCGGGAGCTGTTGGCTGTCGTCAAGGCCTTGAAGGCGTGGAGACATTGGCTTGAGGGGGCTAAACACCCTTTTCTCATCTGGACTGACCACTGCAATCTGGAGTACATCCGGGCAGCGAGGAGACTGAACCCTCACCAGGCAAGGCGGGCCATGTTTTTCACCTGTTTTGTGTTTACCCTTTCTTACAGACCAGGCTCCCAGAACGTAAAGGCAGACGCATTGTCCCGGCTGTATGACACAGAGGAGCGGCCCATGGATCCCACTCCCATACTCCCGGTCTCCTGCCTGGTGGCGCCGGTAGTGTGGGAGCTGGACAAGGACATAGAGCAGGCGTTACGTGCAGAGCCCGCTCCCATCCAGTGTCCCGCTGGGCGCCTGTACGTTCCGTCTGCTGTCCGTGACCGGTTGATCTATTGGACCCACACGTCACCCTCCTCTTGTCATCCTGGGATCGGTCGGACAGTGCGCTGTTTGAGCGGGAGGTACTGGTGGCCTACCTTGGCTAAGGACGTGAGGGTTTATGTTTCCTCCTGCACGGTGTGCGCCCAGTGTAAGGCTCCTAGGCACCTGGCCAGAGGTAAGCTACACCCCTTACCCGTTCCACAGCGGCCTTGGTCGCACCTGTCGGTGGATTTTCTGACTGATCTTCCACTCACAGGGTAACACCGCGATCCTGGTCGTTGTGGATCGTTTCTCTAAGTCCTGTCGTCTCCTTACTCTGCCCGGTCTCCCTACGGCCCTACAGACTGCGGAGGCCTTGTTTACATACGTCTTCCGGCACTATGGGGTGCCTGAGGATATAGTGTCTGATCGGGGTCCCCAGTTCACGTCTAGGGTCTGGAAGGCGTTCATGGAACGTCTGGGGGTCTCGATCAGCCTTACTTCATGGTTTTACCCCGAAAGTAATGGGCAGGTCAAGAGAGTGAACCAGGATGTGGGTAGGTTTCTGCGATCCTATTGCCAGGACCGGCCAGGGGAGTGGGCGGCGTTTGTGCCCTGGGCCGAGATGGCACAGAACTCCCTCCGCCACTCCTCTACTAACCTCTCTCCCTTCCAGTGCGTACTGGGGTACCAGCCGGTTCTGGCGCCTTGGCATCAGAGTCAGACCGAGGTTCCTGCGGTGGACGACTGGTTCAGGCGCGCGGAGGAGACATGGGAAGCCGTCCGTGTCCACCTTCAGCAGGCCATGACGCGCCAAAAGAAGAACGCAGATCGCCACCGCACTGAGACGCCGGTGTTTACACCGGGGGACCGGGTCTGGCTCTCGACCCGAAACCTGCCCCTCCGCCTGCCCTGCCGGAAGCTGGGTCCGCGGTTTGTGGGGCCATTTAAAGTCCTGAGGAGAGAGAACGAGGTTTGTTATAGGTTACAGCCAGCACCCGATTACCGTATTGACCCCTTGTTCCATGTGTCTCTCCTCAGGCCGGTGGTGGCTGGCCCGCTCCAGGAGTCTGAGGTGCGGGAGGTTCCTCCTCTCTGGACATCGGGGGGGCCCCGGCATACACAGTCCGGTCCATCTTGGACTCCAGGCGCCGGGTGAGGGGCCTGCAGTACCTCGTGGACTGGGAGGGGTACGGTCCGGAGGAGAGGTGCTGGGTACCGGTGGAGGACTGGACATCGGACATCGGGGGCGCCCCGGCGTACTCTGTTCGCTCCATAGTGGATGCGAGGCGTCGGGCGAGGGGCCTTCAGTATCTTGTGGGTGCTGACGGTGCTGGTACAGGCGCAGGCGGTTGGACAGCCGCATTAGCGGGGGAGGGAGTGCTTCTGTCCCAGCTCTCCAGGCGCACCAACACCTGGTCCATGTCGGTGCCCAGACGATGGAGGATGGTGGAGTGCTGGGCAACCCTTTCCTCTATGGATGGCGTTGGCGCTGCAGCTCCTGCTGACTCCATCATTCGGGGGCGTGATTCTGTCAAGGCAGGGTACTCAAGGAAGCAGGAGGGGTGAACTCAGGCGCAGGAGACAATTGTCCGTGAACACACGTTTAATGAGCGTAATCCTCAAACAGACAAAAACAGGCAAGGCAGGGCAGCAATACAAAATACACAGTATGAGCCCGAAAACAAAGTAGGGGCGCAGCCCAAAACTCATCAGCCTTACACATACACAGGCAGAGGAAAAACACCGAACCCCAGCCTAACCAACCTGACGAAAACAATCACGCACAAAAACAAACCTAAACAGAAAGCCTAAATAACCCCCCCACTAATGAACTAATACAACACAGGTGCAAACCTAAACTAGACCTAACAAAAGGAAAAGAACAGAGGATCGGTGGCAGCTAGTACGCCGGCGACGACGACCGCCGAGTGCCGCCCGAACGGGGAGAGGCGCCACCTTCAGTCGACGTTGTGACAATAATTCACTGTTCACAATTCCAGTGGGTCAGAAGTTTACATACACGAAAGTTGACTGTGCCTTTAAATAGCTTGGTAAATTCCCCAAAATTATGTCATGGCTTTAGAAGCTTCTGATAGGCTAAGTGACATCATTTGAGTCAATTGGAGGTGTACCTGTGGATGTATTGCAAAGCCTACCTTCAAGCTCAGTGCCTCTTTGCTTGACATCATGGGACAATCAAAAGAAATCAGCCAAGACCTCAGAAAAAAATAGTAGACCTCCACAAGTCTGGTTCATCTTTGGGAACAATTTCCAAACACCTGAAGGTACCACGTTCATCTGTACAAACCATAGTACGCAAGTATAAACACCATAGGACCACGCAGCTATCATACTGCTCAGGAAGGAGACGCGTTCTGTCTCCTAGAGATGAACGTAGTTTGGTGCGAAAAGTGCAAATCGATCCCAGAACAAAAGCAAAGGACCTTGTGAAGATGCTGGAGGAAGCAGGTACAAAAGTATCTATATCCACAGTAAAACGAGTCCTATATCGACATAACCTGAAAGGCCGCTCAGCAAGGAAGAAGCCACTGCTCCAAAACCGCCATAAAAAAGCCAGACTACGGTTTGCAACTGCACATGGGGACAAAGATCGTACTTTTTGGAGAAATGTCCGCTGGTCTGATGAAACAAAAATAGAACTGTATGGCCATAATGACCATCGTTATGTTTGGAGGAAAAAGGGGGAGGCTTGCAAGCCGAAGAACACCATCCCAACCGTGAAGCACGGGGGTGGCAGCATCATGTTGTGGGGGTGCTTTGCTGAAGGAGGGACTGGTGCACTTCACAAAATAGATGGCATCATGATGACGGAAAATGATGTGGATATATTGAAGAAACATCCCAAGACATCAGTCAGGAAGTTAAAGCTTGGGTCTTCCAAATGGACAATGACCCCAAGCATACTTCCAAAGTTGTGGCAAAATGGCTTAAGGACAACAAAGTCAAGGTATTGGAGTGGCCATCACAAAGCCCTGACCTCAATCCTACAGAAAATGTGTAAGCAGAACTGAAAAAGCATGTGCGCGCAAGGAGGCCTACAAACCTGGCTCAGTTACACCAGCTCTGTCAGGAGGAATGGGCCAAAACTCGCCCAACGTATTGTGGGAAGCTTGTGGAAGGCTACCTGAAACGTTTGACCCAAGTTAAACAATTTAAAGGCAATGCTACCAAATACTAATTGAGTGTATGTAAACTTTTGACCCACTGGGAATGTGAAATAAATATTATTCTGACATGTCACATTCTTAAAATAAAGTGGTGATCCTAACTGACCTAAGACAGGGAATTTTTACTAGGATTAAATGTCAGGAATTGTGAAAAACTGAGTTCAAATGTATTTGGCTAAGGTGTATGTAAACCTGCGACTTCAACTGTAAGTTTAGGCATTAACTCTGAATGGTTAAGGTAAGGGTTAAGGTTTGGGATAGGCTTAAAACAAAAATCACAAAAAACAACTTTCTATTGATAGATTCGAACTTGCGACCTTTGGAATCAGAGGCAGATTCTACTTGAAGGTAACAGCGCTCATGTTTGCCCCTAGTGGCCCTAGTTTCCACGTCATCTACCAATGTCCTCAGACATGGATGGACGTCGAATACTGACTTGTATCACGAATGACCTGGCTGGAAATGTCACATGGAGAGAGGGCTAGGCAAAATAAAATGAAGAGGGCATTGGTAGTGGATTGAACATGGAGAAAATGCCATCTGGAAGGGGAAACAGATAACAAGACTGAACCTTCCCTGGTTCCCACCATTTAAAGTAGTTAGTAGCAGAGGGGGGGGGGTTAAGGGAAGGAATCATTGTTTTTATGGACAATATAATACAATACAATCCTGATATTGCTCTGATTCACTTCCTGTAGAAGGGCTGGGAGGGACATTGGTGATGGGGGGTGGGAAATCGATACAGTTACATATCGGGATATTTTTTTTTGACAATATAATCATATCGTATTATTTTGACAATATCGCAATATAATTGTTTGCGCTAGATGGCTGTACCTGCACCAAAACTCCAGTATGTTTCCTTCATAGCTTGTTCTCCATCTTCTTTTTAAATAGGGAGCCAATTCGTTTTCAGCAGTTTTATTTCCATGACTGATCTCATGGTTCTCTCTTGTCTCTCTGCAGAAGACATATGATGAGTAATATGTTTGGAACATCGAATTGCAATAAAATCCCATTATCACATCACAATAGATATAGATATCGATATAATACATATCGTATCGTGATAATATCATATCGTGACTTCCCTGGCAATTCCCAAGGGAGGGTCGTGCTGCCTCTTAACGCTCATTAATATGTCTGCTATACCTCCAAGCTGCTTAGGGCTAACGAGCCTACCTAGCACTCCGTTAGAAAGGAGCAGGAAATGGGAGTGCTTAATTAAAAAAATATATATATATTTTACCTTTATTTAACCAGGTAGGCCAGTTGAGAACAAGTTCTCATTTACAACTGCGACCTGGCCAAGATAAAGCAAAGCAGTGCGACACAAACAACAATACAGAGTTACACATGGAATAAACAAGCGTACAGTCAATAGCACAATAGAAAAAAAAGAAAGTCTATATACAGTGTGTGCAAATGGCATGAGGAGGTAAGGCAATAAATAGGCCATAGTAGCGAAGTAATTACAATTTAGTAGATTAACACTGGAGTGATAAATGAGCAGATGATGATGGGCAAGTAGAGATACTGGTGTGCAAAAGAGCTGAAAAATAAATAAAAACAATATGGGGATGAGGTATGTAGTTGGATGGGCTATTTATAGATGGACTATGTACAGCTGCAGCGATCGGTTAGCTGCTCAGATAGCTGATGTTTAAAGTTAGTGAGGGAAATATAAGTCTCCAGCGATTCGTTCCAGTCATTGGCAGCAGAGAACTGGACGGAAAGGCAGCCAAAGGAGGTGTTGGCTTTGGGGATGACCAGTGAGATATACCTGCTGGAGCGCGTGCTACGTGCTAATTCAACACCAAAGCCACACTATTCTCATGAAGAAGGAGTCTCGGGGAAAATAGAAGGCGCTTCCTCAACATACGACGGTCACACCCAAAAGGCAGAGGTATGTGAGATTCACTAAACGTCTGTGAAAACATATAGTACTTCCCGGCGTCTGGTGAGTATGTGGTTTAGAGGGCCATGTGAGGGTGATTCTCTCCAGGGGCTGAAGAGATGAGAGGACATCGTACCGCACCATATGGCTCGTGGCCCCCGCTGGCCTGTCACTACATCTCCATCAGTCACTCAACAGGACAGGAATGCCTAATTGGATAACAGAGGACGATTACTACCGTTCTATCAGTTTACACAGGAAGGCAAACTGGACTTGCAACATCATCAGAGAAGGAAAAAGAGACCAGAAGGACATGACCCCAAACCAGTTAGTCGGTCCCCCACAGCCACAACTATGCCCTGATCAACCGAAATAGCCTCCTTCAACCAAAGAGTACAGGCTGGAGACAACAGTAAGTCCACCGATTGCATTACATAATGGTATGGTATGGTAGCAAGATAAATCAGTGTTTCCCCTATATGCATTTAGCAGTGGTGCACTGCCGCTGCTAAATCGTGGACGCTACTGCAAAAGTATTATATATTTTTTTAATCATGTATATAGACTATATAATATATGCCCCAGGAAGACCACATAACCCCCCCCCCTCTCCCTGCAGGAAGATCCTGATCCCACCCCCCAGCAGAAAGACCCCATTAACCACCCCCACCCCACCCCCCCAACGCTGCCACCGCTGCTGAAAAAATTCCTAGGGGAAACACTGTCAATGTTGAACACTTAGCAAGTCTTCAAAAGTACTTGAGTGAATAAGGGGGATGTTTGATCATGTAGGGAGGTGGTATTCAAACCATAGTGTTTACAGCCTTGCAGGAGGCATGAACTAAACAAACTGTCAGAGCAGCAGAGAACATTCCAGACTCCAAGAAAACAAACGTCACTTCAGCAACAAGCCTCGACTAGACCAACGCTTGCCTCACTCTTCATACACTAGTCTTAATGTTTTGGTACCTTACCAACATTTCAGAGTTGAAATATTATTGTGAGAGAAGCCAGGAGAAACAGTTGGGGGAAAACAGTTGAAGTGTTATGGCGAGCAGTAGGGCGATACAGGTCCCAGAGCAGTTGCCCTGCACTTGTTAACAGGAAAGCACCATCTAGCCAGGCTCTTTAAAACCCCGGTACTTTGTTATGGTAACCTTCCCTGTTTTCCAAAACAGTCAGGCTCTATCGGGGAGAACAGTCACAGTGGGCGGATTTCCCAGCGCTAGGCTACCCTGGGCTCTGCCTGTCTGTCTGCTTGTCTGTCTGTCTGCTCTGCCAGTCCAACTACTGCTACAGGAAACCACCTCTATCTAGGAACTCAGGCATCTCTACTTCTACAAGGAGATGGGAGACAGGAAGTCATGAACACTTCCTGTTTGGGCAGGGTCTATAGATTTTGGGGCAGAGTGGGCCAGGGGCGTATTCAATGGGCTGTAAAGTTTAGAGTGTTTTTTTGCTCATAGAGCTAGCAAGTGGAAAGAGTTGCTCTGTTCTCTCGCCTCTGGTCCAAACAGAGAGCTATTTCTATCTCACCAGTCACAATTACATAAGAGCCATGAAATCAGTACACAAAAAATGGAATCCCAGGCTTAGCCAGTGAGAAATCAATGGTCTATTGTGCCCAAGGGCTAAAAGATCGCACATCAGACAATCCAATAACCTGTTGGAGTGAAGAAGTGGGAAGCATTGAAGAGACAGTACTTCTCCATTTGTTTTCTTTCAGCAGGAAATGGTTAAATAAGCCACATGTCTGAAACGACCTGAAACAGCACGTCTGGATTACTTTGCTGGAAACAGTGTCCTCACTGGGAGTGCAAATAATCTCTTTTGGTTAGCTCTCACAAAGATGTATGGCAAAGTGTCAGTGCAAGAATCCACAACGGTTAATCACTTTTCCAAATCTATTTTTTTCTAGAAGACCATGTGATCATATGAGTTGGTCACATTGCTACTGCATTCAGACAGATTGAAAAATCAAGACTTGACAGGGCCTGGCTAAAAACAATCCCCCTCAACTCCTGTGTTTGATGACCTGAATTATCCAGTGCTCCACTAAGGACATCCCTCTAAAGCATCTCTTCTCTGACCATGAGGGCCTCGAGTGGTGGATCTGGTTTGGATTAAAACCACAACTGCCAAGAGGCGTGCCTCGTACCAAGCAAACGTTGTTTATGGCCGGCCCTGTGGGTGCGTTGTATTCCTCACTTTACTTGACGCTTCCACGCCACAACTCCCACGTCCTTGGTCATAGCTGTTTCATGTGGTCTTTAAATGTTTCCAGTCTAGTTAAATCACTTCTGAAAATTAAGAGAAACCCCTTTCTGACATTAAAAAGGGCAAAAAAAATACAGACTGTATAGAGTGTTCCAGTTGTATACTAGATAATCAATACAGACAGTATAGAGTGTTCCAGTTAAACACTAGGGTATCAATACAGACAGTATAGAGTGTTCCAGTTGTATACTAGATAATCAATACAGACAGTATAGAGTGTTCCAGTTAAACACTAGGGTATCAATACAGACAGTAAAGAGTGTTCCAGTTAAACACTAGGGCATCAATACAGACTGTAAAGAGTGTTCCAGTTAAACACTAGGGCATCAATACAGACAGTATAGAGTGTTTCAGTTGTATACTAAATAATCAATACAGACAGTATAGAGTGTTCCAGTTAAACACTAGGGCATCAATATAGACAGTAAAGAGTGTTCCAGTTAAACACTAGGGCATCAATACAGACAGTAAAGAGTGTTCCAGTTAAACACTAGGGCATCAATACAGACAGTAAAGAGTGTTCCAGTTGTATACTAGATAATCAATATAGACAGTATAGAGTGTTCCAGTTAAACACTAGGGTATCAATACAGACAGTATAGAGTGTTCCAGTTGTATACTAGGGCATCAATACAGACAGTATAGAGTGTTCCAGTTGTATACTAGGGCATCAATACAGACAGTATAGAGTGTTCCAGTTAAACACTAGGGCATCAATACAGACAGTATAGAGTGTTCCAGTTGTATACTAGATAATCAATACAGACAGTATAGAGTGTTCCAGTTAAACACTAGGGCATCAATACAGACAGTAAAGAGTGTTCCAGTTAAACACTAGGGCATCAATACAGACAGTATAGAGTGTTCCAGTTGTATACTAGATAATCAATACAGACAGTATAGAGTGTTCCAGTTAAACACTAGGGTATCAATACAGACAGTATAGAGTGTTCCAGTTAAACACTAGGGCATCAATACAGACAGTATGGAGTGTTCCAGTTAAACACTTGGATATCAATACAGACAGTATAGTGTTCCAGTTAAACACTTGGATATCAATACAGACAGTATAGAGTAATCCAGTTAAACACTTGGATATCAATACAGACAGTATAGAGTGTTCCAGTTAAACACTTGGATATCAATACAGACAGTATAGAGTGTTCCAGTTAAACACTTGGATATCAATACAGACAGTATAGAGTGTTCCAGTTGTATACTAGATAATCAATACAGACAGTATAGAGTGTTCCAGTTAAACACTAGGGCATCAATACAGACAGTATAGAGTGTTCCAGTTGTATACTAGGGCATCAATACAGACAGTATAGAGTGTTCCAGTTAAACACTTGGATATCAATACAGACAGTATAGAGTGTTCCAGTTAAACAATTGGATATCAATACAGACCCCTGATTCCCCTTCTCTTCTGTTATCGTGTCCTATTTAGATGCAGACTAGACACCATTCAAGTAGAGAACACACATCTACAAGATCATATGTCAGAGAACATACTAGGCCTCTCCAACTCCAACTCAGTCCAATTTCCTAATGACGATTCTCTTCCAGGACAACAGTCATTACATAGAGATGTAGTGATGGACAACAGTCATTACATAGAGATGTAGTGATGGACAACAGTCATTACATAGAGATGTAGTGATGGACAACAGTCATTACATAGAGATGTAGTGATGGACAACAGTCATTACATAGAGATGTAGTGATGGACAACAGTCATTACATAGAGATGTAGTGATGGACAACAGTCATTACATAGAAATGTAGTGATGGACAACAGTCATTACATAGAGATGTAGTGATGGACAACAGTCATTACATAGAGATGTAGTGATGGACAACAGTCATTACATAGAGATGTAGTGATGGACAACAGTCATTACATAGAGATGTAGTGATGGACAACAGTCATTACATAGAGATGAAGTGATGGACAACAGTCATTACATAGAGATGAAGTGATGGACAACAGTCATTACATAGAGATGTAGTGATGGACAACAGTCATTACATAGAGATGTAGTGATGGACAACAGTCATTACATAGAGATGTAGTGATGGACAACAGTCATTACATAGAGATGTAGTGATGGACAACAGTCATTACATAGAGATGAAGTGATGGACAACAGTCATTACATGGAGCTGTAGAGCCATACAGCAGGACAGAACAATACAGCAGGACAGAGCCTTTCAGCAGGACAGAGCCATACAGCAGGACAGAGCCATACAGCAGCCACCATACAGCAGGACAGAGCCATGCAGCAAGACAGAGCCATACAGCAGGACAGAGCCATACAGCAGCCACCATACAGCAGGACAGAGCCTTTCAGCAGGACAGAGCCTTTCAGCAGGACAGAGCCATACAGCAGGACAGAGCCATACAGCAGGACAGAGCCATGCAGCAAGACAGAGCCATACAGCAGGACAGAGCCATACAGCAGCCACCATATAGCAGGACAGAGTCTTTCAGCAGGACAGAGACATACAGCAGGACAGAGCCTTTCAGCAGGACAGAGACATACAGCAGGACAGAGCCTTTCAGCAGGACAGAGCCTTTCAGCAGGACAGAGCCATACAGCAGGACAGAGCCATACAGCAGGACAAAGCCATGCAGCAAGACAGAGCCATACAGCAGGACAGAGCCATACAGCAGGACAGAGCCATACAGCAGCCACCATAAAGCAGGACAGAGACATACAGCAGGACAGAGCCATACAGCAGGACAGAGCCATACAGCAGCCACCATAAAGCAGGACAGAGACATACAGCAGGACAGAGCCATACAGCAGGACAGAGCCATACATCAGGACAGAGCCATACAGCAGCCACCATACAGCAGGACAGAGCAATACAGCAGGACAGAGCCATACAGCAGCCACCATACAGCAGGACAGAGCCATACAGCAGGACAGAGCCATACAGCAGCCACCATACAGCAGGACAGAGCCATACAGCAGGACAGAGCCATACAGCAGGACAGAGCCATACAGCAGCCACCATACAGCAGGACAGAGCCATACAGCAGGACAGAGCCATACAGCAGCCACCATACAGCAGGACAGAGCCATACAGCAGCCACTATACAGCAGGACAGAGCCTGTTGTCTACCACACTGGGGCGGCAGGTAGGCTAGTAGGTAGAGCGTTGGGCCAGTAACCGAAAGGTTGCTAGATTGAATCCATGAGCTGACAAGGTAAA